>NC_060181.1:42064379-42396879 GCF_021184085.1 Oncorhynchus gorbuscha | reverse complement strand
ACAAAAAGGAACATCTGAAAACTTTGCTACAGTTGAAGTCGGACGTTTACATACACCTTAGCCAAATACATTTAATCTCAGTTTCACAATTCCTGACATTTAATCATGTTAAAAAGTCCCTGCCTTAGGTCAGTTAGGATCACCTCTTTATTTTAAGAATGTGAAATGTCTGAATAATAGTAGAGATAAGGATTTATTTCAGCTTTTATTTCTTTCATAGCATTCCCAGTGGGTCAGAAATATACATACACTCAATTAGTATTTGGTAGCATTGCCATTAAATTGTTTAACTTGGGTCAATTGTTTCAGGTAGCCTTCCACAAGCTTCCCACAATAAGTTGGGTGAATTTTGGCCCATTCCTCCTGATAGAGGTGGTGTAACTGAGTCAGGTTTGTAGGCCTCCTTGCTCATACATGCTTTTTCAGTTCTGTCAACAAATGTTCTATTGGATTGAGGTCAGGGCTTTGTGATGGCCATTCCAATACCTTGACTTTGTTGTCCTTAAGTCATTTTGCCACAACTTTGGAAGTATGCTTGGGGTCATTGTCCATTAGGAAGACCCATTTGCGACCTAGCTTTAACTTCCTGACTGATGTCTTGAGATGTTGCTTCAAGATATATTCACATAATTTCTCTTCCTCATGAAGCCATCTATTTTGTGAAGTGCACCAGTCCCTCCTGCGGAAAAGCACCCCCACAACATGATGCTGCCACCCCCGTGCTTCACGGTTGGGACAGTGTTCTTTGGCTTGCAAGCCTCCCCCTTTTTCCTCCAAACATAACGATGGTCATTATGGCCAACCAGTTCTATTTTTGTTTCATCAGACCAGAGGACATTTCTCCAAAAAGTACGATCTTTGTCCCCATGTGCATCTGCCAACCGTAGTCTGGCATTTTTATGGCGGTTTTGGAGCAGTGGCTTCTTCCCTGTTGAGCTGTCTTTCAGGGTATGTCGATATAGGACTTGTTTAACTGTGGATATAGATACTTTTGTACCTGTTTCCTCCAGCATCTTCACAAGGTCTTGTTCTGGGATTGATTTACACTTTCCGCACCAAAGTACATTCATCTCTAGGAGACAGAACGCGTCTCCTTCCTGAGCGGTATGACAGCTGCGTGGTCCCATGGTATTTATACTTGCGTACTATTGTTTGTACAGATGAACGTGGTACCTGCAGGCATTTAGAAATTGCTCCCAATGATGAACCAGATTTGTGGAGGTCATAACATTTTTTCATGAGGTTATTGCTGATTTCTTTTGATTTCCCCATGATGTCAAGCAAAGAGGCACTGAGTTTGAAGGTAGACCTTGAAATACATCCACAGGTACACCTCAAATTGACTACAATTATGTCAATTAGCCTATCAGAAGCTTCTAAAGCCATGACATCATTTTCAGGAATTTTCCAAGCTATTTAAAGGCACAGTGAACTTAGTGTATGTAAAATTCTGACAAAGTAGATGCCCTAACCGACTTTCCAAAACGATAGTTTGTTAACAAGAAATTTCTGGAGTGATTGAAAAATGAGTTTTAATGACTCCAACATAAGTGTATGTAAACTTCTGACTTCAGCTGTAGCTGTTTTGGAGTAATCAACCTAAAGTGAGCCACATCTTTATCCTCATTATACAGTGAGTTATATATACAGATATCTTCATGTACATTGATCTGGTACTGGAAATCCCTGTATATAGTTCAATTCTTATGTATTTTAATTATCTTTCTTTCGTTAGGGACAGTTCAACAATTACTGGGGTGTGGGGGCTGGTACAAAATAGGGGAGGTTTGTCAAACTTATTTTTTGCTTTGGGGAGGGTTGTGTCTTTTTTTATTGGGTAGAGGAGGGTAGTGCATTGTTTCTCTGATTTACATTCGCCATTTTACAGGTTTTACTATATAATATCTTCTTATAGCCACATTCCTCATCTGCTTGCAAGTGCCTATCCTGTCCATTGCCACAGGAAGTAGGGGTGCTGAGGTTGCTGCAGCACAGGTCCTGTATTAGAGGGCCGATATATCCAGGTGATTCTGCAACTTCGGGCACTTTGGCCCTGCAGGCTTTCAGAAATTAACTTATTTGGGAACGGGGGGCAGTATTGAGTAGCTTGGATGAATAAGGTGCCCAGAGTAAACTGCCTGCTACTAATGCCCAGAAGCTAAGATATGCATATTATTAGTATTAGATTTGGATAGAAAACACTCTGAAGTTTCTAAAACTGTTTGAATTATGTATGTGAGTATAACAGAACTCCTATGGCAGGCGAAAACCTGAAAAAAATCCAACCAGGGAGGGGGAAATCTGAGGTTTGTAGTTTTTCAAGTGATTGCCTTTCCAATATACAGTGTAAATGGGGTCATATTGCACTTCCTAAGGTTTCCACTAGATGTCAACAGTCTTTAGAACGTTGTTTCTGGCTTCTACTATGAAGGGGGAGCGAATAAGAGCTGTTTGAATCAGGGGTCTGGCAGAATGCCATGAGCTAAGTCACGCGTGCGGCCGTGAGTACGAGCTCCATTCCTTTTAATTTCTAAAGACAAAGAAATTGAAACATTATTGAAGATTTATGATAAAAACATCCTAAAGATTGATCCTATACATTGTTTGACAAGTTTCTACGAACTGTAATTAAACTTTTTTGACTTTTCGTCTGGACTTAGTGCCTGCGCCTTGTGCATTTTGGATTACTGGACTAAATGTGCGAACAAAAAAGAGGTATTTGGACATAAATATGAACTTAATCTAACATTTATTGTCTAACATGGAGACCTGGGAGTGCCATCAGATGAAGATCATCAAAGGTAAGTGATTAATTTTAACGCTATTTCTGTCTTTTGTGACACCTCTCCTTGGTTGGAAATTGGCCTTATGGTTTTCTGTGGCTAGGCGCTGACCTAACATAATCGCAAGGTGTGCTTTCGCCGTATTTTAGAATTTTAGAAATCAGACACTGTGGCTGGATTAACAAGAAGTTTATCTTTAAACTGGTCTCCAGTAGACTACCTGCACATGTTCATCCACTCCACTCGAATATAATTCCAGCATCCAAAATCCTCACCGGCCATTGGATTAATGGAAAGAGACTTCTGTTACAAAACACTAAAAAGTTTAATGACATTCTGAGATTTTTTCTTTGATACTGAGTAGGGAGGTAGGTATTTTCTTTTTGTCGAGATTGAAAAAGCAAACCATGATGATAATGGTTAATGGTGCTAAATAGATCATTCAAACCATTTCCAATGCACATTTTGAATTTTGTGGATATGCACCATTCCCTGCCAAATTCTGAATCCAGATGTGCCTTTTAGACATTAATGATATTGGGATTATTCCAAATATTACACATGGGCATTTCCTTTGGCCGGAAATGCACTAATTCAATATCCTGAGATATGTGACATCCTTTTCCTCTGTTCTTGTTGACAAATACTGACTGTATACATCGCATATGTGTTTTCTCAGCACATTCAAGATAGAACGCTACATTGATTCCAGATATGCTTCTCTTGGCTGAGGTCCATATGCAGATCTTGATATGCTGAAAACAAGGACAATTTCTGGTGCATTTCTGAGTTTTCAGCACGTGCTCAATAATTGGACAAATATGAAATCCATATTTTTCTTTCATGCACAAATTATTTTTGGATTCCAACCAGATATCATACATGGTATGGCAGGATATTGACTCATTAGATATACTGAGATAGGCCTATGTGAACATCTTAATTTCACTACAGATGACAAATACTGACCGTAGGCTTACATAGTGTATTTTCTCAGCACATACAATGCATATGCTCATGACTGAGGTCCATATCAGGATCTTGATGTGCTAAATTAGGAACATTTCAGATGTGGATTTGAATTGAGGACATGCTCAAATTAAAAACAGATATTATATCCATATAATTCTTTCAGATTTTGGCGATCATTTGTGAATTCCCTCTGGATAAAGAAGGTTGTGTTCCAACTGTCCTCTTTTAATTTGGGGCTGTAAATGGTGTGGTCAATCTGACAACAGGAGAAACAAATAAGTGAGAATCATTTCAGAAAATACCTCAATAAAGTAAACGCTAAAGTGAGTAGCTAATTTTAAATGTTTCATTTATCTTAGTAACTACAATCAAGAACGTTAGCTCATTTAGCCAGCAGCCAGTAGAGCTAGCTAGCTAGACTTGATAGAGGGGTAATGTTAAAAGCTAACTGGTAACCTAGATAGCTAGCTAACAATTAACAAAATAGCCATCCCTTCAGGGAAAACATTGTTACCCTCTATAGAGTCTCAAGGTGTCAGCTAACGTTTGAAAAAGTTTAGGCGTATTTTGAATTACTGGTTAAAATCGGATTTCCGCAGCCGTTGAAAGACCTTTAATAAACAGGTCAACATTCACAAGGCCGCAGGGCCAGACGGATTACCAGGATGTGTACTCCAAGCATGCTCTGACCAACTGGCATGTGTCTTCTCTGACATTTTTTTGCATGTAATACCAACATGTTTCAAGCAGACCACCAAGTCTCTGTGCCCAAGAACACTAAGGTAACCTGCCTAAATGACTACCGACCCGTAGCACTCACATCTGTAGCCATAAAGTGCTTTGAAAGGCTGGTAATGGCTCACATCAACACCATTATCCCAGAAACCCAAGACCCTCTCCAATTTGCATACCGCCCCAACAGATCCACAGATGATGCAATCTCTATTGCACTCCACACTGCCCTTTCACACCTGGACAAAAGGAACACCTATGTGAAAATGCTATTCATTGACTACAGCTCAGCGTTGAACACCATAGTGCCTTCTAAGCTCATCACTAAGCTAAGGACCCTGGGACTAAACACCTCCCTCTGCAACTGGATCCTGGACTTCCTGACGGGCAGCCCACAGGTGGTAAGGGTAGGTAACAGCACATCCGCCACGCTGATCCTCAACACGGGGGCCCCTCAGGGGTGCGTGCTCAGTCCTCTCCTCCCTGTTACTCCCTGTTCACTCTTGATGGCACGGCCAGGCATGACCAGGCACGACTCCAACACCATCATTAAGTTTGCAGACGACACAACAGCCTTATCACGACGAGCCAGCCTATAGGGAGGAGGTCAGAGACCTGGCTGTGGTGCCAGGACAACAACCTCTCCCTCAATGTGATCAAGACAAAGGAGATGATTGTGGATTACAGGAAAAGGAGGACCGAGCATGCCCCCATTCTCATCGACGGGGCTGTAGCGGAGAAGGTTGAGAGCTTCAAGTTCCTTGGTGTCCACATCACCAAAAACTAACATGGTCCAAGCACACCAAGACAGTCGTGAAGAGAGCCCAACAAAACCTTTTCCCTCTCAGGCAACTGAAAAGATTTGGCATGGGTCCTCAGATCCTCAAAAAGTTCTACAGCTGCACCATCGAGAGCATCCTGACAGGTTGCATCACTGCCTGGTATGGCAACTGCTTGGCATCTGACCGCAAGGCACTACCGAGTGTGTACATCACTGGAGCCAAACTTCCTGTCATCCAGGACCTCTATACCAGGCGGTGTCAGAGGAAGGCCCTAAAAATTGTCAAAGAGGCTTCAACACCGCTTCTACCCCCAAGCCATAAGACTACTCAACATCTTATCAAATCGACTGCAGTTGACTGAACATTTCTGCAGTTGCTTACCAACTGCAACTTGAAGTCGGAACCAAAGCTTGTGGGAGAGACAAGCTTCTGTTTTTTGGGAAGCAAAAGGCACTACATGATGTCGCCACCTATCTATGTTTACTGTTTTGGGTGGATGACTATTTAGAGCCTAAATACGTCTTTATCCTTACAATCTAATTACATAGGCCTACATTTGATCCAGATGTATAACATAGATAACAGGTGCGATAACCACATATCACAGTCATAGTAAGTGCATTTTTCCTCAAAGTAACTATCACCAAAGTCAGAGTTAGTAAAGGTGAAATTATTTAAGGTACTCTTTGAAGAAGTAGGGTTTCAAATGTTTTTGGAAGATGGGCAGGGACTCTGCTGTCTTAGCTTCAGGATGAAGCTGGTTCCACCATTTGGGTGCCAGGACAAAGAGCTTGGACTAGGCTGAGAGGGAGCTGCCCTCCTGTAGGGTGGGGGAGGGCCAAGAGACCAGGGGTGGCAGAACGGAGTGCTTGGGTTGGGGTGTAGGGTTTGAGCATAGCCTGAAGGTACTAGGGAGGGGCAATTCCTCTTGCTGCTCCGTAGGCAAGTACCATGGTCTTGTAGTGGATGTGAGCTTCAACTGGAAGCCAGTGAAGTGTGCGGAGGAGCGGGGTGACAAACAAAAACTTTGAAAGGTTGAACACCAGGCAGGCTGCAGCATTCTGGATACGTTTCAGGGGCTTGATGGCACAAGAGAGGAACCCAGCCAACAGTGAGTTGCAGTAGTCCAGACGGGAGATGACAAGTGCCTGGATTAGGACCTGCGCCGCTTCCTGTATGAGGTAGGGTCGCACTCTACAAATGCTGTAGACAGAACATGAACCTACAAGAGCGAGTCACTGGTTTGATGTTTGCAGAGAGCGATAGGGTGTTGTCAGGGACAGACCAAGGTCCTTTGCATTCTAGGAGGAGGACACCTTGGAGTTGTCAAACGTGATGGAGAGATCTTGGAGCGGGCAGATCTTCCCCAGGAGGAAAAGCAGCTCTCTCTTGTCTACCCTGCTGTTTTCTTGTACTTTTATTATGAATAGCTCACCTGAAGCAGAAAGCCCTATCGTCCATGAGGGCTTAATGTTTGATTCCAGCTTTATTGTATGTCCAGTCTGAAAATAGATTGAATCCGTTAAGCACTTTGTCTGTTCTCAAAGAAAGAAATGAACATTGCATGTGTCATGTTCCTTTTTGCAATGCAGTGTTCCCACTTGTATTTGCTGGGTGACACTTGTATATGCTGGGTGACACTTGTATATGCTGGGTGACACTTGTATATGCTGGGTGACACTTGTATATGCTGGGTGACACTTGTATATGCTGGGTGACACTTGTATATGCTGGGTGACAGCTTACCAGCTTACTGTATGTACATTCTCTTTTGTCAGGATGCGAGGATGGAAGTGGGAATAAGTGGGAACACTGCATTGCAAAAAGGAACATGACACATGCAATTATGATTTCTTCCTTTGAGAACAGACAAAGTGCTTAACGGATTCAAAATATCAGATACAAGAATCCAGTCATAACTCACCTCAACAACCTATCCATGCATAGAGGTTATCCCTCAGATAAGTCCAGTCTACTCTCTACTCTGGTTGGCATCCCTGATCAATAAAACAAGACAAAAAAATATGTTGTTATCTACAGTAGAATTTATTTGAAGAATATACAGTGCATTCAGAAAGAATTCAGACCACTTCACTTTTTCCACATTTTGTTACGTTACAGCATTATTCTAAAATGGATTTTAAAATAAATCCTCAACAATCTACAAACAATACCCCATAATGACAAAGCAAAAACAGGTTTTTAGAATTTTGTGAACATGTATTTTTTTTAAAGCAGAAATACCGTATTTACAAAGACCCTTTGCTATGAGACTCGAAATTGAGCTCAGGTGCATCCTGATTCAATGGATCATCCTTGAGATGTTTCTACAACTTGATTTGAGTCCACCTGTGGTAAATTCAATTGATTGGACATGATTTGGAAAGGCACACACCTGTCTATATAAGGTCCCACAGTTGACAATGCATGTAGAGCTCTGAAACAGGATTGTGTTGAGTCACAAGTTTTGGAAGAAGTTTGGAACCACCAAGAGTGGGGCCCAAAAAGGGTGCGGACTCTCCTTCCTTATTTGACTAGTAGTTGTCCTGAAAACAAATCTATTAAGAGGAGATTATAACATAACCAAGATGTTCAAATGTTCATAGATGACCAGCAGGGTCAAATAATAATAATCACAGTGGTTGTCGAGGGTGCAACAGGTCAGCACCTCAGGAGTAAATGTCAGTTGGCTTTTCATAGACGATCATTCAGAGTATCTCTACCGCTCCTGTTGTCTCTAGAGAGTTGAAAACAGCAGGTCTGGGACAGGTAGCACATTCGGTGAACAGGTCAGGATTCCATAGCCGCAGGCAGAACAGTTGAAACTGGAGCAGCAGCACGGGCAGGTGGACAGCAAGGAGTCATCAGGCCAGGTAGTCCTGAGGCATGGTCCTAGGGCTCAGGTCCTCAGAGAGAATTAGAAAGAGCATACTTAAATTCACACAGGACACTGGATAAGACAGGAGAAATACTCCAGATATAACAGACTGACCCTAGTCACCTGACACATAAACTACTTCAGCATAAATATTTAGACTTATACACTTGAAACAAATAGCCAAACCGACAACTGCAGCCATTACTAGTGCCTCCCCGCTATCAAACCAACATCTAAATCAAATTAAACGCAGCCGAACGTGATCAGAAATCTCAACTAGCAAGCAAGTCGCAGCAATGAAGACTTGAGTGCGTGCGCGGTCAAGCAAGTCGCAACAATGAAGAATTGAGTGCGTGCGCCTCCACGCGAAAGGGGGGGATTCTTGCAGTGGTGAGCTTTTCGACACGTTAAAGGTTCTACTGCTTGATCTCCTGTTCCTCTTTTAGAATATTAGTATAGTAGTGTAGAGCTTAAGCTTCATATTGTAGTGACCCGCACAGACAGCTGTGTGTTATGTGTTAGACTAGGAGGTGGTTGTGTTGTACTGACCAGTACCCGGTGTTCGCGGGGTCCGACATGTCAATCAACCTGCTATCTGCCAATCACGGGAATGCCTGGAATGTTCTGATGCCGGGCATCCTGGTGGTTGGCGGAGTGGCGTGGAGGGGGGTTGGGCAGGGGGGTGGAGCATTGGAAGTTAAGACCAGGTTCAGCCTTTGTTCTCTCTGTCTTACGTCTGGGCTTCACAAGAGAAGGTCACGATTGGCTTGTGGGTTATCTGTCATCTATTTGGCGTGTGCTACGGCCCAAACAGTAGCCTGTGTAAAGTTGGTTTAATAAACCGTCAATTCGCAAACTCAAGCCTCTGTCTGGACAATTGTTCATTTATGATCTAGTCAGGTCATTACAATATAGTATGCAGATAGGCAGAAACTGCTTCTCCAATAGAAAATCCCCGATCACACTTGTAGGCGATGTCATTGCGACGCCTGTCAGCTAAACTCGTGCAGAACAGGAACGACATTGAAAGCGTGTCAGTTTGTCACTTTCACGAGTTCTGAGTATTAACAGGTCAACGTCTTAAGACATTGGTTCGAATCTAAGTTGTGCCTTTAGATTTCGAGAAAATTAACAACAAATTAATAATTTTTCACTTCGCTCATTGACTTCTCAAACCCCAGCAAGGTCTGTTTCGCTCTGACTTTACACGGTTATTGTTCTATTTAGTTATTAATACTTATTTCCAAAAAATGTCTTAGGAACGTTTATATGTAAAACATTTTGTTATTCAATTATTCTATGATCAGTTTTCATATGTACTTAAAATAGTAGATACCCTTTTATTTAAATTATTATTTGTTGTTTTATTTCTCAGAATAGTTCCTGATTACACTAAAGAGGGCTTATAGTCTCTCTTACTACAATAACCCATTGTTTGGTCTTGAACATAATTTCCAGTTGAGTTGAATTTCAAAGCCAAATAACATCTAGCTCAAAGGTTATGGAATAAGCTATTTTCACTTTAAATTGACTTAAATGGTGCAGATCTCAGTTCCTTATCGTTTACGTTCACTGCTCCTACGTCTGACTCATCCTACCAGAGTTTATACTTTTATATAATCTTTATTGTTTTGTCTTTGTCTATATTATCTCTTAATGCTAGGGGGTTACGAAACAATGTGAAGCGCAAGGCCTTGTTTTTATTTGCTAAACAATTTCGAACAGATGTTTGCTTTTTTTCAAGAGTCTCACTCAATTTTGGCTGATGCCAATTTCTGGATGTCACAGTGGGGCGACGATATTTGGCTCTCCCGTGGATCTGAACGCTCTGCTGGTGTCACTACAATGAAAAATACCTTTGGTGGTAATATTCTACACTCGGAATGTGACCCCTTTTGTTCACTTTATTGTCTTGTGATCAGTGACAATGACATTACGCTCATTACTGTAAACTTCTACGGGTACAACACCAAACATGAGAATAATGAGTTGCTTGAATCTATAGAGAAACGTACACTTCATTGGTTATCTAAATTTTCCAATTCGTTATTATTTATAGGAGGGGACTTTAACATTACAATAGATAATTCAACTGATAGATGGCCCCCAGGTAGGCCAACCAATCAGAATTTAACTTTTAATACTTTTAAAACTTTTTATGGAAAAGTTTGATCTTACTGATATATGGAGAGAGAGGTTTCTGGCCGAAAGATCATTCACTTGGAGTAACAAAACAGGTTCCAGACAATCCAGAATAGATTTTTGGCTTATATCCAAATGTATTGATGGTGAGTGTGTTACTACAAATATTTGTACTACTCCCCTCACAGACCATAGGGCTATTTACATTGATATCAAAATATTTACCCCTGATACGAACCTTACTAGAGCATCCTACTGGAAGCCAAATAGCTCATTATTAAATAATTCTATAGTTAAATTTGAGGTTAAAGATCTGCTCTCACACTTTTGGGAAAGGGCTTGTGAAGAAAAATCTTATTGCAAGAACTGGGAACTCTTTATATTTGAGGTTTCCAAATATCTTAGAAAATATGGTAGTAATCTTGCTAAGACCAGAAGAGCTAAGGAGGAAAAGGTGATCATTAAGATAACTTCCCTTTCTCAGAGGTCCCCAGCCGACCGCTTGGGGGAGGAGAAGATGGAACTAATTGAGTTACAAAATAAACTGGATAATATATATAAATTAAAAGCAGAATGAGCCTTTATTAGATCTAGGAAAAAATGGATTGAGGAGGGAGAACAGAATTCATCCTATTTCTTTAGACTTGAGAAATTTCACTCTAAAAATAACACTATCCATAAGTTAAACATTGATGGTGTTATTACAGATGACCAAAAATTAATCGCTAAACACTGTAGAAATTTTTACAGAAAATTGTATAACTCAACGTACTGTCAGGAATCCACAGATATGTTTTTTAACCTACTGAATAATGTTCACTCTATCAGTGATATACAGTTTGATGAACCCATCAAAGTTGAAGAGATTATAGAGTCTATCAAACATCTAAAGAACAATAAATCAACAGGTGTTGATGGAATTACATCAGAATTTTACAAATTATTTTCTGAACAAGTAGCTCCCTTCCTATTTGAAGTCTTTTTAGAGAGTATTAAAAACTATGTTCTCCCTCCTACAATGAGTCAGGGGTTAATAATACTGATACCTAAGCCTAAAAAAAGAAGTGCTGCTCATCGATAACTGGTGTCCAATTTGTCTTCTTAATAATGACTATAAGATTTTAGCCTTACTACTTGCAAAAAGAATTAAAGAAGTCCTAGATGCAATCATTGATGAAACACAGTCTGGCTTCATGAGGAACAGACATATTTCTAACAATGTCAGACTAGTATTAGACGTACTTGACTCCTCAGACCTAATAACTGAGGATAGCTTCATATTATTTATTTTTATTTTTATAAAGCATTTGACACAGTAGAGCATCAGTTTCTCTTCCACTCCCTTGAGAGACTTGGCTTTGGGGATTTTTTCTGTAAGGCTATTAAGACTCTCTATGCACATGGTAACAGCTCTATCAAATTGAAATATGGCACCTCACCTAGATTTGAGTTAAAGAGAGGAATTAGGCAAGGTTGTCCTATCTCTCCGTACCTGTTTTTATTAATCACCCAACTTCTTGCAAATTCTTTAAATAATAGTCATGTACAAGGTATTTCCATAGCTGGTAAAGAAATTATTATAAGCCAGCTGGCTGACGATACTACACTTTTTCTGAAAGACGCTAACAAAATTTCCATATCGATCAATGTGATTACAATCCTTTTCCAAAGCGTCTGGTCTATATCTTAACATTAATAAATGTGAACTCATAGCTGTCAAAGATTGTGTGACACCTTCATATAATGGTATTCCAGTAAAAGAAGAACTTACATATTTAGGCATAACCATTACAAAGGATCAGAAGTCTAGAGGCTTACTAAATTTTAACCCTCTTATTAAAAAAACCCAGAAGAAACTAAATCAATGGCTACAGAGGGACTTATCTTTAAAAGGTAGAGTCCTAATAACCAAGGCTGAAGGTATCTCT
This sequence comes from Oncorhynchus gorbuscha, assembly GCF_021184085.1. NCBI lineage: Eukaryota > Metazoa > Chordata > Actinopteri > Salmoniformes > Salmonidae > Oncorhynchus > Oncorhynchus gorbuscha. Next base: position 42,384,662 of record NC_060181.1, on the reverse strand, counting down.
AGACTAACATATGGTGCTCTATCTTTATATTTTGACAGTAAAATAAGCAAGGAGATAGACCAGATGCTTTTCAACTTTCTTTGGAGAAACCATACCCGTTACATTAGGAAAACTGTTGTAATGAACACTTATGAGAATGGTGGACTGAATTTTCTGGACTTTACTACTTTAAATAATACTTTTAAGATCAATTGGATAAAACAATTCCTAAGAAGACCCACGTCTATCTGGAATTTTATTCCTCATCATGTCTTCTCTACTTTTGATGGCCTTAACTTCATGTTGTTTTGCAATTATAATATTGACAAAGTTCCAGTGAAACTTTCTGCTTTTCATGGGCAGGTTTTCTTGTCATGGTCCTTAATTTATAAACACAATTTTTCTCCACATAGATATTATATATGGAATAATCGGGATATATTGGGAACTCACCCAACCACAGAGACCTCTAAAAGAGGAAAAGATCAAAGGGCACAGACCGAGGGTGAAGAGGCCCAAAGCCGTTGAAAAGAGAGAGTGGGAAACAATCAACAACGACCTGACAAAAATCTTGGATCAACAGGTAGGAACAGCAGAGAAAAAGCTTGAAAGGATGGGAGATATTATCTACCACTACGGAGAAGAGCGCTTTGGAGTAAACGAAAGGAGAAGTGGCAAGACACCTCCCGCACCAGCCAAATCTAGGAGACAGCAGGAGATCGAGATACTTGTCAGAGAGAAAAGGCAGCTGAGGAAGCAGTGGAAGAAGGCCTCTGATGCAGAGAGAGGTCTCATGCTACTCCAAGCAGACATTAAATGTCGGCTGGCAACCTTGCGAAGAGCGGAAAACTTAAGGAAACTTCGTAGGAAGAAGGAACACTCAAGAACACGGTTCTATAAAAACCCTTTAAGTTTGTCAAAGATCTCTTCGCAAAGGAAAAGTGCGGAATCCTAAAAACTACAAAGCCTGAACTGGAAGAACATCTGGAAAAGGTCCACCAGGACATGAAAAGGCATGAGCAGATAATCATCCCACATGACATCCCACCTATTCAACCACCAGAATTCAATCTGGACACTGACCCTCCAAAATGGAGGGAAGTAGAGAACGTTGTCCGAAGAGCAAGAGCGGCCTCGGCTCCTGGGCCTAATGGAGTACCATACAAGCTCTACAAGAACGCCCCGGATGTTCTACGCTTTCTTTGGAGGCTCATGAGGATAGTGTGGCAGAAGGAAATAATACCAAAGGCATGGCGAAGGGCTGGTGGTGTGCTAATCCCGAAAGAGAAGGATGCGACAGACATCGGTCAATTCTGACCAATCTCCCTGCTCAACGTCGAAGGGAAGATCTTTTTCAGTATAATAGCACAGAGGCTGTCCACTTATCTGGAAAGGAACAAGTACATTGATACATCTGTACAGAAAGCAGGCATTCCTGGTTTCTCTGGTTGCCTGGAACATACTAGTATGATTTGGCACCAGATCCAAAGAGCTAAGAAGGACAAGAGAGACCTCTATGTCATCTTCCTCGACTTGGCCAATGCCTTTGGCTCAGTTCCCCATGAACTCCTCTGGGAATCCTTCAACATTTTCCACGTACCAGAACCCATCACTACACTGGTAAAGGCCTATTTCCAAGACCTGCAATTGTGTTTCACAACACCTGACTTCACAACAACATGGCAGCGCTTGGAAGTAGGCATAATGGCAGGCTGTACAATTTCTCCTCTGGCCTTCACTATGGCCATGGAAGTCATCATCAGGGCATCGAGATGGGTGGTCGGCGGTGAGAGAACTAAGGAAGGGCTCCGTCTCCCACCTATCCGAGCATACATGGATGACATGACTACACTGACCACCACTGCAGCATGCACCAGGCGGCTACTTGCAAAACTGCAGGATAACATCAAGTGGGCACGGATGAAAATCAAGCCAAGCAAATCTCGAAGCATCTCCATAGTCAAGGGACAGCTTAAAGATGTGAGGTTCTGCATTGGAGATGACCCGATACCAACGGTGTCTGAGCAACCCATCAAGAGCCTGGGTAGATGGTACAACGAAAGCCTCCGGGATAAAGATCAAGTGCAGCAAGTAAGGCAGGACATCGCCGACGGTCTTGAGAACATCAACAAGACCCTACTGCCTGGGAGGCTCAAGCTCTGGTGCCTACAGTTTGGACTTCTCCCCCGGGTAATGTGGCCACTCACCGTCTATGAGGTCCCAATAACAACAGTGGAGAAGATGGAGCGAACCATTACCTCATACGTGAAGAAATGGCTGGGTGTCCCACGATGCCTGAGTAACATCGGCCTCTATGGCAAAGGGGTCCTCTAACGGAGGAGTACAAGTGCTCTAAAGTAAGACTTCAGATGACATTGAAGGACTCCAAAGACCAGACCATTAGCAAGGCTGCACCTCCCCTACAAACTGGACGGAAATGGACATCATCCAAAGCTGTGCAGCAAGCAACATCAGCCCTGAGACACCAAGACATTGTGGGGAATATCCAGCATGGAAGAGGAGGCTTTGGCCTGGCAGCAAGCAAACCAACGTTCCATAAGGCAACAACATCTGAACGCAGGAAGCTGGTGGTCGAGGAGGTGCGCAGACAGGAGGAGACTGCAAGAAGTGCAAAGGCTGTCTCTCTTGCTAAACAAGGGCAATGGACGCGGTGGGAAGGCCTGGAGAGGAGAAAGATCAACTGGAGTGAGCTTTGGCAAATGGAGGCAAGCAACATCAGCTTCATCATAAGAGCTGTTTATGATGTGCTTCCATCACCAAAAAATCTACATCAATGGTATGGCGAGGACTCGACCTGCCCCCTCTGCCCAGCTCCAGCGACTCTCAGGCATATAATGACAGGTTGCAAGACCAGCCTCTCACAAGGCCGCTACACCTGGAGGCACAATCAGGTCCTCAAGAGCCTGGCTGCAGCACTTGAGACCAAGAGGAGTGCAACCAATTCATTACCTCCAAAAACAAGCAATCCCGTCAAAACAACAACATTCATCCGGGAGGGACAGAAAAGGCCCAAGTATCCTCCTACAAAGCCAGAAACTGGACACCTAGCCATGGCCCGGGACTGGAAGATGCTTGTCGATATTGGCCAGCAACTCATTTTTCCACCTGAGATTGCTTCTACCAACCTTAGGCCAGACATGGTACTCTGGTCCCCTTCACGAAAGGCTGTGTACATCATAGAGCTCACAGTCCCGTGGGAAAACTCTGTTGAAGAGGCCTACGAGCGTAAGAAACTGCGTTACACAGAGTTGGCAGCAGACGCAACTCAGCGTGGCTGGAATGCAAAAGTCTGGCCAGTTGAAGTGGGATGCAGAGGATTCGTGGCTTCTTCCATCATCAGGTTGCTGAAAGAACTTGGAATCCATGGACAGGCTCTGCGCCAGACCGTCAGAGCAGTTTTTCAAGCAGCTGAAAGAGGTAGCCAGTGGATCTGGATCAAACGGAAGGACCCTTGCTGGGCTATAACTTCATGACCCCTCACCCCCACCTGAGAACTCAATTCAGATCCCTCCCTTTTGAGGAGGGCATATGAGGTATGCGGTCAGCTGTATGGCTGGCTCAGGGAAGAGGACGCCCCTGCCTTGCACAGTCCTGTGGGACATCTTAATTGGGCATGGGACACAAGCTAAGGCTTGATCACCCTTTAGCTGGCCACCTTTGATGATGGTGTTTAGTAATTAAAGGCCGAAACACCCACTGATTCGAAGGCACACTACTGAGGATGTGTCCCAAAAATTGACATCTTACCCCAGTCTAAGAAATAAACCTCCCATGCCACTCTGTCAACATCACGGCAAATCTCATGCGAGTGCATTCCATCTATTGGCACAATGGACAGTTTTTTTTAACATCTCGTCCCGTGTTTTATGATTCTAGAAAAATACCTCTCTATTTTTAGAATATTGGTTCCGAAATAATATCCTATTGGTGAGCCAACTGGTAAATGCAGAGGGTCTTTTACTCAGTTATGAATAATTCTTATCACTTTACAAGGTCCATGTAACACCTTAAGATTTTGCAATTGTTTTAGATGCCATTCCCTCAGGTGTTGCTATGTTATTCAGGAACATGTCAAGACCTGACCCTCAGAGCCTACCTTCTATTGACCCTGTTGACTCATCAGTAGGAAAGATTTGTTTCTCTTTTGGTCCATTCAACAACAGAGCGATACGATCCTTGTTTCAGCAGGATGTTGTATCTATACCTTATGTCATGCCTTATTGGAATGGATTTATTGATAATATCTGTTGAAAAAAAGTTTGGATGTTGCCACACACATATCTACTTGTTAACAAAATTAAGGAAGTTTCCTTTAAAATGATTCATGAATATTATCCTGAAGAAGTTTATGAAAAACATCAACACAAATTGCTCCTTTTGTAATGACCACCCAGAAACAGTTTTGCATCTTTTTTTTGCATTGTATGCATGTAAGAAAACTGTGGCAAGACATCAGTAGGTTTATAATTGAACACATTTATGAAGATTTTACACTATTGTGGAGAGATGTACTGTTTGGATTCTGTACATACAATAGAAATAAGCGGAAACATTTTTATGTAATTAATTTCATTATTCTTTTGGCCAAATTTCATATACACAAATGTACATTTACAAACATAAAACCACATTTTCGTACCCTACAAAAAGAAATTGAACTGTATTTTAAGACGGTTAAATGCTCTACTAACAAAAAAGCTGTTAGAATTGTAAGCATGTGTATGTCCCGGTGGTAATTGTGTAGGTCCTTGTGTAATTGTAATGTGATATTGTACCCCCCTAGCTCTATTGTCCATTGTTTTTAATCTATGTATGCTTGTGTTCCCTCATGTGCTTTATGTATTGATTTGTTGTTAATAAAAATAAAAATAAAATAAAAAAAGGGTCTGTTTCGCAAGTGTTCCCGGAAGTCGCGGTTTGGAAACCGCGGAGCTTTTTAAACTCCTCCCAGTTGTTTCTTCTTTTTTTTACGGAAACGGAAGGGGTGGTACACATGTAAAGTGAAATCTCGAAGCTAGCTGCCCGAGTTATTAATTTTTTCAGTAAACAATTATGGCGGCCGCGGATCCCTGGTCCTCGAGTCATGGCAGGCCCACAAGCAGAGGAGAGTTCCCGGCTGGTGAGAGCAGCAATGAGCGCGATGGCCCGGGAGGAAGCGGCGGAGAGGGAGAATCCGAGCCAGATCGGTCAACATTCGAATGCAACATTTGTTTGGACACAGCAAGGGACGCTGTCATCAGCTTGTGCGGGCACTTGTTCTGGTACGAGCCGTGGTATACTTTCGATCAATCGCGAGTAATAGGGAATGTTGTTGCATTCTAACAACTTACATACATAGCCAGCGGGCATTGCCTTGTTTACCTTTTTAAAACATTTCCGTTAGCTAACTTCTATGCAATAACAAGCGGGTTGTTTTTTCGGATCACACCCATACGTCGAAGACAAACGCTTGCACAATGTTTGTGTGTATATAGTTAAATGTTAACAAGCAAGATGGCTAACTTGAAGTCTAGCGAGTACATCTACTAGATGACGTTAATCATGGATGAGTGTTGGTTGGCTGAGTCTCATACATTGGCCAACCCAACCCATCGAAATAAAGTGCCTTTGACTGATATGCTCCTCAACTTTACAACATTGATTCACACATTTTATTAAAATGAACTCAATTTAGCTAGGTAAGTTAATGGTTGTACGATCTCGCTACCTGGCTTAAGTTGGCTACGTTGCGTTGGCGGTAGCCCTTGATCATGACTTTCAGCTCCATTACACAGTTCCATCGTGCTTCTACATCTGCATTGCTTGCTGTTTGAGGTTTTAGACTGGGATTCTGTATAGCACTTTGACATAGGCTGACGTAAAATGGGCTTTATAAATAAATGTGATTGATTTGAAGAGTCATTGGGCGAAGGCTTATTCTGTATGGGTTCGTTTAGTTTTAAAGAGCCCAGACGCTCGGTCTGAACATTAACACGAATCGCTTGCCTTACGGTTTTGGAAGCATAAGGACCTTATCATTCATATCAGCGACAAATAATAAATAAAATGTTTTTAATTGATACACACCTTTTATAAGGTTCCCACGAGACATTTTTATGTTGCAGCGGTGGTTTATGGAAAAGATACGGAAGACGGTGGACTGACTGACTACCTGTGCTAATTAGCGATCTGCGTCTCTGAACATGTTAACTCAAAAAATGGAAGCCGCAAACATGTTGTCACTGAAAATACTGTCAACTGCAACTGTGTTTTGTGTTTGTGAAATCTTCTTGATGTCATATGAAAGTAAAGGGATTTATGTTTTTAGAACCGTACCGCAATTTAGAATCGATAGTAGTTGGCTGTTTTGGCTTCCAGAGCCAATTCGCTAGTCTGAATACCAATATTTTTAGCTAACGTGCCACTCCTTGTCATTGTCACATGATATGGAGTACATTGAGTGGATTAGCTAAAGAGACTGGTACCCATCCTACCAATTCGCCTTTAAACAGAACATGTAAGGTCCTTGGACTAAGGCTCTTTTTAGGTCATTATTGGGCTATTCTGGACGTAACCTAGTTGGCTAGCTATCAGCATCTTGCCAAAATCATTATTGTGCAACTTGATTCATGCCCCCTTTCGGTTGCACAAGCTACAGCAACAATGTATCGATCTGACGCTTGCAATGTGACAGTGAATGCCTCGCTTGCGCACACCTGCTTGCTGCATGGAGAGCAGTCAGTGGTTGAGCCTCTGCATTGGGTTAATAACTATTACACACACTGTTATAGGCAATGGATAACTTTAGTGACCCTCACTCATTCACTAAACATTAATTGATTCTACCAAGAACACATCTTCTCTAGCTCAGATACTAGCCAACATTGACACGTGAATCATGTATTACAAAAAGCAGGCAATGACCTTCAAGGTTCTGCAAAGTAGCCTACCTGGTTAAATAAAGGTGAAATACATTTTATTTCAAGGTTGATGAGCAATGAAACTTGATGGAACACACATTCCTGAACTGTTCTCAATGAAGTTTTTTTTAAATAAAAAAATGTAACTATCTATTTCATGTACATTATTCATGCAAAGCGGAATAGTGTTAATCTCGATTTCCTTTAGAAAATGGTATCATTTAGTGAGAAATTATTTGGAGATTCATGTCTCACTTATACTAAAGTATGTCCACTTGAATACCCCTATCCCTGTTGAGGGTGAAAGACTTAAGCTTCCAATAGCTGATATTGAGCCCCCATGTGGGAGATAAGGAGGAAGTCTCATTCCCTAGAACCAAAGCCTATATTTGAATGTAACAATATAGCTGGAGAGACCTGTGGAGAGTAAGAGTGGTCACATTTTCTGCAGAGCAGACACTCATTTGATGACAGGAGCATCTCCGTCTGAAGAGGCTCCTCTTCTTCGTCAGCGTTGGCCTGAAAACCCATGCTAGTTGGAAACAAGCATGTATGGTGGATGCTTACAGAAATGTGTTTTTCGCTGACCACATCCACATTTCAAATGAAAGGTTGGAGATGGGAATGACACTAATCTTGAGATTTCTTCTCTATTGTCCTTTATTATGGGAAGGCAAGTCCTCTCTTCCTGGTGTAAACATTCCGTTGGTTAATACTAAGCTTCCCTTAGACTCTGTGTACATTTTCAGAATTTTACCAGGACAATGTTTTTCTAAAATTGGAGTATAGAATAAAATATTACACAGCCCTAAAACTTCAAATCCTGACAGGCTGGTGTTTGAACAAGTTAGGCTGTACTGAAGAATGGAAATGTATATTTGGATGTTTGACACTTCTCAATAGAGGGCTCATTTCATTGTTGAAACTCCAGTCTTGTCCATGCACTAAAATATTGCAGTGAACTGACGGTGACTAATCATTTGATGTAAAAGGGTATCTGAAGACTGCATTAGGCTAGATTTCCCTGGCAAATAATGTCTCCATCTAATTTAGCCTACTTAGCGCAGGTAGCTAGACTACACACTTCACCTGTCTCCCACAGATCTAATCTGCGTCGTTGCTTTCTTTCCACTGGTGCCTAAATAAGTTCTTCACCTGACTAAACTCTTAAAACCCTCCCAGAACCATGGTCACTGCCCAGCTCTACAAATGCTGTATGTGCTCCATAGAGCCACAAACCAGTTTCAGAATGCAAATGTATGGCACGCTTTTAGCCCATGTATTGTCACCATAGAAAACGAGAAGGGGCAGCTCCATTTCACCATTGTCTTAGGGGCTTCGGTAGTTCTCTTCTATTTCTATGGTTGTCACGTTCACGATAGTCCTCTTTGTAACCATGGTTTTTGGAACCAACAATGCCGCGCTATGTTACATCTACCATCCTGCTGTCCCACAATGCAGCAATCTGGCCAGTAACGAGGTGTGATGGTGCTAACGAGCGATGACAGATGGAGCTAATTAAAACTAACGATGGGGAGCCGGGATAATTTTAATCACTCGCATCGTTAAGGTCAGAACAGGGTAACCAGATGCACCCTGGAGGGGCCTACTGGGAAAACAAGGCAAATATGGATTCCAAAATCTAGCCCACTAACTAGTCCTATGGGAGAATCTCAATTGCATACTCCTCGTGTCCTCTCTTCTCGCCTCAAAGCCAATTGGAGGAGAAGGTCAGAGGAGAGGGACCTCTGACTTTCTCATTCATTGTGTTTTGAAAAGGAGACGAGGAGAGCAGAAGCGAGGAGTATGCAATTGAGAATCACCCCGTGTGTCAATTCTGACTCAATTAAGTAGGCCCTTAGGAGGTTCCTCCAAATGTCACCAGGTTTCTAGGTGATGCCATAATACCCACTTTAACCTTGTTCTCCTTCTCTCTTTCACAGCTGGCCCTGCCTTCATCAAGTAAGTATTCCATTTAAAGGTGTTATCTTTAGTTTCACAGTACTGGTAAATATTAGCTACACTTTTCCTACTGGTTGAAACCAGCCCTCGATCCCTGTCCCATTGCATGACCTGAGACCAAACTTGGTCAGTCAGCTGATTTAGTGCAGCTTGTTGATAATGTTCTTAATGTCACATTCATTACACCAGTGTTTACTGTCAACCCTCTTTTGTCCTCAAGGTGCTTTAGATTATAGCACAAGCTGTACATGCATCTCACCATGATTAGTTTTGCATATCCTTCTCCTTTATTGTCTAAGAACAAGTCAATGTTTTTCTTTCATTAGTTACTGAGCTAACGCTGTTGATAGTGTCAACGCTAGTGCCTTGTGTACCCAGCTGTCGTACTTGCTCTATTGCTCAAAACTCTCTTATATTGATGACACACAAAGTGCAAAGTATAATTTGGAATTATTTTGTTGCTTTTTATTTGATGAAATAATTCTATGAAAGTATATTGATTTAGTCGTTTTACATAACACACTATATCTCATAGATCTACCCTGTGTGTTGCACATTGTAGTAAGTCAGTGCATGCCAATAGACTGACAGTATTGAACAGACCGTAAAGTATGGCTACTGTCTCAGTCATGTGATCTCTCTTTCCCTCTCCTTCTCTGTGGTGCAGTGGTTGGAGACACGGCCCAGCCAACAGCAGTGTCCTGTGTGTAAAGCAGGCATCGGCAGAGAGAAAGTCATCCCCCTCTACGGCAGAGGGAGCTCCAGCCAAGAGGACCCCAGGTGTGTGTGTGTGTGTGTGTGTGTGTGTGTGTGTGTGTGTTTGAGCGTGCATAGTTGTACACATGTGACACTGAGAAACTGCATTGGTTAACTGGTGTTTCATCTTCCAGGTTGAAAACCCCGCCTCGGCCTCAGGGACAGAGAACGGAGCCAGAGAGCAGAGGGGTGAGGCCTCTTCATCACTTACATTTTAATTAGTTTAATATGGCATTTATTGCATGGTTCTTTGCGTGTTCACTCTATTTGTAATGAGTGACCACTATTTCCTCTTCTTGCAGCCCTTCCAGGGGTTTGGGGACACTGGCTTCCACATGTCCTTTGGGATCGGTGCATTCCCATTTGGCTTCTTCACCACAGTCTTCAACACCAATGACCCCTTCCACAGAGCAGGTACACACAGACACCCACACAACCATAATGTATTCCTTGACACAATGGCTTTTGGCTGATCATTGCAATGTTATCACTGTTCCCCCAGACGCATATGCAGCCGATCACCAAGGCAACCCTGACAACGGCAACAACTGGCAGGACTCTCTCTTCCTGTTCGTGGCCATCTTCTTGTTCTTCTGGCTGCTGACTGTGTGAGGGAGAAGATGGCTAGAAGGTGGAAAAGGAGAGGTGTAGGGATGGGGGAGTGTGTGTGTGTGTATATATATATGCTTATACACACACATCAAAGCATCAGGAACGACCAACTTTCTTGTTCAGTAGTGACTGGGAGACTTTAGACTATAGATGGGTGGTGGTGGGATGACTGTCAGTTTACTCTTAGCAAGTGATATCTAATGCAGCAAACAAACGAGTCAAATATATGTCTATCCCCCCCAAATGATTTATGAGATTAATTTGGTTAGGGAGAGTACACTGAGACACCACTCTATGGTGGTGGTGGTGGATGATACCCAAATGTGAGGGTGAGTGAAGCGAAGTCAATCTATCCACCTTCCTCTGCATTTGTACATAAATACACCACACACACACAGTGGATACCCGGGTTGAGGTGTGGGGGCTGACTTTTTAGGGATGGGACTGGTGTATAGACTGGAATCAGTGTTGAGAGAAATGGTTGGATTGAGTTAATTGTAAATTAGGGGAGTATTACAATAATCACTAAGTAACTTTACTGTACCACAATACCTATGTGGTTAACATAGAGATACAGTTGAAGTCAGAAGTTAAAATACACCTTAGCCAAATCAATTTAAACTCAGTTTCACAATTCCTGATATTTAATCCTGGTAAAAATTCCCTGTCTTAGTTCAGTTAGGATCACCACTTTATTTTAAGAATGTGAAATGTCAGAATAATAGTAGGGCAAAGGATTTATTTCAGCTTTTTATTTCTTTCATCACATTCCCAGTGGGTCAGACGTTTACATACACTCAATTAGTATTTGGTAACATTGCCTTTAAATTGTTTAACTTCGGTCAAACGTTTCGGGTAGCCTTCCACAAGCTTCACACAATAAGTTGGGTGAATTTTGGCCCATTCCTCCTGACAGAGCTGGAGTAACAGAGTCAGGTTTGTAGGCATCCTTGCTTGCATACGCTTTTTCAGTTCTGCCCACAAATGTTCTATTGGATTGAGGTCAGGGCTTTGTGATGGCCATTCCAATACCTTGACTTTGTTGTCCTTAAGCGGTTTCTCCACAACTTTGGAAGTATGCTTTGGGTCATTGGTCGCAAATGCGTCTTCCTAATGAACAATCTTTAACTTCCTGACTGATGTCTTGAGATGTTGCTTCAATATATCCACATAATTTTCCTGCCTCATGATGCCATCTATTTTGTGAAGTGCACCAGTCCCACCTGCAGCAAAGCATCCCCACAACATGATGCTGCCATCCCTGCGCTTCACGGTTGGGATGGTGTTCTTCGGCTTGCAAGCCTCCCCCTTTTTCCACCAAACATAACAATGGTCATTATAGCCAAACAGCTAATTTTTTTATTTAATCAGACTAGAGGACAATTCTCAAAAAATTACAATCTTTTTCGCCATTTGCAGTTGCAACCTTTCAGGTTATGTTGATATAGGACTCGTTTTACTGTAGATACTCTTGTACCTGTTTCCTCCAGCATCTTCACAAGGTCCTTTGCTGTTCTGGGATAATTTGCACTTTTCGCACCAATGTACGTTCATCTTTAGGAGACCGAATGCATCTCCTTCCTGACTGGTATGACAGCTGCGTGGTCCCATGGTGCTTATACTTGTGTACTATTGTTTGTACAGATGAATGTGGTACCATCAGGCATTTGGAAATTGCTCCCAAGAATGAACCAAACTTGTGGAGGTCATCAAACTTTTTTCTTAGGTCTTGGCTGATTTCTTTTCATTTTCCCATGATGTCAAGCAAAGAGGAACGGAGTTTGAAGGCCCTGAAATACATCCACAGGTACACCTCCAATTTACTATGATGTCAATTAGCCTATCAGAAGCTTCTAAAGCCATGACATCCTTTTCTGGAATTTCCCAAGCTGTTTAAAGGCACAGTCAACTTAGTGTATGTGAACTTCTAACCCACTGGAATTGTGATGCAATGAGTTTAGTGAAATAATTGTTGACAAAAAAATGACATGTCATGCACAAAGTAAATGTCCTAACCAACTTGCCAAAACTATAGTTTGTTAACAAGAAATTTGTGGAGTGGTTGAAAAATTATTTTTAATTACTCCAACCTAAGTGTATGTAAACTTTCAACTTCAACTGTACTTAGACAAAATGGAATACAAAAATTGCCCTTTGAAGGAATTTCAGGTTTAGGCTATTTCCCAAATATTAGAGCTTGTTTGAGTTAAGGGAGGGTGAGAATGGGATTATAACCTGATACTATAAAAAAACAATGTTTTGTTGCTATAGACACTTTTATTTCCAGGCCAAAGAGCGATGTATCACCGTCAAGTACGATTTTGGGAAAATGTATTTGAATATTCCTGATTACAATTTTAACTGATTCAATTTTTGTCTGTAGATTTTAGGAACATAATTTATGAATATTTTTTAGGATGGTCTACAGACTGGTACAATAACAACTTTGTATATTCTCTTAACAAACTGCCATTGCACTGTGAAGTCCTAGAGAAGACAGACCTAATAATGTGGACACGTTATGAGTTCTTTGTCAAATGTTAACAGTCTAACACTATTGTAAAGAGTCATGAGGATAGTGTACGGGAAGGCTGGAGTGAGCAGTATTGTGTACAGTTGTGCTCTGGAGAATTTGCCACATATGAGTAAATACTGTATGACGTCACAGTATTCTCTGGGGACAGTTAGTGGAACATTTTTAAATCTACAAATCAAAATGATCTGGAACAAACACAGAATCCTTTTGATCTGGATGAAATGTACTAAAAACCTGTCCTTGGGGGCTTGTAGCTGGGCACAGTGCTACAAAGGAAAAGATGGCAGCAGAGTCACGTTCATTAAGGCACAACATAGCAAACCTTTTGCAAAATAAAACAAGTGTTTATTGGACAAATTCAGATTGTACCTGTTTCACTGTTTTGTACAGTTTACTTCCGTTTTGTGCCTACTGAACATGACCCAGGTGCAGAAGTCAATACAGTGTTTGTCAGATCCTTTTTGACTTAAGTCAGAATGATTATTTGATATCTGCAACTAAAATAAATTTCATGCGATGAGCAACATGAACTGTGCCCAATGTGACGACATGGACTATTATAATTGTAAGATTTCAATGAGTGTTTCCCCTGATTGTAAGTGTTTGTGTGTCTGTCTGTATATACATTTGTATATATGAATATTGTAAAGGCTGTTTTTACGTGTTTCCGAATGACCAGCCATGGCAATGAGTCAATATGTGAGATGGTACGAGTTTAACCTGGCCAGCATGTCATGATGTAGCAGAGTCCCCCTCTTCCACTCAGTGAAAGACAAGTTACATTTCTGTACTCGTACCGGTATATGAGCCAACCAGAAGCGAGTGAGCAGTGTATGAAAAGGAAACAGTAACTCCCATTTCACCCTACCCATTTCATTTTGATACAACTCCTGTGAAGTCTATGAAATGGGTTGAAGATCAAGAGTGTCCAGGAACTCTGTAGCACCTTACCAAACAGCACCAGCCCAATAACATCCATGCAACGGGTTGAGTAAAGGAAGGGCTATGGGGGGCACGAAGTGACGAGAAGGTGCTCTTTCTTGTGATGTACCGTTGGAGGGAAGTAATTTCGTACATATCTGTCTGATCAAGCTAGGCATTTGTATTCTGAGTCTTTTGTGACACAAAAAAAGATGGAAATGACATTTGTTTTGCAAGTCTTTTGCTAGACGACACAGTGAGACATTGTGCAAAACCGAATGGTCACGGAGCTGTGGAAATGTTTTCCTGCACTCTGAATAAATAGTTGTTTAATACATTTAATGTAGCCTGTGTTGTCTAAGTTCTTTGTGCACACTTATGAAGTTGAAATGTGTATTAACTGTCCAAGTATGCTGAATTTTGAAAGGCAAATCGGTGAGACAGATCCATTCAAACACAAAGCATACAATTATTTTGAACACGTATAAATGCAACATGGAACAACTTCAAAGATTTTACTGAGTTACAGTTCATATAAGGAAATCAGTCAATTGAAATCAATTAATAAGGCCCTAATCTATGGATTTCATATGACTCGGAATACAGATATGCATTTGTTGGTCACAAATACCTAGCTTTTTTAAAATGTGAAAACCCACTGTTCCCATGACTGGTTAACTGCCTTGCTCAGGGGTCGAACAACATATTTTTACCTTGTCAGCTCGGGGATTTGATCCAACAACCTTTCGGCCCAGCACTCCTACCATTTCCCTCATGCAGTGCGGCATCTCATTCGCATAGAGTTGATCAGGCTGTTCATTGTGGAATGTTGTCCCACTCCTCTTCAAATGCTTTGCAAAGTTGCTGGATATTGGTGGGAACTGGAACATGGTGTCGATCCAGAGCATCCCAAACATGTTCAATGGGTGACATGTTTGGTGAGTATGCAGGCCATGGAAGAACTGTGACATTTTCAGCTTCCAGGAATTGTGTACAGATCCTTGCGACATGGGGCCGTGCATTATCATGCTGAAACATGAGGTGATGGTGGCAGATGAATGGCTCGACAATGGGCCTTAGGATCTCATCACGGAATCTCTGCATTAAAATTACCATTGATAAAATGCAATTGTGTTCGTTGTCCATAGCGTATACCTGCCCATACCATAACCGCACCACCACGATGGGGCACTCTGTTCACAACGTTGACATCAGTAAAACCCTCACCCACACAACACCAATACACGTGGTCTGCGATTGTGAGGCCGGCTGGATGTACTGCCAAATTCTATAAAATTACATTGGAGGTGGCTTATGGTAGAGAAACTAACATTCCATTGTCTGGTAACAGCTCGGGTGGACATTCCTGCAAGCAGCATGCCATTTGCACACTCCCTCAAAACATCTGTGGCTTTGAGTTGTGTAACAAAACTGCACATTTTAGAGTGGCCTTTTATTATCCCCAGGTGCACCTGTGTAATGCTCATGCTGTTTAACCAGCTTCTTGATATGCTACACCTGTCAGGTGGATGATTATCTTGGCAAAGGAGAAATGCTCATGTGAACAAATTTGTGCACCAAATTTTTTGTACATATGGAACATTTCTGTTATCTTTTATTTCAGCTCATGGGACCAACACTTTACATGTTGTGTTTATATTTTTGTTCAGGCAGCTTATACTCAGCTTCACTGTAAACTAAAATAGCTGGATCAGGTGTATGCCATCTATTGCTATGCTTGTAATATGATTATAGTCGAGCTGATCATGACTAAGAGAACAAAAGCCAGAAACCTGCAATGTAATACTATTTACCAGGGCCCTGTGTTTTGGTTGATCATGACCTCGATTTAACCTTTATTTTAAGCCTTTTCCAGAAAATAGAATCACAAAAATGTCATCAATTGTCTGAGGATGGTGCTGGACCATCTGACATAAAAAGAAAAGGGGAAAGTTTAAGTTCGAAAAAGCTTTTTTTTTTTAAATAAAGCTTTAAATCCAGTTAACGTGACTTTATTACAAAGGCACGCACTCTCATGTACTGGACTATTGACCGATCACGTGATGAGTCTATCCTGAAGTAGATCACGATACAACATGACGACTGCAGACTCCCACATGACTTTTCTCTCTGGATCTCCACAGACAAGAGGTTGAGGAATGTAGTGAGATTTCGACATGAGATATTAGTAGGTAAATTAACATTAATCTTTGACAACTAAAATTAATTGTGTTTAGTGCAGCCAAATGGATGAACACACTCACTCTAGACTGAATTTGATTTGTTTCAGGGTCCAGTACTTTATAAGAATAGAAATAGGGCCCCAGTTCAGACACCTCTTGCGATAAGTTCTACTAAAAAGAGAGCTTCTTCTTCAGCGCCCATGTACAAGTGCCTGCAAGTGTCATGATTTTCAACAGAGCATTTCAGAAGATCACATGCACCACTGCTTTAAGCAGATGTGTGAAATAAACCAGAGCTATTTTCCTATAGAGGAATTCATCATTACACAAGGCAACATACAGGTGATGTCAGCATGGATTAAAAAAATAGAAATACAGTTGTAAAAGTCTTTAATAAATTGTCAAAATGATTAATAAATATCTACATGATATAAAAACAAAAAAATTAAAATCATAAAACTTAGTTTCACTTAAAAAGGAGCATAAAAAAGTATTTAAAACTGTTATTGTGATGATCTGTCTCAAAAGTTTTTGTTCTGATAAATCATTTGTTGACTTGAGAAAATGATCTCTTTTCTGAAAACAAATAAGCACTGCAAGAGAATAAACATTTGGTTTTGGCCAGAGACGAATAAACGGCTCTAGCTTTGGTCACTTCAAATTGTTGGGAGAAATAGCTGGAACGTAAGAAAATCTCTATCACACGAGTGGTCACATGTCATCTCAAATTGAAAGTGCAAAAAAAGTTATCAAGTTTGTGATAAGGCTGAAATATAAAACTAAAAAAATGTAATTATATTTCTAGGATGTGATGTTTTTGGGTATTTCTATGTTGTTGAAAGTGACTGTGCTATACAGTGATTAATCTCAAGGCTATATTTCATCAATCCTTTCCTTTGCCCTTTTTAGGTCCCTTGTTCTTTTTATTGAGGATTTTCATCAGGTTCTTGGACATGTAGTATGGCTTCTGTATCGTTCCGTCATGTCGCTCCAAGTCTTCCACTATGAGAAAGGGAGCAAGAAGGAAGCGAAGAAAATCAATAGACAGGTATGTTGAAAGATTTTTTTGTGCAAAGAAGCAAGAAATTTAGCAATGTAATGCGTGACTGCTCAGTATATGAATACAGTGATGTGTGTTGCTGGAGGTGCTCTACTCACAGAAGCAGAGGAAGAGTGTGTCCACACACATGTTGTACACACTGAAGAATCCATGAGCAATGAGGTACGCTCCCACCACAACCACCTGTTACCACGAAGACATACACACCACTGTCAATTACTTTCTCTAACACACATTTAATTGATTGTTAACTGCTTCTTTCACTTCCACTATAGAATAGCTGTAAATACAGTGCATTCTGACTTTTTTAATATATATTTTTTTACATTACAGCCTTATTCTAAAATGGATTTTAAAAAATATATCTACACACAATAACCCTTAATGACAAAGCAAAAAAATGTTTTTTAGAAATGTTTGTACATTTATAAAAAACATTTAAAAAAAACTGGGCCACTCAAGGACATTCAGAGACTTGTCCCGAAGCCGCTCCTGCGTTGTCTTGGCTGTGTGCTTAGGGTCGTTGTCCTATTGGAAGGTGAACCTTCACCCCGATCTGGAGGTCCTGAGCGCTCTGAAGCAGGTTTTCATCAAGGAGCTCTCTGTACTTTGCTCCGTTCATCTTTCCCTTGATACTGACTAGTCTCACAGTCCCTGCTGCTGAAAAACATCCCCAAAGCATGATGCTGCCACCACCATGCTTCACCATAGGGATGGTATTGGCCAGGTGATGAGCGGAGCCTGATTTCCTCAAGACGTGACACTTGGCATAGGGGGCCAAATTCACTGCTCAAAAAAATAAACGGAACACTTAAACAACACAATGTAACTCCAAGTCAATCACACTTCTGTGAAATCAAACTGAAGCAAAACTGATTGACAATACATTTCTCATGCGGTTGTGCAAATGGAATAGACAACAGGTGGAAATTATATGCAATTAGCAAGACACCCCCAATAAAGGAGTGGTTCTGCAGGTGGTGACCACAGACCACTTGTCAGTTCCTATGCTTCCTGGCTGATGTTTTGGTCACTTTTGAATGCTGGCGGTGCTTTCACTCTAGTGGTAGCATGAGACGGAGTCTACAATCCACACAAGTGGCTCAGGTAGTGCAACTCATCCAGGATGGTACATCAATGCGAGCTGTGGCAAGAAGGTTTGCTGTGTCTGTCAGCGTAGTGTCCAGAGCATGGAGGCGCCTCCAGGAGACAGGCCAGTACATCTGGAGGTCGTAGGAGGGCAACAACCCAGCAGCAGGACCGCTACCTCCGCCTTTGTGCAAGGAGGAGCAGGAGGAGCACTGCCAGAGCCCTGCAAAATGACCTCCAGCAGGCCACAAATGTGCATGTGTCTGCTCAAACGGTCAGAAACAGACTCCATGGGGGTGGTATGAGGGCCCGACGTCCACAGGTGGGGGTTGTGCTTACAGCCCAACACCGTGCAGGGTGTTTGGCATTTGCCAGAGAACACCAAGATTGGCAAATTCGCCACTGGCGCCCTGTGCTCTTCACAGATGAAAGCAGGTTCACACTGAGCACATGTGACAGACGTCACAGAGTCTGGAGACGCATTGGAGAACGTTCTGCTGCCTGCAACATCCTCCAGCATGACCGGTTTGGCGGTGGGTCAGTCATGGTGTGGGGTTGTATTTCTTTGGGGGACGCACAGCACTCCATGTGCTCGCCAGAGGTAGCCTGACTGCCATTAGGTACCAAGATGAGATCCTCAGACCCCTTGTGAGACCATATGCTGGTTCGGTTGGCCCTGGGTTCCTCCTAATGCAAGCCAATGCTAGACCATGTGGCTGGAGTGTGTCAGCAGTTCCTGCTAGAGGAAGGCATTGATGCTATGGACTGGCCCGCCCGTTCCCCAGACCTGAATCCAATTGAGCACATCTGGGACATCATGTCTCGCTCCATCCACCAACGCCACATTGCACCACAGACTGTCCAGGAGTTGGCGGATGCTTTAGTCCAGGTCTGGGAGGAGATCCCTCAGGAGACCATCCGCCACCTCATCAGGAGCATGCCCAGGTGTTGTAGGGAGGTCATACAGGCACGTGGAGGCCACACACACTACTGAGCCTCATTTTTACTTGTTTTAAGGACATTACATCAAAGTTGGAACAGCCTGTAGTGTGGTTTTCCACTTTAATTTTGAGTGTGACTCAGACCTCCATGGGTTGATAAATTTGATTTCCATTGATAATTTGTGTGTGATTTTGTTGTCAGCACATTCAACTATGTAAAGAAAAAAGTATTTCATAAGAATATTTCATTCATTCAGATCTAGGATGTGTTATTTTAGTGTTCCCTTTATTTATTTATTTATTTTCATAATTTTATCTTTATGTAACTAGGCAAGTCAGTTAAGAACAAATTCTGATTTACAATGACGGCCTACCAAAAGACTTCCGGCGGGGACGGGGGTGGGATTAAAACATAAAAATACATTAGATATAAAAATATTGGACAAAAAACACATCCCAGAGAATCTTGTTTCTTATGGTTAGAGTCCTTTAGGTGCCCTTTGGTAAACTCCAAGCGGGATGTCATGTGCCTTTTACTGAGGAGTGTCTTGCGTCTGGCCACTCTACCATAAAGGCCTGATTGGTAGAGAGATGGAGAACTTTCCAGAAGGACAACCATCTACACAGAGGAACTCAAACTCTGTCAGAGTGATCATCGGGTTTTTGGTCATCTCACTGACCATGGCCCTCCTCCCCCAATTGCTCAGTTGGGCTGGGCAGCCAGCTCTAGGAAGAGTCTTGGTGGTTTCAAACTTCTTCTATTTAAGAATGGAGGAGGCCATTGTGTTCTTGGGAACCTTCAATGCTGCAGACATTTGTTGGTACCCTTCTCCAGATCTGTGTCTCGACACAATCCCGTCTCAGAGCTCTACAGACAATTCCTTCAACCTCATGGCTTGGTTTTTGCTCTGAAATGCACTGCCAACTGTGGGACATTATATAAACAGGTATGTGCGCCTTTCCAAATCATGTCCAATCAATTGATTTTTACCACAGGTAGACTCTAATCAAGTTGTAGAAAGATCAAGGATGCTCAATGCAAACAGGATGCACCTGAGCTTAATTTTGAGTCTCATAGCAAAGGGTCTGAATACTTATGTAAATAAGGCATTATTTATTTATTTATTTCTAAATTTGCAAAAATAAATAAAAAACCTGTTTTCACTTTGTCATTATGTGGTATTATGTGTAGCTTGATGAGGAACTATTTTAATTGAACCTATTTTAGAATAAGGCTGTAAAGTATTTTTTTTTTGAAGGGATCTGAATACTTTTCCAATGCACCGTATGACTGTCACTTACAATAATGGGCATCCAGTAGTAGTTGAGCATTTCTGTACGGAAATTGCTGCCTGGTAGTCTTATTCTGCCAGAGAAGAAAAAGAAAGCCAGGACACCTGAGAAGAGAAGAGGAGGATTGGTTAAAGATTTGATTAATTTAGAAAGGTTATCTAATCACACTTCTGGCCTGTAAAATGCACAAAAGGAGCTCCTATTCAGAAATATGACCAATGATAAAATGGCATAATAATTATGTTGGCGTTTGTCATCTTACCTACTCCTCCCACCACTAGCAGCTTCCCAAAGAAGAGCAGCAGGTCCGTCACTTTATCTAACACCACCACCCTGAGGAGAGGGGCACAGTCAGCACGTCAGGGAAACACATACCCGGCATTCAGCTATGGTTTCACAGCAGTCAATCAAATCCATGCAAATGTTCTTATGTAAGAGGGGGGGGGGACAATTCTACACATTCCCACAGGCATACCAACCAATACTAGAACACACACCTGACAATGTTCCTCATTAGAAGCATGAAAGCGTTTTTCGCGGAGACACAGAAGTTTTTTCCATATACGGCAATCTTTGGGAAAAAGAGGACTGTGTCTTAGATACATAGCCTAACAGAAATACTCTACACTGGGGGAACTGAGGGAAAGATTGACAGACACGTAGTTGTAGTTAACAGGTACATGTGAGGATGTAGTAGAGACTGACCATGATGTAGGCGTTTCTATTGAGGAACTTTATGAACTTCTCCAGACACCAGAAGCAACACTTCAGACAGCACATAAGGAACCGAGCACAGGGGTTTTGAGCCGCTAGAGAGAATGAGACAGAGAGAAATTGTAATGGCGTCTTTTTGTAGGCACGAACGCCGCCATTGTTTTTTCAAAAAGCCTATGTGAAAAATGAATGGTGTTTTTGTAAGGTTTTTGGATAAAAGGAAAAAAATATAATAAAGTATGTGGTCAACACATACGTAGGATATATCATACGATTTATGAAATGAAAAACAACACAAAGGCTTCTTAATTCAAAAGGTAATGTTGACTGCCATTATCTCATAGAACAAAAAGTATAAGATCTCCTAAGCCTATGTTAACCTCAGACATTTTTCAGCATTTATTCAAAAACCCTATTCTTTCCCCAAATGGATGGCTGAACGAACGAACCAGAGGTAACTACTTTCCAGGTTTTACGACTACAAGCTGGGGAGCTCAATTACCCTTACATTACAACATGCATTATGTGAGAGCTTGGCATAATTGACTATTTCCATATTAGGCCAATTCGATTTCCGTATGTGCGCAGATATCGACTCGAAGAGGTTAAATCGGAGAACAATAACAGGTTTCCAAGGGAAAATCCAGCCTTACCTCTGGTCTTGTGGTCCAGGTACTCCAGGATGATTCGAACTACCTGGATGAGGGTGAGGATCAAAGCACCAAACGCCAGGGAGCCAACATGGTATCTAAGAGAAGCAACATCAGCTGTGTTCGAATACCCATTCTAACAATAGTATATACTATTAATTCATTTTAGTAGACTGTAAACGAATAGTATAATTTCAGTTGCGCGTACTAGAGCTTCGCCTGTCTACCGGAAGTTGATGCTTTGCTATGCAACATCTTGCTAGCATAACAAATGACTAGCTAAACATTTTACAATTTCGGGTGTGTTCTTAAATTCAATCTGTAGTGCGCTCATAAATCCAGAGCGTTGTCAGATTGTCGGTCCTTAAATTCAGAGTGTTTCGCTCTCGGAGTGTTCAGAGCACAAACTGGACACTTTGGCCAAGGAGTAGGTCAGTCAAGCACTCAAGCGAACTGGCTAACGTTGGATAGCTACTTCCAGACACAAATGAGAGAACACCTCACTCTGACCATTTTACTCACCCTAGCAGAGCTGGTTAGGCTGTTTTCATGTTATCCAGAGAGTTGGTGACTGTAACTGTGCTGCTGGCAACAATTAAATGATCTACACTTTTTTTTTCTCCAAAGTTTACTGACATCCGCTATAGTCAATGGGTGTTGAGTATTCGTAAATTCACCAGTTATTCTGAGCGGGAGTGCTCCGAAATCAGAGTAGATAGCCAGAATTAACAATGTCCATTGAAACGCACAATGACTTACCTAAGAATGATGTGAATAATCAAGTCAATAAACATGGGGTAGTTAATATACTTCTTGGCAAGTTCAATGTATTAGTAGGCAACTAACGTTAGGTAACTAGCTTACATACCGGTACATACTGCTGTAATGCTATGCGGTTCGTAAGGAGAGAGTAGTTAACAAGTTGTCGGCCAACAAAACGTGTAGCGTAACTTATTTGAAAAGTCATTACTTTATTACATTGCTCAACATCTTAACATTTGTCTTAATTAGTTAAAGCAATGAATTTGTATCCGCTTTCGACTGACTTTGGCTGCATCTTTTCTGCCATTTTCTTCAACTCTGAAAAGCTATGAACCACACCCATTCTCTGAAAAATTGCACTATGGGCCCTAAAAGCATGGAAATAGTGTCCACTGAATGTGTACTTCGTATTTTGGCAAGTTTAGTACGACATTATGGGAACTTTTGGCATACTAACTATATCCATACTATAACCAATAAGCATATTATATACTCAATTCACGTAACAAATAGTACAGTTAGTTTGAGTATTTGAACACAGTTATAGACATATGGGGAGAAAGGGAATTAGCTAACAAAATACAAATTGGATTCTGGCTCAAATTATAACTGTACAAGTATATGGTCTGTGAACACTCAGGCAAGGAAAGGCACCACCACAGCCCGACTGCTGAAACGTGTCAACACCCTTACCGTAGCGTGCGGATGAAGGCCTGGGACAAGGGGAAGGTGGGGATGTCCGAGGGCTTGCTGAAAGCCCAGTAGTAGGAGGCGAAGGCCCCAGCCAGGGTGCACTGGCCCAGGGCGAGGACAAAGTTGATGCACCACAAGAAGGCCACCACGTTGTAGATCTGCAGGTTAAACAGGTTCCTCTGCAGCAGGCCCTCGTTGTTGTACTTGATGAAGATGCAGCGCGCCGACGGGCACCACGAGTAGTCTGTAGAGTTGTAGAATGTCTGAGGGAAAGACAGGAGGGGGGAGAGATGAAAGAGGAAGGGATGAAATATAAATGGAGACATGGAAAGGGGTCAAACAGATATTCATTTTTCTTTTACGCAGATGGCTGAAGCAAGTACACACATTCTGTGTGTGTTTCTGATATCTGAGTTGGGCTTTTCTGCATCTATCGCTATGGGGGTCAACGTTTGCCAGGGACACTTACCTGTGGGTCACAGGTCACATTGCCGCCGATTTGGCCACAGTTACCCTGAGTAGAGTTGAGAGTCACCACTTTGTACACTGGATTGCCTGAAGTGGCCAGATACCTAAACATCTTCTGTTAAGTGTGTTAACGTTACCGTGGAGTTTGTAGACAGTGCTCAGTAGAACACAGATACAAAACAGACCTTATGATTATTTGTCATAAAATTATAATAGGCAGTGTAAATCAAATATTTACACGACTGTGAGAGGATACAGAGCAGTGATGCCCCAGTAGGCCACACACACCACCAGGAGAACAAAGGTGACAAGAGGGTAGAACAGTGTAGACATCATGTGACTGACAGCCCTGTAAAAATGTACAGTACGTGTGCTGAAAAGTTAGGTTGTATCACAATATTGGTAGAATATTTGTCACAATACATGGGTATGTGTGTGTGTGTGTGTGTGTAAGTATGGGCCTAACTTGGCTCACTTGCTGGACTCCTGGATGAGAGCGATGGCGATGAGGATTCTGGTCCGTAGAAAGATCAAGGTCAGGAGAAGAATACCCTCTACCACAGATAGGATTATTACTGAGAGAGAAAGCAGATAGGTCAACACAACGGTACAAAGTTGTCATCAGAAAGGCATGTCTGTCAGTCTGTAAACAGAGAAAAACAGAGACATAAAAAGAGTATGTGTAATATCAGACTCACAGAAGGCCAGCCAGGTCTCCTTAACCTGAAGGTAGACCTTGAAGTCGGTGGTGAAGCCTATGTCAGTGACGGAGACGGTTGACTTTCTGTAGTTGTCGTATTCCCACCAGCAGTGATATATACCTACAGACAGACAGGTAGACAGAACAAGAGAGAGAGAAATAAGATGCTTTAACCATCCTGAAAAATCAATGTTCTTAACCCACTGTGACCTACATATAAACCTACTAGAGATACACTACAAATATGTTAGTAGACATATTATTTTCATCAATGACTTACCATAGGCACCTACTGCCAAAACTCCAAATATAAGGACCCAGACCATAACAGGGGCGATGAACCGCAACAGGAGGAGGAACAGAAAACTGACAACCATGGCTATGACTAGAGCACTGAGGGAGGAGAGGAGAGGTACACAGCAGGGTAAGAGAGGATTGGAAGAGCGGAGAGGGTCAAGTTAAAAGGAGGTAGAAAGAAAAATAAGATACATTTCAGGTCATATGTATCATTCCGGTCCTAATAAGCATGCTATCTCTAATAAATGTTAGATTCTTAGTAGAGCATATCTTATATTTAATGAGTTAAATTTGTGTAAACTGAAAGATCAGCTGAGAAGCTGAACAACAATGCAACATTTTCTGGTTTATCCTATTCTAATACAACAGTACAGGACAATGGAAATTGTGAATTGACAAGTAACTGGCAGTAGTTGAAAATGAGCCCGAGAGAGACTCACGCGATGATCCACTGCCATGATGACGCAAAGTCCTCAAAGATTCTCACTCCGATCTCCTTGGCATTGAAGCTGTTTACTATGTCACTACAACACAAACCGGGAAAAGACCTGTTAACACTAGTAATTACTGACAATGTCTCTGACACAAAACAGCATGATGCAGAGTACTACATGATAAATAAAAATAAAAGCACAGAAGATTTAGAAGTAGAGGAGATGAGAGGAACAAAGAAAGAGAAATATAAAGAGGTTTCTTTGTAATAGTACATTCATGCGTTGGGCCAGTAACCGAAAGGTTACTAGATCAAATCCCCGAGCTGACAAGGTAAAATTATGTCGTTCTGCCACTGTTCCTAGGCCGTCATTGTAAATAAGAATTTGTTCTTAACTGACTTGCCTAGTTAAATATAGGTAAAATAAAAATACATTGGTGGTATTTATAGAGCTCAATACAAAGAGATGGTAACATTAAAAGCTTTCTTTGACT
This sequence comes from Oncorhynchus gorbuscha, assembly GCF_021184085.1. Lineage (NCBI taxonomy): Eukaryota > Metazoa > Chordata > Actinopteri > Salmoniformes > Salmonidae > Oncorhynchus > Oncorhynchus gorbuscha. The sequence goes on along the minus strand of NC_060181.1, from coordinate 42,359,199 downwards.
GCTGGTATTCAGTACCAGTAAGTGTATTGATTACTACAGCACATTGAGGGGTAATTTTGGAGGTTGTACAACTACAGCCAACTGACAGATCTTTGGGTTGTTTCTGTATCAAATACTATCAAGTGCCCACTACTACACATGTGCATGTGTTTTATGTATCAAAGGATGAACATAAAAGTCTAATAGCCTACTTATCTTAAGTCTTATACTTAGTTAATGACATTCTAAAATTACCACGCAGGTCTGGACATCATGGTTAATCATAGTCATTAATATTATCCTCAGAATCAACCCAAGGCTATGTGGATCGATTCTGTACTAAAAGCTCATGCTAAAAGTAACGTTCTAGCCATGTGCAAGGCTACTACTGGAGCTAAATGACAGTGCAGATGACTACACCAGTATGGCAAAGGGCTACCACTATCATAAGGCAAGACACTAACTCACAAACATGCTAACACAGGTCTAAGTCTACACAAAGGAACTAGTCTACTATATTGATGTGAGATCAATTTAACTCACTCACTCAATCAAGGACCTTTCACTGGCAGTGAGAAAGAGAGATTATGGGTTATTAATGGGTATTTACAGTGTGTGTGTGTGTGTGTGTGTGTGTGTGTGTGTGTGTGTGTGTGTGTGTGTGTGTGTGTGTGTGTGTGTGTGTGTGTGTGTGTGTGTGTGTGTGTGTGTGTGTGTGTGTGTGTGTGTGTGTGTGTGTGTGTGTGTCACCCCCTACCCTGTGGCGTTCCTGATGCCATTGACTGTATCATTGATGCTTGATGGCAAGCCTGGCGTATTGACAAAGTCAATTGGAATATTTTTCAGAGCGGTAACATCAGGTATGCATCTTCCCAGCACTAGACAGAGGAAATCATTAGAAATGTTTACATTTAATGACTTAAAAGCATCTAGATCTGTAATTATGAAAGTAAATATGAAAAAAGAAAGGCACACTCACCAGAGATTGTAGGAGTGTAGAAGAACGGGCACAGCTCTTGATCCACAATTTCTTTAACATTCTGAGAGGCAAAGCGGGGAAAAAAGGATAAAATACTATCTTTAGCTACATAGAGTAAAAAACTAGGAAACCCCTCCTGTTAAATCTATTTCCAAAAGATAGTCCAAGGCTTTGAGGAGTCAATGACAACAATGATCAATGAAAGCCTATCTAAAGAAGTGAATTTACAAACCTCCGTAAGAATAGGGTGGGACTTACCAGTTCAGTTGATGCTAGGTCAAAGGATGGCACGCAGAGTGATTGGTTGAAGTAGTCTTGTGGCTTGGCACTCGGGAAGTAGGCCAAAGGATTCAGAGCCCAGAATACATCTGGGCACTTTTCCACACACACCTGCAGGGTGAGGAAAGAAGAGGTCTTTACTTTGTGCCATAAACGTGATGCCTGTCTCAGATATGCAGATACACATAATATATTTTGTGTTTTTTATGTTTTATTGCTATGTAACTTATGAAAGTTGTATTGTCAATTTTGTTTTGTATTTAAACGTGTACATGACACTGCAACAAAATTTCCCCATGGGGACAATAAAGTCAGTAAGTCATTTTGGGATGTAGAGACAATGAAAGAAAGACCTCACACAAATGAAAATGAAATAGATGACAACTTGTATGATTCCCAGCGGCTTGATGAAGACAATACATATACATACAAATTGGACCCAGGTATTAACAAGAGTATAAACACACACTCAAACACAATGGGAAATTGGAGATGTGCACAGAGTTCCTTATTACTCCTGACATCAGCCTTTAGAGAAACAAAGATATTATATAGGTGTGATGTTACTGTACTTGTGTGGTGGGGCACTGTAACCCATTAAGGACAGCGGCCATGACGTTGATTGATGTGGCACATTTCAGTATGTCAAAGTAGAACACGCTGGGTTGAGCTCTGCGAAAGCAAAAGTTACCAAACTATGCATTCTGAACGAAATATATAACATGACAGTTCAGTATGTAGTGAGGCATGCAAAGCTTGAATTATTATGTAACGATGAAATGTCTGACTCGATTGGCCACATTTTCCGCTTTTATCAGTTGCATTCATGGCAAAAATGCATGATTAGTAAATTCACATTTACATAGCATCAAGTGTTCTGAACAAAATAATACTTGATGGTTCATAAAGGACTTGTAATTCAAACACATCAAACACCAGAGAGGTCCTTACACATTGAGCCCGATGCCACAGAACATTCCAGTAGAGTTCCGTGGGTAGAGGACGTGCCGGGGATCACCATAAAGCCAGGCTGGTGGAAATATAAAAACACATCAATATCTAATACACCAATATATTTACCACAGTCAAAGAACACATGAGCAAATTACTAATAAATTTGTCAAAAAGGAAACCAAATGAACATACAAAGCTCATGTACATCAATTACCTGGTTTTGGTAAGTTTATATACTAAAACAACAACCTTTTCAATAAAGGGCCTACTGTACAGTCGTGGCCAAAAGTTAAGAATGACAAATATTAATTTTCACAAAGTTTGCTGCTTCAGTGTCTTTAGATATTTTTGTCAGATGTTACTATGGAATACTGAAGTATAAACACAAGCACAAGTGTCAAAGGCTTTTATTGACAATTACATGAAGTTGATGCAGAATCAATATTTGCAGTGTTGACCCTTCATTTTCAAGACCTCTGCAATCCACCCTGGCATGCTATCAATTAACTTCTGGGCCACATCCTGACTGATGGCAGCCCATTCTTGTGTAATCAATGCTTGGAGTTTGTTAGAAGTTGTGGGGTCTTGTTTGTCCACCCACTTCTTGAGGATTGACCACAAGTTCTCAATGGGAATAAGGTCTGGGGAGTTTCCTGACCATGGACCCAAAATATCGATGTTTTGTTCCCCGAGCCACTTAGTTATCACTTTTTCCATATGGCAAGGTGCTCCATCATGCTTGGAAAGGCATTGTTCATCACCAAACTGTTCCTGGATGGTTGGGAGAAGTTGCTCTCGGAGGATGTGTTGGTACCATTCTTTATTCATGGCTGTGTTCTTAAGAAAAATTGTGAGTGAGCCCACTCCCTTGGCTGAGAAGCAACCCCACCCATGAATGGTCTCAGGATGCTTTACTGTTGGCATGACACAGGACTGATGGTAGCGCTCACTTTGTCTTCTCTGGACAAGCTTTTTTCCGGATGCCTCAAACAATCGGAAAGGGGATTCAGAGAAAATGACTTTACCCCAGTCCTCAGCAGTCCAATCCCTGTACTTTTTGCAGAATATCAGTCTGTCTCTGATGTTCATCCTGGAGAGAAGTGGCTTCTTTGCTGCCCTTCTTGACACCAGGCCATCCTCCAAAAGTCTTCACCTCACTGTGCGTGCAGATGCACTCACACCTGCCTGCTGCCATTCCTGAGCAAGCTCTGTACTGGTGGTGCCCCGTTCCCACAGCTGAATCAACTTTATGAGACGAACCTGGCACTTGCTGGACTTTCTTGGTCACCCTGAAGTGTTCTCGACAACAATTTAACCGCTCTCATTGAAGTTCTTGATGATCCGATAAATGGTTGATTTAGGTACAATCTTACTGGCAGCAATATCCTTGCCCGTAAAGCCCTTTTTGTGCAAAGCAATGATGACAGCACGTGTTTCCTTGCAGGTAACCATGGTTGACAGAGGAAGAACAATGATTCCAAGCACCACCCGCCTTTTGAAGCTTCCAGTCTGTTATTCGAACTCAATCAGCATGACAGAGTGATCTCCAGCCTTGTCCTCGTCTACACTCACACCTGTGTTAACGAGAGAATCACTGACATTATGTCAGCTGGTCCTTTTGTGGCAGGGCTGAAATGCAGTGGAAATGTTTTTTGAGGATTCAGTTAATTTGCATGGCAAAGAGGGACTTTGCAATTAATCTGACCACTCTTCATAACATTCTGGAGTATATGCAAATTGCCATCATACAAACTGAGGCAGCAGACTGAAAATTAATATTTGTGTCATTCTCAACTTTTGGCCACGACTGTATATCCGGTCAATGCACAATATCCTATCACATTAATCACATACTAAGCTATTGATATTGGCCATATATTCATATGACCTCCTTTCTTATCAGGCAGCTCTATTGACTCTAGATAAGGCAGAGTGAGTGGCTGCTGGAATGTGTTTGATGACAGGTCATGGATGAGGGTGAGCTTCTGCTTCGGAACTGCTCTTTGGAACCACTGTGGGTGGGAGTCAGAGTTGTCAGAGGTGTCTTTCGGTCTTTCGTCCGAAAGACAGAAAAAGTAGGAAAATATCAAGGCCTTAGAGATACCTTATAATACTAGAAAAGGGTGAGAGTTGAGACCTTGAAGAGGGGAAAAGTCAGGAAATCATAGATTCAATGACAAACTTATGTTTTCAGTGCACTCTCAATAATGGAGTTCTGTTCTCACTTGTGAGTGGTGTTTTGACAATCTGTTGGAATTGAGGAAGGGACCAAGGTGATTATGTCACTGTTGTTTTGTTTAGCCAGACTGTGCTTTCCGCCTGCTAATACTACATTTACATAGGGTGTTATGGTGAGGACACCAGAGTTTCAAAAGGGACGTAAGAGTCATAAAGAGGGTGACAGCCAGAGAGAGATAACGTCAGGAATCAGATTTCATCTAATGGCACGAGAGAAATAATAATTATCATACAGAATAAGTAAGTTTGTGTGAGTGAGAGAGATAAGGTCAGAGAAGTGGGAGGTGCGTAGAAGGCACATCTTACCCAAAATTCCCACTGCCATGTAACCAAGGATCACAACCATGAAGAGAACACAGCAGATGATATCAGTGCAGCCTCTGGGGTAGAACAGAGAGACAATAACACACAAAGTGATTTTGAGCATTGCTGTGTCATACATGCCTCCGGGTAGAATTGTTTTACAGAAAGTATGCCTAGCAAAGGCACTTTAGACATACAATGGACAATTTGCATACAGAGATAGAGTGATAGTTAGGGCTAGGCTTGTAGGCTTTTTTATTTCACCTTTATTTAACCAGGTAGGCAAGTTGAGAACCAGTTCTCATTTACAATTGCGACCTGGCCAAGTTAAAGCAAAGCAGTTCGACACATACAACAACACAGAGTTACACATGGAGTAAAACAAACATACAGTTAATAATACAGTAGAAAAGTAAGTCTATATACAATGTGAGCAAATGAGGTGAGATAAGGGAGGTAAAGGCAAAAAAAAAGCCCATGGTGGCGAGGTAAATACAATATAGAGAGCAAGAGAAAATAAGTAAGAGATACTTAGCGGAAGAGGCTACCTTTTCCGAATGGGTCCATTGAAGGTGGGGTCATACTGAGCAGGTTCCCCTGAAAAGAAAACAGAGAGATAATGGTTCAATAACAGAATTGAACTATTTTCTGAAGGTCTATTCTTCAAAATAAATGTCAAGCTATTTATGCACATTAACACAAAAATAATAAAATGCTGATAGTAGTCAGATTAGATAGAATACATGGGGAAAACATCTCTCGGTAAAGGCATTATGCATTGATATTCAAAAGAGCTTTACTGTGTGTGAGATTCTATGGAGAGAATTGTGTGCCTGTGAGTTTGAGGGTTAATTGAGGTGGGAGGTTGTTGCTAAGCAACAAGAGTAGCCTTTGTTAGTATGCACCTCATTGAGTTAATGAGTGACAGCCTTCAGCTTGAGAAGGAGGAAATAGAGCAAAAAGAATAAGACCTTGACACTCCTTTACAGGTTGTACAATCTGTACAGTACACTGGAGAACTGTGGTGGTGATGACTGGGTTATGATGACTGGGTTACAGGAATTACATTGCTTAGTGTCACTTCCTATAACATTTCTTAAGAGTTGTCAAATGGAGAAAAATAGAGAGCTATTAAAGATACACTTCCAGTCAAAAGTTTGCACACACCTACTCATTCTAGGGTTTGTCTTTATTATTACTATTTTATCAAATAATAGTGAAGACTTCAAAACTGTGAAATAACACATATGGAATCAAGTAGTAACCAAAAAAGGTCTCAAACAAATCAAAATATATTTTATATTTGAGATTCTTCAAGTAAACCACCATTTGCCTGGACAGCTTTGCACACTCTTGGCATTCTCTCAACCAGCTTAATTTAGAATGCTTTTCCACCAGCTTGAGGCGGCACCGTAGCCTAGTGGTTAGAGTGTTGGACTAGTAACCGGCTGACAAAGTACAAATCTGTCGTTCTGCCCCTGAACAGGCAGTTAACCCACTGTTCCCAGGCCGTCATTGAAAATAAGAATATGTTCTTAACTGACCTGCCTGGTTAAATAAAGGTTAAAAAAAAAAAAAAAATATGCTGAGCACTCGTTGGCTGCTTTTCCTTCACACTGTGGTCCAACTCATACCAAACCATCTCAATTGGGTTGAGGTTGGGTGATTGTGGAGGCCAGGTCATCTGATGCAGCACTCCATCACTCTCCTTCTTGGTCAAATAGCCCTTACACCGCATGGAGGTGTGTTGGGTCATTGTCCTGTTGAAAAATAAATTATAATCCCACTAAGCCCAAACCAGATGGGGTGGCAGAATGCTGTGGTAGCCATGCTGGTTAAGTGTGCCTTGAATCTAAATAAGTCAGACTGTCACCAGCAAAGCCCCCCCCCTACCCCTCCAAGCTTCACTGTAGGAACCACACATGCGGAGATCCTCCGTTTACCTACTCTGTGTCTCACAAAGACACAGCCGTTGGAACCAAAATTCTCAAATTTGGACTCAGACTTAAAAGTACTGTCATTTATTTTTGTCTATTTGAGCTGTTCTTGCCATCAAATACATTAAGAAAATAAATTCCACAAATTACTTTTAAGAAGGCACACCTGTTAATTCAAATGCATTCCAAGTTACTACATGATTCCATGTGTGTTATTTCATAGTTTTGATGTCTTCTACAATGTAGAATAATAGTAAAAATAAAGAAAAACCCTGGAATGAGTGTGTCCAAACTTTTGACTGGTACTGTGTCTCATCATCCCTCCCTTTTTATCTCTACATTGCATAAGTCAATGTATTTATGACAAATTTTATGATTTATGCAACCTTAAAAGAAAGGTAGCCTAAAACGAAAGAGATGGGGCAGTATGTGATGGGTGAGATTTTAGAGTTTGAATTGAAAGATGGAGGAAGCAGGCTCAAAGCAGAGCAGTGCATTTTTAAAGGGATGCTCAGATCCCCCAAAAATATTCCATCAGACATTTTCCACCGAAACCCTGCATTTCATAGTCACTCACAACTAGGGCCGGGAAAACACCAGCATCACGTTACTCGTTAGTATCAAGGCAAGGAACCAAAACACAAAGCAGATTTAACTTCTTCAGGAAAACAGCCCTAATGTTGGTAACAAAGATCTATGTTGTCATTCAGTCACATTTATTTTTTTCCAAGCTGTAGCACACTATTTTACATACAAACACCTTTTAATTAACCAGAGTTTGGTCTGCTTTGTGTTTTCATTTTTGCTATGGAAAAAATATTGCAATACTGGTACCGTCACAGCCCTACTCATTGTCCTGTTGAAAAATAAATTATAAATTATTATGGTCCTTCTGTAGCTCAGTTGGTAGAGCATGGCGCTTGTAACGCCAGGGTAGTGGGTTCGATTCCCGGGACCACCCATACGTAGAATGTATGCACACATGACTGTAAGTCGCTTTGGATAAAAGCGTCTGCTAAATGGCATATATTATTATTATTACTCACTTCCATTCCCCTTACCACAGTAAGCAATTACGTTTGTTTGGTCTGTATCCTGTTTGGCAAGCTAAACATTTCTAAGAGATGTTATTGGTCTCATGGGCACTTCCTTATCTCCTCACAATAAACCAAATTTAAATCCCAGAATAAAATGGCTTCATAAAATGACAAATGAAAGATACAGCACCCGTTGAACATTGCACCTGTCCGAGGAATATGCAGTTGAGCATGAAGTTTACTTTGTTCATTTCAATTAGGTTGCTATGGGGTAGATAACAGGCCAGGTCTCGTTGGCCATTATACACCAATTACTGATTGGAAGAACGCAAAACACTATGACTTCAAGTTAGTGATTTTAAATATACAATGTAGGCCTGTTCATTAGGTCCATGGACCCAATGTCTCACTCAGAGGTATAATTTAAGAAGCTCTAAATATCCAATAAATGAATCTTGCTGAATTGACTTTTAGTAGATTCTCTTTTAGCTGACGAGACCGTTACATCCTATATACCTACTTATCTTGTTTTATGTAAGAATATTTTCAGAATACACAGAGTACTAAAAGGTCAGTAGGAAATTAACGATCAATAGAAAGTTGTTTTCAGTTCAACATCTGTTTAGAATCTGTGTAGGAATTTCAGTCCGGGACTCATAGCTACATGTGTCAAGTTCTCATTGGTCCAAATCGTCAATACACTGAGCCTGAAACAGGATACTTGTTATTTGGCCATTGGCCCAATTTTACTGCAAGGAACTATAATTGATCAACCACAGGCTAGGGTTGGGGGTTATAAATTACATTCTGTCACTTTGTTCTGTGGAGAGAAACACTGAGGACAGGGAAGAATGAACATCGACCATCTACTTCCCAGCATGATTTGTTCTCTTTGAATGAACCCATTTGCTTTGGGGTCTGTGTTATTGAAGAATAACATCAACTGCTAACAGTAACACCTTCCTGAAGATAGCCTACTGCATGTGGAAAGAAAATGAGTGAAAATGTAAGCTTTGTAGTGAGTACACAATAAATGTATAGGATGTTGACAATCATACTCTTTGTTTTGCAGCTACTAACTACAAGGCCTACTGTATGAATGATTTACAATGAGGCACGCTGTTGGCTTCCAACTGACAGAATACACAACCTTAGTGAAAGTCAGGGAGAAGGAATGTGGATATCCCAAACAAAGAAACCTGTTCCTCTGCCTCATTGCCGGCTGTAAATTAATATCAGATTACAAAGCTGTCTTTTTAGGGCAAATCACTACCTGGAAACTGACTGACAGTAACCCTTTCCTGATGTGCTATTTATTCTTCCTGGTTTTTAACCATCTGCTCCACTAGAATATGGCATAAAGCATTTTGGATTCTACAAAACCTCAGACGTCAGGACATTTTTTACTTCAGTACTTTGGCCCAAACAATGAATCTCTCTGTATGTAAGTTCAAGTAATTTGGCTTTTCCTTGGATAGAGTGGTGACGTAAAAGGATCAACAATTTTTTGTCCAATTAGAGGTATACACGTGGAGGTATTACTGTTTGGGTTGTGATGTGGTGTTGTGATACACTCCTAAAAAGGTATGTTAATCACTGTGCACACAGTGAGTTATGCTCCATGACTGTATATATGAACAGACAAAGCCATCGATCATGACACCATTAATTCATAGTGCATTGAAGCCAAATTAACCCTGTTAAGATGGTGTCTCTTGGAGACATAACATGCAGTTTGAGCTACTCCAGGAAGTGGCATTGCAGGCTAACTTAGTGCTGCCCCTTCTCATTTAGTAACTCAAGTTGAAGGCCACCCGGGGTACTGCAGGCTACCATTGGCAACTACAGTGCATTCGGGAAAGTATTCAGACTCCTTCCCTTTTCCCAAATTTTGTTACGTTACAAGCCTTATTCTAAAATGGATTAAATAAAACATTTTCCTCATCAATCTACACACAATACCCCATAATGACAAAGTGAAAACAGGTTTTTAGAAATGTTTGCAAATTTACAAAACCTAAAATAAATTACCTAATTTATATAAGAGTTCAGACCCTTTCCTTTGAGACTCAAAATTGAGCTCAGGTGCATCCTGGTTCCATTGAGATGAGATGTTTCTACAACTTGAAGTCCACCTGTGGTAAATTCAATTGATTGGACATGATTTGGAAAGGCACACACCGGTCTACAGTTGACAGTGCATGTCAGAGCAAAAACCAAGTCATGAGGTCAAATGAATTGTACGTAGAGATCAGACAGGATTGTGTCGAGGCACAGATCTGGGGAAGGGTACCAACAAATGTCTGCAGAATTGAAGGTCCCCAAGAACACAGTGGCCTCCATCATTAAGTGGAAGAAGTTTGGAAAGGCCAAGACTCTTCCTAGAGCTGGTCGCCCAGCCAAACTGAGCAATCATGGGAGAAGTGCCTTGGTCAGGGAAGTAACTGCCTTGGTCAGGGAAGTAACTAAGAACCCAATGGACACTGACAGAGCTCCAGAGTTCCTCTGTGGAGATGGTTGTCCTTCTGGAAGTTTCTCCCTTTTCAGCAGCATCCAGACAGATGCCACTCCTCAGTAAAAAGCATGACAGCCCGCTTGGAGTTTGCCAAAAGGCACCTAAAGGGCTCTCAAACCATGAGAAAACAAGATTCTCTGGTCTGATGAAACCAAGATTGAACTATTTGGCCTGAATGACATGCATCACATCTGGAGAAAACCAGGCACTGCTCATCACCTGGCCATGGTGAAGCATGGTGGTGGCAGCATCATGCTGTGGGGATGTTTTTCAGCAGCAGGGAATGGGAGACTAGTCAGGATTGAGGGAATGATAAACAGCGCAAAGTACAGAGATATCCTTGATGAAAACCTGATCCAGAGCACTCAGGACCTCAGACTGGGGTGAAGGTTCACCTTCCAACAGGACAACAACACAAAGCACACTTCCAAGACAATGCACGAGTGGCTTCCTCCCGGGGAAGGACTGCCCGTTCCATGATCTCGCCATCACGGTTGACAACTCCATTGTGTCCTCCTCCCAGAGTGCTAAGAACCTGGCGTGATCCTGGACAACACCCTGTCGTTCTCAACTAACATCAAGGCGGTGGCCCGTTCCTGTAGGTTCATGCTTTACAACATCCGCAGAGTACGACCCTGCCTCACACAGGAAGCAGCGCAGGTCCTAATCCAGGCACTTGTCATCTCCCGTCTGGATTACTGCAACTCGCTGTTGGCTGGGCTCCCTGCCTGTGCCATTAAACCCCTACAACTCATCCAGAACGCCGCAGCCCGTCTAGTGTTCAACCTTCCCAAGTTCTCTCACGTCACCCCGCTCCTCCGCTCTCTCCACTGGCTTCCAGTTGAAGCTCGCATCCGCTACAAGACCATGGTGCTTGCCTACGGAGCTGTGAGGGGAACGGCACCTCAGTACCTCCAGGCTCTGATCAGGCCCTACACCCAAATAAGGGCACTGCGTTCATCCACCTCTGGCCTGCTCGCCTCCCTACCACTGAGGAAGTACAGTTCCCGCTCAGCCCAGTCAAAACTGTTCGCTACTCTGGCTCCCCAATGGTGGAACAAACTCCCTCACGACGCCAGGACAGCGGAGTCAATCACCACCTTCCGGAGACACCTGAAACCCCACCTCTTTAAGGAATACCTAGGATAGGATAAAGTAATCCTTCTCACCCACCCCTCCCCCCCCTTAAAATATTTAGATGCACTATTGTAAAGTGGCTGTTCCACTGGATGTCATAAGGTGAATGCACCAATTTGTAAGTCGCTCTGGATAAGAGCGTCTGCTAAATGACTTAAATGTAATGTAAATGCTTCGGGACAACTCTCTGAATGTCCTTGAGTGGCCCAGCCAGAGCCTGGACTTGATCCATATCGAACATCTCTGGAGAGACCTGAAAATAGCTGAGCTGTGACACTCCCCATCCAACCTGACAGAACTTGAGGATCTGCAGAGAAGAATGGAAGAAACTCAAATACAGGTGTGCCAAGCTTGTATCGTCATACCCAAGACAAGTATGTAATTGCTGTCAAAAGTACTTCAAAGGGTCTGAATACTTATGTAAATGTCATATTTCCATTTTTGTTATATTTCCATAACAAAAATTGCAAAAATGTTTTAAAAACGTCTTTAAAGGGGTATTGTGTGTAGATTGGTGAGGGGGAAAAAAACTATTTAAATCAATTTTAGAATAAGGATGTATTGTAACAAAATGTGGGGAAAAAAATCAAGGGGTCTGAATACTTTCCGAATGCACTTAACAAAAATATAAATGCAACAATTTCAAAGACTTTACCGAGTTACAGTTCATATAAGGAAATCAGTCAATTGAAATAAATAAGGCCCTAATCAATGGATTTCACATGACTGTGCAGGGGTGCAGCCTTGGGTGGGCCAGGCTTTCCCCACAAAAGAGCTTTATTACAGACAGAAATAGGTTCAAGGACATACATCTGGTGTATTAGAAGCAATTATCGGTACCATGATTTTCCACAAAAAAATGTTTTATTTGCACAAAGATTGACGACAAAGACTGCCATTTTTCCATTCAATATAAATGGGGGGGCTGGCCCTGCAATGAGAAGGGCCAGCCATTCTCCCCTGGATAGGCTGCATAGTGTGTGTGTGTGTCTCCTATACCGAATCTGCCTATGAGGAAACATGCATTGGGTTGTCAAGGCCAGCGTCAGTCAACTAATTAAGTGATAAACTTTTGACTGTATGACGATGGGTACACACACACACCCCCCCACCCTCTTCTTACACAGAAAGGGAGCTTTTAAAGAAAGGATTTAGCTACTAGTTAGCCCAGTATTTATAGCCAGCAGCATACCACCCTGCATACCACTGCTGGCTTGCTTCTGAAGCTAAGCAGGGTTGGTCCTGGTCAGTTCCTGGATAGGAGACCAGATGCTGCTGGAAGTGGTGTTGGAGGGCCAGTAGGAGGCACTCTTTCCTCTGGTCTAAAAAATACCTCAATGCCCCAGGGCACACTGCCCTGTGTAGGGTGCTGTCTTTCGGATGTGACGTTAAACTGGTGTCAGGTTAAACGGGTGTCCTGACTCTCTGGGGACATTAAAGATCCCATGCCACTTATCGTAAGAGTAGGGGTGTTAACCCCAGTGTCCTGGCTAAATTCCCAATCTGGCCCTCAAACCATCACGGTCAACTAATAATCCCCAGTTTACAATTGGCTCATTCATCCCCTCTCTCCTGTAACTATTCCCCAGGTCGTTGCTACAAATGAGAATGTGTTCCCAGTCAACTTACCTGGTAAAATAACAGATAAATACAATTTAATTCACCCATTCCCTCACTCATCCGACTATTTTGTGGAGCTTGCTAAAACAACCCCATGGTGCCTCTAGAGAACAGAGCGCGCAGGTGACCCATTCTAACAGAATCTGAAATTAAAAGCCAGGTCAGGACCAGCATCAATTAATAGTAACAGAATTTGTATCAATATTAGCAGAAGCAGCTGAGGTGAAAGATTTGTCTGGTGTCAGTCTAGTTTAATCATTGGCTTTCAAATGTGGTTTTCCAATGTTCTGAAGTGCATGCCTAGCTCACTGCACACAAATAACTGGCCAATGCTTAGCAGGCCATCATTGTAGCCATTTCAGTATTAACCACACCACAATTGTTTCTAAATAGTAAAATTGACTTCAGAACACAAAACACCGCCGACGTCAAGGGCTTTTGACCAGGATGAAAAAACACGTAAAGTTCGACCTCTCAATCAAATGAAACTTTTGGCAAACAAATCTAACATAATTAAAGAAGCAGACGGTGAAATATCTGTCAATAGCAATACATCTTTGATTCCTCATAAGATTTCAAAGGAACAAAAGTCACCTAGTCTAAGTGGTAGGGAGAAACCCTGTGAATCCACTTCCTTCTTAGGAAACAGGATGAACAGACTGGACACGTTTACCTGTCCAAGAGGCAGCTGAATTTACATGGAATGGTTATTTGAATAGCAGTGCCAGAATGTCAATAGACTATTAATCTCATGCAAACAACTGGGTTTAAGGACCAAATAGCACCCTATTCCCGATATAGTGCACTACTTCTGAGAGCCCCATGATCCCTGTTCAAAAGTAGTGGACTATATGGGGAATATGGTGCAATTTTGGACACAACCCTTGAGTAAAATGGACATGGAATAGGTCACACTAAGGCAGTGAGCCTTTAAACACACCCAGAGATGGACTTATGCAAAACAAAAAGACCCCCACCACAACACACAGCAGACTGAAAGAGAATGAATGCCTCACGTTTGTTTTTATCAAACTACCTCCTCTATATTTCACCATCAAATCCAAAAACCTACATGAAAGCATTGACATGCCATTGAACAGGGACGGGAAACAGATGGTGGAGAACTCACGAGTCTCAACTTATTGTTGAGCGTTAGAATAGTATAATACATGAATAGCAATCTTGAAATGTGGTTGTGAGTCAGCGGTTCTTATGTCAGTCACGGATAGTCAGTCAATTAGCCCCGTTTCAGCTAAAAACATGTAGATTGTTAAACTAATGCTTACTGAATATTTATTTTATATCACCGATTGCATTTATATATTAATAATATATTTAGTTTGAAAGATGCAATAACCAAATCAATTATTGATGTAGTATTTCTGTAAAATACAGTAATATCTTTGCGTCATGAAAACAATTAATGTCAACTTTGCTTATAACTACATATGTATCTAAATCTTGAATACTAAGCAATTGACAATGTCACAAATTCTTATTAGGCTATTCAAATATGCAGTCATCGGCTTTAAACCCAAATGTGACACCTCTAGTAAAGTAGTAACGTTAAAGTTAGGCCTAATCGGTTCCACCACTCATAAGGAACTGTCTGGTTTCATCACTGAAAAACGCAAATAGGCTAGACTGGGGACAAGTAAATAAAAATAGTTTAATTGAAGACCGAGAATGTGACACTACTCTGAGGTTAGACAAATACGAGCCAGCCAGGTAACGTAACCAGCGATGTGAAATTAACTCACCATATTCCAACGAATCCACGGAATCCAAGCTCTCTTCCTTCATTTTTTTACCCATTTCCTATGCTTTACCTCTACTAGTTTATATTCGTCTAAAACGTCCAAATGGCCAGGTAAATCAAGTCGAAGTTAAATGATCAAAAGGTCTAAACCAACGTTTCAAAAGGTGTTAGTACACCTGTGTGGACAATAAAAAAACACTTCCTGAGAATAAATCTTTCTCCCTCGCGCTACAGTAACTAAGGTTGTGACGTCACGAACGCACCTGTGGGATGCGCACTTCCATGCGCGCACGGGCGGGCAGCACTCCCGCCCCTTGGCCTCCCTTTACTAAATGTCCTCTGCTGTTTGATTGGCGGGCCTACATGCGGTAAATGAAATCAATGATTTTTCTGATTATTTGGCTGTATGCCTATGTAATACCTTTTATTTAAAATGCCCAAAACAAACATCTGATACAATATATATTTTCAACTGAAATGTATGATAAATGTTTGAGGCATACATACCCAAATACAAAACGTTTTACACTGAACAAAAATAAACGCAATATGCAACAACTTCAAAGATTTCACTGAGTTAGTTGTTCCGTTCCTCAGTAAGAAAACCAATGTCTGGAAGGATGTCCCCCCCCCCCCAAAAAAGTAGACTAAGAGCCAACTAATGCTCGATTTGTAAATGTGATCGGAGGCGCCGTGTGGATGGTGTTACCCAATAACTGCCCCCCTGGGAGCAATTTAACTCTGTTCGCATCGCCGTCTGCCTCTCAAATCTTGTAGCTAACAATGTGGAGGGCTCCGCATTGACATGATTGGTTGATGGTAGGTGAGGGCGGCAGGTCCAGTATAAACACAAACTCACTTCCTCCAAAAAAGCGCTGCTCGGCGAGGCGCAAGTAGTATGAATGTCCCGACTTCTGCAGAGTCCATATCACCGTAAATACTGCACAGCCAATGCAGACATCGGATTGACCATGTAGCGCCTTCAACTGCTTTTGAATAGTAATGTGCAACTTTACTGTATTTTTAAGGTACAGCTTAAATACATGCACACACAAGCCTGTGTGTTTATGAAACTTTCAAAATTATTCCACTTATCTTATAACCCTCAAGACAATGTCAGTGATAGAAAATGTACCACAAAAGTGTATTTTGAACTAAAATATCTAGGCACAACAGAGCAGGTGACTAGAGCCACTACCATACTCACAGGAAACAAGATCCCAGAAGAGTCCCCAATTTATTACATTTCCCAGCAAGAAATCCAAATAATGTCTCAAAACAGAAGGGGTAACAAACAAAGAGTCACTAAACAACCAAAACAAGTGATTTTAGGAGGGTTTCTGAAAGACACTCATAGGTGTCCACTGAAAGTTCACTAGCAACAACTGGAGCCTAAAAGACACACACGAGTGCCCACTAAATTTGGCAAACAAAGGAAAAACCCCACACACCTATGGACAGGAAGAAGACCAAAACCAGGGAAGCTCAGCTAAATGATTGTTGGTCTAGACCTCAAACTAGGGTGCACCAACTGAATGTCTTAACCCCCCCACACATCGCACTGGGCCAGCCAGTCTTAAATATCACCTTGGCCAGCACAGGTGAAACACCTTCCAACTAATGAGATGGACAAGCCAGCACAGGTGTGACACATACTGACTAACGAAGTGACACCAATCAGTGTGTCCGACATGTCAACGTGCTAAAACTCCAACCTCAAAACATAAATGGAAAAAACTAAACCTGTACACAGTTCTTATAATGAAATCAGTCAATTGAAATAAATTCATTAAATCAAATGTATTTATATAGCCCTTTGTACATCAGCTGATATCTCAAAGTGCTGTACTATGGATGCTGTACTACTTAATCTATGGATGTCACATGACTGGGAATACAGATATGCATCTGTTGGTCACGGATATCTTTCTTTTTAAAGGGGAGTGGATCAGAAAACCAGTCAGTATTTGGTGTGACCACCATTTGCCTCATGCTGTGTGACATGCTGTGTATCTCCTTCGCATAGAGTTGATCTGGCTGTTGAGTGTGTCCTGTGGAATGTTGTCCCACTCCTCTTCAATGGATCTGTGATGTTGCTGGATATTGGCAGGAACTGGAACACACTGTAATACATGTCATTCCAAAGCCTCCCAAACATGCTCAATAGGTGACATGTCTAGTGAATATGCAGGCCATGGAAGAACTGGGACATTTTCAGCTTCCAGGACTTGTGTACAAAAGATCCTTGCTACATGCATTATTATGCTGAAACATGAGGTGATGGTGGTGGATGAATGGCATGACAATGGGCCTCAGGATCTCGTCACGGTATATCTGTGCATTCACATTTCCATTGATAAATTGTGTTTGTTGTCCACAGCTTATGTCTGCCCATACCACTGCCAGCATTGGGGCACTCTATTCACACTGCTCACCCACACAAAACCTGTCATCTGCCCAGTACAGTTGAAACCAGGATTCACCTGTAAAGAGCACACTTCTCCAGCGTGATAGTGGCCATCGAAGGTGAGCATTTGCCCAGTGAAGTCGGTTACACCGCCAAATTGCAGTCAGGTCAGACCCTGGTGAGTACGACGAGCACACAGATGAGCTTGTGCAGAAATGACTTGGTTGTGCAAACCCATTTTCATCAGCTGTCTGGGTGAGTGGTCACAGACAATCCCGCAGGTGAAGAAGCCGTATGTCAATGTCCTGGGTTGGTGTGGTTACACATTATCTGCGGTTGTGAGGCCGGTTAGACATACAGCCAAATTCTCTAAAATTACATTGGAGGCAGCTTATGGTAGAGAAATTAACATTAAATTCTCAGGCAACAGCTCTGGTGAACATTCCTGCAGTCAGCATGCCAATTGCATGTTCTTCCTCAAAACTTGAGACATCTGTGGCATTGTGTTGTGTGACAAAACTGTACATTTTAGTGGCCTGTGTAATGACCATGCTGTTTAATCAGCTTCTTGATATCCCACACCTGTCAGGTGGATGTATTAATCTTGGCAATGTTCAAATGTGTGCTCCAAATGTGAGAGAAATAAGCTTTTGTCATGTGGAATATTTCTGGGATCTTTTATTTAGGCTCATAAATGGAACCAACACTTTACAATTTGGTTCAGTGTATTTAGGATGTTTGAGGGAGTGACTCATGTCACACTAAAAGCCCTTATTGCTTTATAAAGGTTTCATTCAGTCTCCCCATGATCTTCAGTGATTAACATGAACAAGCCTGTCAGATGGACTTTGCTGTCAGTATTACTGGAAAAGTTATAAAAGCGAAAAGTTCATACTCCCTTTCCCATCATGAGCTGTATAAGACTTTGCAATAACCATGAATTGGGGCAAAGGAATGCATGGTTGAGTTGACTCGCAGATAGTGGCACCTATACAAAACGTCCCAAAAACTTTGTCCAAGACCAGATTAAGGTGCTGTTCAGAGCAAAGGTTCAAACTAAAAAGAATTAAGGTACAGATGGAATGTTACATTATCTCAACTGTTTCTGCAAACTATGTAGAAATTAAAACAATCAATTCTCTGGATTGTCTCAGCTGCTTGATATTCAGTGAGTTGTATGAAATGCAACACTGCTGAAACAAATGTATATCCATTAGTCGATTTGTAATCATATTTATTAAATGACAGAACATAAAACAAAAGGGACTTTGTTTTTTTTTTAAACAAAGACATATGCATAACTTCATTACTACACAAGTCAGCTGTTGGCAACTTCAACTGCTTCACAGCAGTAGACTATCATGGTGGAGTACTGTGGAATGAATTATTCAGTATGTATTTGGCACAGCAAGTGGTGAGCATAACTTGATCTCTCATGGCAATACTGTATGAAAGGGTCTTACACAGAAGACACCTTTTGTCCAGTCACTTATACCCTATACATCGAAGAAGTTAAGATTTGTCTACCACACTGAAACAAATGCACAAATTCATACAAAATGAAGTGACTGTAAAAAAATACATGCAACAGGCACCAGGGAAGCCTAGGAGTTTCCTAACATGGCAAGCCCAGGGTCAGTCTCTGATTCTGGGCAGGCCTCCAGTCGAGCGAGCCTGTTCTGCTCCAAGGCGATGGCCTCCGCTGAGTGTTTGCATTTCTCTGATCCACACTGGCAGGTGAAGTATTTACTCTTTATGTCCCAGAAGCGGTCTCCATAATCAAACCTGTTTACACAGAAAGAGCATTGATACAATTCTCAGCCTGGAATTACAATGCATGTTAATATCACAATCCTAGTGGAATAAACAATATACTCAGGCCATTTTATTTCTGGTGCAAGAGAAGTGATACACGGAATAGATGCTACGGTTACTGAAAAAGTGGTGCCAAATCATGTTTTAACTTTCCTAAGGCAGTATCAAAGTCACTCCACTGGGCTTCCATTTTGTGTCTGGCGCTCAGATCTACAGTGTGTGTGCGGTGCAGCTTCTCACCCTAGTTCCTGTCCTGTGAGGATGTCTCTGGAACTGAAGAAAGCGATGCGGGGGAAGCGCAGGTCCTGGTGTAGCATGAATACACGCACGGGGATGATGTTAGGGTCGCACAGGTGGTTTATGAAGCGGCTGATGTTACCGTAGTAACGGGCATCGATGCAGTACACCTCCCCATCCTTTAGAGGGAAGGAGAGAGAGATGTATTAAGGTGCATAGGAATATCAGTGTAGTCCTTTTAAAAAAAAACTTCTGTGTCTAAATGACGGTAAAGTCCACACCGGTTGTATTTGGCGCATGTGACAAATCAAATTTGAAATATTTTATTGTTTATGTGTAATCCTATGAGAGAAAAAAACAGATGAGGTACCTTATTGTCCAGGTCAAAGAGGTAGGAGTCATCTTCTCTTACATCTGCCTCTGCATCAGAGATGAGTTCTCCAACATATCTGTGTGGAGAGAAATGTTACACTCATCAACTAATTAATTAATTGACAAATTGTCAAAACATTAAATTAGCCAAAAATGTTGGAGCCAAAATCCAATTTTCTTTGTGCTATATTTATTGTTTTGCTCCATTTAGAAACATATTTTTGAATATAATTATACATATTGCATTACAAATGAATGAGTATGGTTGATGAACACAATTTTTTGGTTTTCATGGGTATTTAAAAGCATTATGGAGCCTTTTTCCCTTTCATGTTCCCCTTCCCTTTACCTATTTAGTTTTTTGGCAGTAGGAGTCAACTTGGCCTCACGTATGGCAGTACTTAGTTTTTTGACTGCTACGCAAATAGTTGGAACTAAGAAAGCTGTTATTAGTCTATACTTTGTTTACCATTTAAATGGAATATAGCCTATGAAATTACCTTTGTATGGAAAATAAAATGTATGCTCGTTTTTACACTATCGGAGCATACCTGTGGCCTCAAGGCAAGTTTGGAATTGGATTACGAATGGCCTTTATACACACATTTTCTTTGAATAACCAAACGCACACACTTACTCGCAGATGAAGCTACCTTGGGGAATGTCCTGTAGAGCCCGTACTCCCCATCCCATCTTCTCTGTCCGGTACAACTGTAGACGCACCCTGAGAGTGAGAGAACGTATACAAGTGATATTGTACCAGGACACAGACCAGAGTAAGATTAGCATTTTAGTCATTTAGCAAACGCCGTTATCCAGAGTGGCTTACAGTAGTGAGTGCATTCATATTTCTTACCCCCGTGGGAATCACACACAACCCTAGCATTGCAAGCACCATGCTCTCTACCAACTGAGCCACACAGGACAATGTAAGACGTCAAACACCACCGTCATAAAGACTGACAAGATAAATCAAAGTATGTGTTTGAGTAAGAGATGAGGGTAGTCATACAGTGCCTTCAGTATTCATACCCCTGGACTTATTCCACATTCTGCTGTGCTACAGACTGAATTCAAAACTTATTAAATTGATTTCTCACCCATCAACACCCCATAATGACAGTGAAAATACGGTTTTAGAAATTGTAGCAAATTAATTCAATTATATACAGAAATATCTAATTTATATACAGTGTAGTAAAACGCCAAATGGATCTACCTCCTGGTCCTCTACCCCTGTCTTACCCACCAAGGGTAGAGACAGAGATGACCTCGCCTACTGAATTACCGGATTGGGCAAAGCCACCAGAAGACGACTCAAGCCAACCAACTATTGAACCTGAAGGAAGAATCACCCTCTGCCTCAAGTGACACCTCTGAATGGGAACAGCTGATAGACTCATTGCTGATAGAGTAAGGGCACTGTCATAACCAGAGGCCCATATATGCACTGAAAGAAAAGTACTGAAAGAAAAGTATTTCCTCATTGTTGCTAGAGTAATAGGCTCTGTCATAACCAGAGGCCCATATATGCACTGTAAGAAAAGTATTTCCTGTTGTAAGATATGTCATCACCCTCTGCTCTGAGGGAATGGGAGGAGCAGCAGATCGGGTGCAGAGAATCAAAAGGTATATAAAGAGACATTTGCAATTACTTTGGCGCTGACTTCTTGAATTCTGAATTCATTTAGACAACCATTTGACTTCGGGTAAATTGACACCTGACTCAAATTACTTAAAAGATTCGAACTTGTTGGATCTGAGAAGTGACTCTCCGATATACCGTTTAACTATCGATCAGCTGTTTTGTCGTTTTGCGCCAGGTACGTGGGTGCTGATGCAAATATATCCAGAGAGTTTTCTGTAGCCTCTCGATTGAGCTCAGCATCTCGACCTCGTTGCGAGCCGCTGACACTGCGGTAGTTCAACGTGGTTGAGAGGCACTCTAGTCTTCAAGGTTATCCCTTGCTTTCTCTTATGGATGTCTGAATTGACCCTGTGGTTTTGCGCCAGGTACGTGGGTGCTGATGCAAATATATCCAGAGAGTTCTCTGTAGCCTCTCGATTGAGCTCAGTATCGCGACCTCGTTGCGGACACAGACTTTTTTGATATTCCATTTGGGGCAGGGAATCACCAGCGGGTTTTCTCATCCAGTCCAAACTTGAATCTCTCAATTTAGTAAAGCACCGACTCCAAGTCAACCTCCCAGCCAGTAGAGGGGAGTCGCTACTAACTAAATTCTAAAAGAACTCTGACCGATTGAAACTCTGCTCCTGATCTTGTGGGTCTCCTCGTCATCTCTCAAAGGTAATTAAATAACTATTATAAGTATTTAATATAGAGATAAGTGTTATCATTGTACCAGGCATTTTATAAGAGCATTAAGTCAATTGCATGTT
Organism: Oncorhynchus gorbuscha; assembly: GCF_021184085.1. Classification (NCBI taxonomy): domain Eukaryota; kingdom Metazoa; phylum Chordata; class Actinopteri; order Salmoniformes; family Salmonidae; genus Oncorhynchus; species Oncorhynchus gorbuscha. Next base: position 42,337,231 of record NC_060181.1, on the reverse strand, counting down.
CTTGATTAACGCTGTGTGTGACCGAGTAACACATTGTGTATTTTGAAGTGTGTTTGATTGTAAAAGACAAAAAACAGAGTGTTTTCAAAAATAAACGGTAGTCTTATTTTGTCTCGAGCAAAAGGTTCTCTCAAAGACAGTTAACGGCACGGGAGATAACAACTCTGACACTCCCCGCTACCGGGACACTGGAAACGGGGATCAATGCACTATGACAGAATGAGTTACTATTAAAAGACAAAGAGGAAGGTGTGTCCAGTAGTGATTCATTTAATTGTCTTATCGATCTATCTAAGTTTTATTTTCCAAGCGATACATAGCCGACGGGCAGAGTAGTGAGACTAAGTTGACTAAAGGTCTTCACACTTTAAACTAGATACATCACAGAGGGGAAACACTCAACCACAGGGAAATCATATAGAGACTGGTAGGACTAGTGCTTAATAATAACTCAAGGACCAATTGTTGAGAGTGACAAGGCAAAAGACCTCTACGAGGACAACGCTTCGATATAGAAAGAGAGGCAGGGCTAGGCGAGCGGTCCTGGTTATACCGAGATAACCTGAAGTATCTATAGTGCCCTGTCCAATCCAGGGAACGGGACGCTAACCACCTCTAGCAACCCCGCTGCCGGCCAAGGGGCGGGGCTGAAGGTTTCGTATGGCGACAACAGTACCAGTCAAAAGTTGACACCTACTCCATTCAAGGGTTTCTTTATTTGTATCATTTTCTACATTGTAGAATAATAGTGAAGATGCATGAAATAACACATGGAATCATGTAACCAAAAAAATATATATTTTATGAGATTCTTCAAAGCAGCTTTTCACACGCTTGGCATTCTCTCAACCAGCTTCATGAGGTAGTCACATGGAATGCATTTCAATTAACAGGTGTGCCTTAACTTCGTGTAGGGGGCAGGATTTTCGTTTTTGGCTAAAAAAAAAACGTACCCATTTGAAACTGCCGATTTCTCAGGCCCAGAAACTAGAATATGCAAACAATTGTCAGATTAGGATAGAAAACACTCTAAAGTTTCCAAAACTGTCAAAATATTGTCTGTGAGTATAACATATCTGATATTGCAGGCGAAAACCTGAGGAAAATCAAACCCGGAAGTGCTGTTTTTCCCGAAAGCTCTCTGTTCCATTGGGATGCCTTGCCTCCATTTAAAGGGATATCAACCATATTCCTTTTCCTACGGCTTCCTCAAGGTGTCAAGTCTTTAGACATAGTTTCAGGCTTTTATATTGAAAAATGAGCGAGAAAGATTACTTTGCGTCAGTGGATAGCTGGGTGTTCGCAGAGTTTTGCTTGTGCAACAGAGTGGGGCTCCCATTGTCTCTCCCTCTCCTATTGAAAAAGTGACAGTCCGGGTTGATATATTATCGATTATATATTTTAAAAACAACTTGAGGATTGATTATAAAAAACGTTTGACATGTTTCTGTGGACATTACGGATACTATTTGGAATTTTAGTCTGCGATGTCGTGACCGCTTGAGCCTGTTGATTTCTGAACATAACGCGGCAAACAAATGGAGGTATTTTGGATATAAAAATAATCTTTATGGAACAAAAGGAACATTTATTGTGTAACTGGGAGTCTCGTGAGCGCAAACATCCGAAGATAAAAGGTAAGCGATTTAATCCATTGCTTTTCTGACTTTCGTGACCAATCTACTTGGCTGCTTAGTGTTTAATATTGTCTACTGAGAGAGAAGTTCTTACATAAACACTTGTTATGCTTTCTCCGAAAAGCTTTATCGAAATCTGACACGCCAGGTGGTGTGCTAAACAAGCTAAACTGTGTTTTGCTATATTGCACTTGTGATTTCATGAAAATGAAATATTTTAAGTAATTTAATTAGAATTTGGCGCGCTGCAATTCAGCGGGTGTTGATGAAAATGCCGCTAAAGGGATGGGTGCGTCAAGAAGTTAAAAGTACATTTGTGGAATTTCTTTCCTTAATGCGTTTGAGCAAATCAGTTGTGTTGTGACAAGGGGGGTGGGTATACAGAAGATAGTCCATATTATTATGGCAAGAAAAGCTCAAATAACCAAAGAAAAACTACAGCATCATTACTTTAACACATGAAGGTCAGTCAATGTGGAGCATTAAGAACTTTGAACATTTCTTCAAGTGCAGTCGCAAAAACCATCAAGTGCTGTGTTGAAACTGGCTCTCATGAGGACCGCCAGAGGAAAGAAAGACCCAGAGTTACCTCTGCTCCAGAGGATAAATTCATTAGCGTTAACTGCACCTCAGATTGCAGCCCAAATAAATGCTTCAGAGTTCAAGTAACAGACACCTCTCAACAACTGTTCAGAGGAGACTGCATGAAATCAGGCCTTCATGGTCAAATTGCTGAAAAGAAACCACTACCAAAGGACACCAATAAGAAGAAGAGACTTGCTTGGGCCAAGAAACACCAGCAATGGACATTAGACCAGTGGAAACCACTCCCCATCTAACTTAACAGAGCTTGAGAAAATCTGCAAGGAACATTGGGAGAAAACCCCCAAATCCAGATGTGTAACGCTGATAGACATATACAAGGAGACTCAAAGCTGTAATCACAGCCAAATGTTCTTCTACAATGTATTGACTCAGGGGTAGTAATACTTATGTGAATGAGATTTCAGGATATAATTTCTAATAAATTTGCAAAACTTTCAAAATCATGTTTTCACCTTGTCATTATGGGTATTGTGAGTAGACGGTGAGAATAAAAAAAACATGTTTTACCCACTTCGAATTCAGGCTGAAACAACAAAATATTGAATAAATCATGAGGTATGAATACTTTTGGGAAGGCACTGTATATATACACAATAGTGTTCTAATTTAATTTCAATATGTACAGTCGTGTAGTAACACCGCTCTTACTTGATCCCCGCCTGCACCACTCTGTTCTTGCAGGTGCGGTAGCAGGAGCACGCCAGGTTACACTCAAATATGAGAGGCGGTTCGATCTTATTGAACTCCTGGAGCAACCGGTGGTCCTGGTAAACACAGAAAACACATGTAATCCCCCACGAATGATGCTGCGCCCCCCTTGGGTCAATCAGTGTACATTTGTAAATACCGGATCTCTTACGCCAGACGCAACATTCGTCAAAACAGAACCATCACCCTCTCAAAAGCGTGTCTGGTGCGTAAAACCAGCGAATTCAGACAAACAAAAAGGTGTAATGGGCTCGTGCTCAAATGTCACAAAGCTTACTTCATTCTTTTTTTGTTTTATTATTATTATTATTATTTTCTCTGCATCAGGGATAGAGTACACAGACGTTTCAGCTTTACAGCCTTCTTCAGTGTGTAGATACATTTATCTTAATTTGAAACAGCATTTGTCAAGAACAACCAATGAGCAGCAGGTGCTTTAAAATCAGGGTTGCCACTCATCTGACAATCAGAGAAGTGGCTTTTCTACCAGTATACAAATTAGTCAAAGAAATACATATTTATAGGGTACATGAGCAGGCACAAGGACAACTCACGAATCAACTGCACCAGGTGTCTGCTACCCTGAATATATCATATCAATTCATGAGACAGCCCACCACAAAGGACATCAGGCACAGCCGTTCATAAATATGTTGGGCCAACTCAAACGTTACTCAAAATCTGATATACAAGAACACTGTCCATAACAGTTTAAATGTAGCTTATGGGAGGGAGGTGAAATCTAATTCTTTGTTTAAACCGTGCGGAGAAACAGAATTTAATTTATATATCCACATGGCTTCTCTTTGGAGTAATTTGTCATAAATCACCTCTACATGGTGGACAAACATTTTAAATCACGACACAACGCAATTATGTATCCCGCAATTGGCGAGGTGATATCTAGACATCTAATAGTGGATTTATGTTCTATGGTGTACTTTCAAGGCACGATGTTTTTCCAAAATAGATCTTATTGCAAGAACACTAACATATAAATAACTCCTTTAGTAGTGCAAGTTATACATGCCTGTTTCCTTATGGTGCTACAAGAGGGACATGATATAACGGGGAAGCAACCTTTTAGGAAGGCCCCCTTTCTCTCTCTGACCACATCGGATTTAACATGTTTGATAGATTTCTTGATCGTTTGTAGGCGAATAAATCTGGATTCTGGAAGTACGAATTTAAAAGGAGTCTGATAATATAGTCCAATGTTCATTCTCAATATACTTACAATATGCCATTACAGCTATTATTGAAAGTAAGTATATCGTTTACAGAAAACTGTTTATTCTGTTTTTGTTAGGATTTATTAAGAAAATGGATTCTGTTCAAGTTTAACTCTTTTTTAAAGCCAGGTATCAAGTGAAAACTCAAGGAGAGAATTTAATTGTTAATGATATTTTTCCTCTGCGTCACAGATGCAACGCAGTCAATGAAGTTGGATTTACTGGTAAACCTCATCTTAGGGGGAAGAGGCTGTAAACTCGAAACATCTGTGTACGTTATCCCGGATGCAGTGAAAATCCTTTATTTTATCAAATACAGTAACAGTCAAAAGTTTGGACACTTCATTCTAGGGATTTTATTTTTACTATGAAATAGCACATATGGAATCATGTAGTAATAAAAATTTAAAAAGTGTTAATTCAAAATATTTTATTTGAGATTTTCAAGTAGCCTGCCTTGAACACAGCTTTGCACACTTGGCATTCTCTCAACCAGCTTCACCTAGAGTTGCTAAGCACTTGTTAGCTGCTTTTCCATCACTCCGCAGCCCAACTCATGCCAAACCATCTCAATTGGGTTGAGGTCAGGAGATTGTGGAGACCAAGTCATCTGATGCATGACTCAATCACTCTCCTTCTTGGTCAAATTGCCCTTAGACAGCCTGGAGGTGTGTTGGGTCATTGTCCTGTTGAAAAACAAAATGAGTCCCACAAAGCCCAAACCAGATGGAATGGCGTATCGCTGAGGAATGCTGGGGTAACCATACTGGTTAAGTGTGCCTTGAATTCTAAATAAATCCCTGACAGTGTCACCAGCAAAGCACCGCCACCATCACACCTCCTCCTGCATGCATCAGGGTGGGAACCACATGTGGAGATCAATACGTTCACCTACTCTACATCTTACAAAGACACGTGGTTGGAACCCAAAATCTCAAATTTGGACTCATCAGACCAAAAGGACAAATTTCCAGCGGTCTAATGACCATTGCTCGTGTTTCTTGGCACAAGCAACTTTCTTCTTATTGGTGTCCCTTAGTAGTAGTTTCTTTCAGTAATTTGAACATGAATGCTAGATTCACACAGTCTCCTCTGAACAGTTGATGTTGAGATGTGTCTATTACTTGAACTCTGTAAACCATTTATTTGGGCTGCAAATTCTGAGGCTGGTAACTAATGAACTTATCCTCTGCAGCAGAGGTAACTCTGGGTCTTTCATTCCTGTAGCGGTCTTCATGAGAGCCAGTTTTATCATAGCGCTTGATGTTTTTTGCGAAGGCACTTGAAGAAACTTTCAAAGTTCTTAATTGTTCGTATTGACTGACCTTCATGTCTTAAAGTAATGATGCACTGTCGTTTCTCTATGCTTATTTGAGCTGTTCTTGCCATAATATGGACTTGGTCTTTTACCAAATAGGGCTATCTTCTGTATACCACCCATACAAACCATGTCACAACACAGCTGATTTGCCCAAATGCATTAAGGAAATACATTTAAAAAATGTACTTTTAACAAGGCACACCTGTTAATTGAAATGCATTCCAGGAAGCTGGTTGAGAGAATGCCAAGAGTGTGCAAAGCTGTCATCAAGGCAAAGGGTGGCTACTTTGAAGAATCTCAAATCTCAAATATTTGTTTATCACATTTTGGGTTAGTACATAAGTCCATGTGTTATTTCATTTAAGTCTTCACTTATTCTTCTTCAATGTAGAAAATAGTAAAAAGAAAATAAAAACCCTGGAATGAGTAGGTGTGTCCAGACATGACTGGTACTGTAATTAAGTAAGCTTTATGCAACATTTTGTCAGACTTTTCATCCACCCAAGTTGTCAAAATTGGGCCAGGGATGTCTGAGGTATCACGTGGGTTAGCTAGACTCATATCCCTGAGCATGGGTGACAAATTTCAGCACTCTGATTAAAAATATCAAGAGAAACAAACATGTGCCTGTTATAGCGCCCCCGTGTGGCCCGATATGAATGTTCTTGCATATGTTGAGTCTTGACAGTGTTCGCATCATGTGTACCAAATTGTTACAATATGAATATCCTTGACTGACTTATATGCATTTGTGTGCAAGATTACACCCACATGAATGTTTATTGGTCAATAGCAGCCATGTTGTTTTAGGTACTTGTCTGGAAAATATTGCTTTGTCCATAGATGCCGCATATCAAGTTTTGTGCAGATCAGTCAGGGGTGAGGGCGTGACCCTTTCAATGTTACCATTTTCAATCTATGGTTATTGCGCCACCATCTGGCCAATCAGTGTAATTTTGTAATGTCTGGATCTCTATGGCAAGACTCATCATTCACCCAAGTTGTCAAAATAGGGCCATTGCTGTCTGAGCTATCGTGTGTGACGAACGTACAAACGGATAGACGGAGACAAATCCACAGACCCCTCCCCAATTTCATCATGGGTGACAAAAAAGGAACATACACAGTTTTACACTTTATTTGGAAAGCCCATCACAAATAATCTGTTTAACAAACTATCCACAGTCCAATAAGATGATAATATGTACAATTTGAAGAAGCAAGCTCTCTGAAAACCCAGGATTTTTACAAAGTTCCAGATTTTGTTTCCTTATTCAAATATATTTTTAAAACTACAACATTTACAGCTAGAATGGCTGAATACTTTAAAATCCAAATAAAGTGGGATGTAAAATAAATAATGTGTCACTAACCTTGTCGTACCAGCAGCGGATACTGAGCTGACCACACAGACAGTTGCTGGAGGAGCAGTCATCTGTGCAGCTGCAGTGCTGAGGGAGAGATACAGACACACGTTTGTAGAAAGGGAAAACACATGCCTGATCAATGATAATAAGTATCATAGTATGGATCATCTACAAGTGTGCGGTGTTACCATATGTATGTACCTGTAAGTGCGTGATGTTGCGGTCGATGTTCATGGCTGAAGTCTCACAGTTCTCGGAGACGTACTTGTAGTCTGAGGGACACCCCTCATCATCCACTGCGTTCACACAGGGGATAGGCACGTTCTCATACCCCTGGGCTACGTCACTGCTGATGATCTTCTCTGTACGAAGCATGCGATTGGCTATCCCTCTCCGCAGCTTCCGGTTTATCTGGAGTGACACCCAGACGGGCGAATCGGAACGCGCCAGAGAAAGAGGAGTGTCCCCCTCCCTGTTCATGATGTCAATGTCTGCCCCCCTAGAGAGGAAAAGCCTGTAGAGAGAAGGAGGTAAGCAATCAAAACAGACAAAGGTGATAAAGTTGCCCTTAAACACAGATCTAGGATCAGATTAGGGTATGGGGAGGGTAATCTCAGGGGGGTGTAAAATGCTCAACTGGCTTCAGATTAGCATCTACAGACAAATTCCTTCTATTCCAAACTGAGACACTATAGGAGTGACCGATGGATGCAATTGACAGGCCATAGGGCTACTCACGTGACACACTCGAGGAAGCCCTCCCTGGAAGCAATGTGTAGGGGAGTGTCCCCGTGCATGTTGACAGAGGACAGCTGGCAGCCAGCATTCAGCACCATCTCTGCTATCTCCACACAGCCTGCGAAGGACGCCCAGTGGAGACACACATTCATCTCCTAATTGAGAGAGGAGAGATTTTTCATTAGTTTGTATAAATAGTATTAAAGACTTCAAATCACAAATTAATGGACATAAAAAATATATATATAGAAGAATTTGAGTCATAACCAAAATGACCCACACCATTAAATAAAGAAGCAAATGTTGTCGTTTCAAGGATTTGTGCCTATAAATCCTACATATCTTCCTTCAAAATCAGTTTGGCCATTGTATGCCAATATGTTGTTATACCAGGACAGAAAGACTAACCTTGTCCTTGAGGGTGACGTCAGCTCCCCTGTTAAGCAGTGCTCTGATGACATTGATGTGCTTATGCTCTGCAGCCCAGATGATAGATGTCCATCCTCCACTATCCTGAAAGGGGGATACAGCACATTGACAGAGGGTTAGGGGACTGGACTATACAATAGTATTCAAGCCAATACAGCCAAACACAAGTACTATGGTTCAGTACATTACATGGAACTGGTAGATTAAACATACAGATTTACTCTGCCGGTAACTGTTAACTCAGAGTCTATTGACTAATTAAGAACTACAGGTACCTAACACTACCAAGTGACACGTGATACAGTATCTGTTATTGAGTACATTGAATGATTACTATACCTACAAAGGAAGAAGTTAGTGCTACGCAAAATAAAGAAGTACTACAGTGCAGTAACAAACATAACATACAGTTTGAAATTAGATACAAACTCTGGCATATGTAAAAAATAAAAAACAAAAACAATTAAAAAACCATTTAAGATATATATTTTTTTAAAGTTCATATCAACTGTGCATGAAGCCTGAATCGAGAAATAAATAATTTTAAACAAATTCTCGGAACACAAGACAACGTGGTCAATGAACATGACAGAGTGACACAAACTGATAAAACACACACTGACTTGTTGGTTGTTGCCACCCTGTCTAGAGCCCAAGAGTGTTCCTCTCTCGCTCTTCCCCACCTGTGCGTTGATGTCCACCTGTCCCGTCTCCAACAAAAGGGTGACAATGTCCAGACTTCCCAGTTTGGCTGCGTGGTGGAGACCAGTGTAGCCATCTTCCTCCTGGAGAGAAGAGGGGGAGAATAGAGGAAAAACAGAGGGAAACAGTGAGGAAATGGAGATGGAAAGAGAATGGAAAAAAACAATAGTTTGGGGGAAGGAAGACAATAGGAGAGGTGGACAAAGAAATTCTCATTTTAATATTGGTCAAAGTGGATAACTTGATCGCAATCAAGATTGTATTAACATACCGCCTACAGGTCCAAGCTACAATTAGTCTAGAATAGATTCTCCTGTTGACTTCTGAGATGACTCAAGGTGATTATCAAGTTCTTTCAGGTTTAAGTCCTTTACGGCTCATGTTATTAGAGCCACTACTAATGACAGCGGGTCAGCTTTGGTATAGGGGCTGTTTACCAGACACTCACAGTGTGATAGACGCAGGCTCCACTCTGGACCAGGTACCTGGTCACTTCCACATGGTTGTTGACGATGGCCTCCAGGAGAGGGGTCCTCATGGACTTGTCTTGGACGTCCAGTTTCGCACCTGCCTGTAAATAGACGAGACATTTATTTGAGCACTGGTGAATAAGAACTGTATGAGAGACACTCTGATCCATATTTGTGTGAATAAGTGTAAAGGAGACACTTATCTCTGACCATAACGATAAAAAGCAGGGTCGTATTCATTTGGGCACACCGTAGTAGAACGTTTGCAACAAAAAACTGCCTAATGAATTTCATGCAGTTGTAATTCAAGTGAAAAGATTGTTCACCTGCACCAGCATGTAGCAGACCTCCAGCAGGCCTCTCTGGGCTGCAACGTGGAGAGCACAGCGTCTGTTCTGGGATTCAGCCTGGTAGGTTGGGTCTATGCCCTCCACTGAACCCAACATAGAGAGGACGTGGAGTGGAGGGGTTATTAGCAGCAGTAGGAGTCAATGTCAACTCATTCATTCACTCGCATATGACCCTGTATCACCGCCTGGTATGGCAACTGCTCCGCCCATAGCCGCAAGGCTCTTCAGAGGGTAGTGAGGTCTGCAAAACGCATCACCGGGGGCAAACTACCTGCCCTCCATGACACCTACACCACCAGATGTCACAGGAAGGCCATAAAGATCATCAAGGACAACAACCACCCGAGCCACTGCCTTTTCACCCCGATATCATCGAGAAGGCGAGGTCAGTACAGGTGCATCAAAGCAGGGACCGGAGAGACTGAAAAACAGCTTCTATCTCAAGGCCATCAGACTGTTAAACAGCCATCACTAACATTGAGTGGCTGCTGCCTACCTACAGACTGAAATCTCTAGCCACTTTAATAATTGGATGTAATAAATGTAGTCACTTGTCACTTTAAACAATGTCACTTTATATAATGTTTACATACCCTACATTACTCATCGCATATACTGTACTCGATACCATCTACTGCATCTTGCCTATGCCTTTCTGTACCATCACTCGTTCATATATTTATGTACATATTCTTATTCATTCCTTTACACTTGTGTGTATAAGGTAGTTGTTGTGAAATTGTTAGATATTACTGCATGGTCAGAACTAGAAGCATAAGCATTTCGCAACACTCATTAACATCTGCTAACCATGTGTATGTGACAAATAAAATTTGATTTGACTTATGCGAAAGAACAGTGGTAACATGAGTTTCCAGAGCCGATGAAAGAGAGATGAGGAGAGCAAACCCCTTTAGACAAAATATGCAATCAAATCAGGAATGTCTATTTTACCTAACAGTAAAATAGGAACAGATTCCTTATGATACTTACTGAGCATGAGCAGAACTCGCTGCACCTCGCCCTGCTTGGCGGCTGGATAGAGCTGGCGGGGGTGGAACCTCAGCTTCTTCCTCCTGACCAATCACAACCAATAAATCACCAAGTGAGAACAGCTCCTATGTTATGGCTGTCAGGACTCTGTAAAATGCATCTCTCCCACACCTATTCCTTGGACTAACCACCGATCCAACACCATTAAATACATTTCCCCAATTCAGTCAGTTCAGAAAAGGGGAGGAAAGATTGATGTATTTTCAAAGCATCTAAACAGGGCTCAAGTGTAGCTGTAAACAATTCCCATCAATCATTGATTTGCATTAAAGAATTGTTATTCTGAAAGACAGACCATTATTAGTCTATTTCCTTATTTTGTCTCACCTCTCAGTGTCCTGGGTGAGAATAGCCTTCTGCAGCGCTGCCCTACTGGGCCCAGGGGGAAGTGCACTGGGACAGATTGGCTTCCCATTGGGCAGACAGAGGGAGGGTCCCACACTGTCCACTCCCCCCCTCCCCTGGGGGAGCTGCGTTGACAGGCCCGGCTGCCACAGCGGCTTGGGGGGGCTGCTGCTCCGGGTCCTTCTTAACCACCCCACGCATCCTCGCACTGACGGATAGAGAAGAGAAAGAGTGTGTAAAAAAAAAAGACTGGGACAATTAGGGTAGTGCGAATATCCATAATTTCCACATGAATAGTTATCAAATAATACAGAATCAGACACAAGCTCAAATCAATCAATTATCCACAAATATGCAACAAGCAGAACAAAAGCACCCAATGATTGAAGTGCAGCGTAAATTTTTTATTTTTTTTAATCATACTGCATCCTACACTTAGTCATATCCCACATCTTCATTTCCCGCTCTCTGCCTCCATCCTCACCTGATAGGGCCTTCTGGCCTCTTCCCGTTCTTCAGCGCCCCCCGTGGAGGCCGCCAGGGAGAGGGCCGAGGGAATGGAGGGTGGGAGGGACGGTGTGGTGGTGGAGGAGGCTGAGGTGGTGACCACAGTGACCGCAGATGCTGAGGGGGGGATGGTGACCTCTTGGGCCTCCGAGGCATCCTCGCCACAGTGGGGGCAGAAGAGCATGCCCGTGCCCAAGCCCCTGCCCCTCCCAGCCCCCAGCACTGTCACACAGCCCCGGTGGAAGCGGTGGGCGATGCGCTGGTCCGGACAGCACTCTAGGAAGGTGCCCTGGGAGATCAGTTAGAGAGGGGTGTGTGGGTTAAGGCCAGGTCAAACATATACTGTACATGCAGACTTATAATGCATCTCAAGTGTCTGCAGTGCCCTCTCTGTCTCCTCTCCATCTTTACAACAGATCTGAAAACACAAGCTATGTTTGAAAAGAATATGGAGGATGTCTACTTGGAATTTTCTTTCACCTAACCAGTTCAGACAGTATGTGTGATTGTGGGGGTGGCACAAAACCTCACCGCGATACAGAAGTATCCACATCCAGGGCAGCAGTGATGTTTGACCATATGTGACCGATGGCTCTCGCACAGCACCATGAGGGAAACTCGACTGGACGGGCGCATGGTCTCCCCCTTCAGAATAATATTGGTACAGCCCACCAGCTGTGAAAGAGAGGGAGAGGGAAAAATTGAAAGGGAAAAGTAAGTATTGAAGAGTCATATGTTGATTCTAAATGAGATAAATCGCCTATATTCATTTAGCAGCGACTCCTAAAAATATGATGTAAAAAATAAGTAGACGATAATGGAGATAAATATTTTTTTCATAAAGATCATCTTTGAGAATTAACAACCAACAGAATAAAAACTAAACCAACAGAGAGAATCTAAAATTCCAAAAAAGTAACGGTATGGGGCCCCCATAGATTTAAGTGAATAAAAAAAAATATTGTTTGAGTCACTTAGATAGCATAAGAACACGGCATATGCCATGGTAAAATGTGAAGAATAGCAGGAAATTTGCTTAAAATCTGCAAATTCTCTTCACCCCATGGCAAAATTGCAGGATATTTGTTTTAAACTGCAATTTTCTTTTGTCTGTGCGGCCAAGAGCGCGGCCTCTAAAACGTTCAGTCAGAGACTGCACCATTGGCCACACCCAAAACCAGGCTAACTTTGCCACCGCTGCTGAAAAGAATCCTAGGTGAAACACAGCTTCATGTAGGCAACATGTGCACAGCCAGCCAGCCACACAACACACCTCTCCATTGACGCTCTCTGTGGCCATGCAGAGTCTGTTGGGCCGTCTGCTGGTGCCGTCTACGCGTGGTGCTTCCATCCTGCAGCTGCACAGAGGCAGCTCCTCCAGACGCTCCGTCTCCCCACCATCACTGCCTTCTACACAGGCATGCAGATAACATCATCTGTGTTATATGGTACTGTAGCAGATAATCAGTGCTATTCACTGAGAGCCATATCGTGGCTTTAGTTATGTTCGCAAATCATGTGTTCACAAGACATCAATGGGAGATTTGTGTCAAAGTTACAGAAAGCATATGTCAAGCTAGGATTTGACCCAGAGAGTCCATGGATAAAGACATGCAGATTGTATATTGGGTGCAAACACCATCTACCCACCGTGGTGAGGTGAGCGTGTTAGGCTGTCTGCAGCCGCGATGTCCAGGGAGCCCAAGGCAACCTCTGTGTACTCGCGGGACCCACCTAGAGCAGATGCTGCCGACACTGCTGGGAGTTACAACAGAAAATAAATATTGACCAGCAATAGGGCACTGTGGTGATGATAGTGCCGGTGATAATACTATTTATACAAACTAATGAAGATCTCCCTGTCACCCGCCTCTTCCTGCCTCTACTCCTTCGACTCTCTCTCTCCCTTTTCCCCGCCCTGGGCGAGTCCATGGCGAATCGCTGCTCACTTTGTTCCTCTGGCCCTGCCTCTGTGGGTCTGACTCAGAGCTCTGTGGACAAAGAGGGAGGGTTTGGTTGACCGGCAGAGAAACATTGCTTTGCCCAAATAGACATTATAATAAAACTGCCTGGTAAATGATTGTAACTACCAACACAAGACGGGTTCAACTACTCACATGATCTGTCATGTTACCAGACTCCTCTGCCTCTCTTTCATGTAGCCTTTCCTCTATTCTACCATCTTCAGACTGCAAAAGGAACAAATGGAAGATATACATATGGAAAGAGAGCAGCAACAGTGTCCTTGTAACTATTTTAAATCGTGGCTATTCAGCATTAACTCTAATTGGTACGCCAAGCAAAAAATATCTGAAAAATATATTTTCTGTAAAATGTGTATTGAGCCTCAGCATAGGCCAATAAATGAAATAAAAATGGTTTGCCTGACTTAAAACTTCGATAGGTAAAAGCGTCGCAAACTTCTCAACCAGTTGGTTGAGTTGCCCAATTAGAGTAAACTAATTTTGTATAGGAATTTTCATATACTTTTAAAATAATCAAAAACAACATGATACATGAATTTACATCATGTCTGCTTCATTTACTTTTAATGGGCGATAGGCCCAGTTAAAACGGGGACTGATATCAAATATTAATAAATATCATACACGTGTCAAAATATTAACATTAAAATTAATGTAAATGAATGCATTTACAGTTTAAATGCTTTGAATATCAGTAAAATGACATGTACTGAATGATATTGTGAAACATACTGACGATAACAGGCAGACCGTGATTAATGATACGGATTTGAAATAAGTTGTGTATTTGCACAGACAAAAAAATCCAAAAATATTTATCCATTGTCCATTTGACTTCATAGCATTCCTTTAATATTCCCCACCTGGTAGAGCATATTTTTCAAGAGTTCCTAAAATTGTAAAACAAAATTTTTAAATGATTTGAATTACTTTTGTTTTAGATGTCAACAACATTTTACAATGTTGTAATTTTCCATTTTATATACAATTAGTACAGAAAAATGTGTGATAAATAAGGTTCAGTTCTGCTCATGTTCACTTCCTGGTTTTCAACCATCTTTGAAAGCGTGTTTAAACAAATATGGGATTTTGATAAAGAAAACTACATGACCATTTTACTAAATGGCATTGATCGAGATGATAAAACATGCCAAACTAAATTCATGTTTAATTTAATTTAAAAATTGGTTGAGCTGCCTGTTAAAGTGTATATACAAATGGGTTGTGGCCACAATAATCATATTTATTCTGTGGTGGGCATATCAGTTACATTGATATTAGCCTCTGACCTTGCTGTCGGAATAGGCTGCATCCGTGTCGTCTCTTGCGTAGGGGTTATAGAGAAGGAACTCGTCCTCATCTGCATCCTCCTCCAAGTCCTCCAGCCAACTATCACGCCGTCTCGCAGCCTCGCGGAGTACACGATCTTCCTGAAATTCAAGTAAGAAAAACTAAACGTTAGGTCAGGGTCACTCCTTAATTAATATCTCAACATGAGACCTATTATGCTGCCAAACATACCCTTTGGCATGTTTGGCAGCATAATAGCATAATAGCATAATCCTCGACTTTGGCGATGTCATTTACAAAATAGCCTCCAATACCCTACTCAACAAATTGGATGCAGCCTATCATAGTGCAATCCGTTTTGTCACCAAAGCCCCATATACTACCCACCATTGCGACCTGTACGTTCTCGTTGGCTGGCCCTCGCTTCATACTCGTCGCCAGACCCACTGGCTCCATGTCATCTACAAGACCCTGCTAGGTAAAGTCCCCCCTTATCTCAGCTCGCTGGTCACCATAGCATCTCCCACCTGTAGCACACGCTCCAGCAGGTATATCTCTCTAGTCACCCCCAAAACCAATTCTTTCTTTGGTCGCCTCTCCTTCCAGTTCTCTGCTGCCAATGACTGGAACGAACTACAAAAATCTCTGAAACTGGAAACACTTATCTCCCTCACTAGCTTTAAGCACCAACTGTCAGAGCAGCTCACAGATTACTGCACCTGTACATAGCCCACCTATAATTTAGCCCAAACAACGACCTCTTTCCCTACTGTATTTAATTTTATTTATTTGGCTCCTTTGCACCCCATTATTTTTATTTCTACTTTGCACATTCTTCCATTGCAAAACTACCATTCCTGTGTTTTACTTGCTATATTGTAATTACTTTGCCACCATGGCCTTTTTTGCCTTTACCTCCCTTATCTCACCTCATTTGCTCACATCGTATAGAGACTTGTTTATACTGTATTATTGACTGTATGTTTGTTTTACTCCATGTGTAACTCTGTGTCGTTGTATGTGTCGAACTGCTTTGCTTTATCTTGGCCAGGTCGCAATTGTAAATGAGAACTTGTTCTCAACTTGCCTACCTGGTTAAATAAAGGTGAAATAAAAAAATAAAAAATAAGCAACTATTATTTCACAAAGCTATTAGAAAGCACTGACACACCCCTTCCCCGTCCTTACCCTCTGCTCTGTGCCTATAGCGCTCTCTGCCTTCTCAGGTGTACAGTCAAAACCTTGGCCCAACCTTCTCCTTTTTGCTGCCGCTGAGTAAAAGACACACAATTAATGTGACATAATTCAAACTAAACCGTAAGTAATCTTACACAAACATTAAAGGAAAGATTCACCCATTTTGAATTTTACATTGTGCGTGTGCATCTCTGAGCGACGTTCTATCAATTCCCAGAGGGGAAAAAAAAGTGGTGTACCAGCTATATTTCAGCCTGCTTGAATGGGGAATGAATCAGAGACATGAAATGACCCCGGGAATCGATAGAACATCGCTCAGAGATCAGAGATGCACAAATAATATAGAACATTCAAAATGGGCTAATCTTTCCTTTAACTCAGTCTAAATGTATGCAATTTTTCAACACTGACCAGTATCGCTGTCTGTCGTGAAGCTGGTCGTGGGATCTGTGGGGTTAACTGGCACGATTGGAGACTCAATGCACCTCACCTGAAAGGCAAAAACTCTATGGATCAGATGGTCAGGAAGTGGTTAATGTGACAGGAATAGAAAGCTTGAGTGGTAAAATACTCTTCTTGTCAACATACTAACTCAAACATAAGATATGCCCTTTTTGATTGATATCACAATATAAATGGCTATTCTAAAGAATATAGTGCTACTACCAGGCATCATCTTAGGAGACTCACCTGTGTTGGGGGAGGTCTGTTCATGGTCTTGCGAGCACGGTGTATCTTTGCTGTCTGGGGAGAGGAGGATGAGGGATGGGGAGAGGAGGATGAGGGATGGGGAGAGGAGGATGAGGGATGGGGCAGGAGAGCTTTACTTCCAGGACCAAAAACACTCATCTTTGCTCTGCCAGGTGGAGAGGAAGTGAAGGAGAGTGAAGAGGATGTGGATGGAAGGGTCTTCGCTGCATGTCCTGTGAGTGGGGAATAAATGAAGGAATCATAGGTTAAACCAGATGATGAAAACTAAGGGAGAGAAAACTGACAATAAGATATAAACATGAAATCAATGTTAATTCAGTCTTGTAACCATGGACACTAGATAGATCAATCTTATACCTGCAAGGTTTCTGCTGGACACAGAAGAGGATGTTGTTGATAGTCGTTCGCTCTCCTCCCCATTTTTCGAACCATCCCCCTGAATCTCCTGGAACAGCGACTGTGACAGCATTCCACCAATCGGCTCGGTCTCCTTCGTAACCACTGCTGTGGCAGTACTTGCATCACCTAGGAAACATTCAAAGCCTCTGCATCAACATGCACAGCACAACCCTAATAAAAAGGTGTATATATTTGAGAATCTACAGTAGACAAATATTTACATCCATACCTTCATCTGGCTGGCTTGAGTCTCTCACTTTAGGTACGGTTTCCAATGCATCATTCTCAGAAAACTCCTAACATTGGGAAAATACATGAGCAGCACATGAGGCACTCACTAGAATAAAAAAAAATTGTGCAACAGTTTCAGATCACATTACACATAATATACTGAATAAATGAATGAATACAACCGTAAGAGAGATTTTAACATCCATAATGGCTGGAAGTGGTATCTCCTGAGGTAATGTTGAAATTGTAGTGAGTGACAATGAAATGCACTCACGCATAGAAATTGAACTTTTCCTATTGTAACGTTGTGCACGAGCCAACTAGATAGCTACTGAAGTTGAAACCTTTCAATAACATTGAAAATATTGGACACTCAATATCCACAAAATGTACTGCAAAATATAGGAATATTTGCTATAAATGTTTAATTGTGAACCTTTTCCTAAATTTTCCAGAGCCCTTTTCTACCTGTGTCTAACAAGCTAGTTAGCTACGTTAATTGTTTACGGGGGCTGGCTTCATACTAGCCGAATGCCAGAAACAAGACTATGCAAGCAAAACAACTTGCGTTTCGTGTATGGATCTTCGATGTATTGATTAACTGACTAATTTTCAAATCAACATAGCCGTTGTAAATGAGCTAGCTAGGGGGGAAAAAACGAACATTTCTTTACCTTGGTCATTTTCTCAGCTGCCGACATGTTTCCAATGAAATTAGACGAATTTGACGCGGTGCGTGTAAACGTGCATTCTCCGCCCCATTTCTTCGTTGGCCTTTCTCTCGTTTCCGGGTTGGTACATCCGGTTTTGTGCAATTCTATATCCGGTCTAAGGCGTATGAGCTTGCTTGAATTGCGTTTCCACTGCCTCCAGAATATTGCTGATGTCAAATTGCTAACTAGAAATTGTAGAAAGTGATGTGGCTACAACTAGCTAGCTATGCAGATTTTCACCCTCACCACTAACGTGACCCCATACTCCCGATGTTAGCTAGCTAAATTGGCTAAATTCGTCGCTAGGAAAGCTAACTAGCTAGATTCCTGGCATTGGCTACAAACTAGCAGGCTAACCAGACGACAGGTTTGAAAGCGTAACGTTAACTAGCTAGCTTTCAATCCCTGCTAGGTCACGTTAGCTAGCTAGCTTGTTTCAACTCTGCAAGTTAACGTTAGCTGGCATTCAAGGGCTGACTGTTCTTACATGTTCTATTGTGTAACGTTAGTGTAAAAAAAAATGGAAGGATCCAACTATGTCAACAAATCACATTTTATTTGTCACATGCGCCGAATTACAACAGGTTTTGACCTTAAGAATAAAATGCTTACTTACGAGCCTGTAACTAAACGCAGTTTTATGAAAATATCCCAAATAAATAAAAGTAACAATTAAAGAGCAGCAGTAAAATAACAATAGCGAGGCTATATACACATGGTACTGGTACAGAGTAAATGCGCGGGGGCACCGGTTAGTTGAGGTAATACATGTGGGTAGAGTTAAAGTGACTCATGCATAGATAATAACAAGAGTAGCGGTAGTGTAGAGTAGTAGGTGGCAACGCAAATACAATAGTCTGGGTAGACATTTGATTAGATGTTCAGTGGTCTTATGGGTGGCTTGGGGGTAGAAGCTGTTTAGAAGCCTCTTGGACCTAGACTTAGTGCTCCAGTACTGCAGTCTATGGCTGGGGTGACTGCAGTCTTTGACAATGTTTTGGGCCTTCCTCTGACACCGCCTGGTATAGAAGTTCTGGATAGCAGGAAGCTTGGCCCCAGTGATGTGGCCGAGCAGTTACCATACCAGGCAGGATGCTCTCGGTGGTGCAGCTGTAGAACTTTTGAGGATATGAGGACCCATGCCAAATCTTTTCAGTCTCCTGAGGGGGAATAGGTTTTGTCATTTACATTTAAGTCATTTAGCAGACGCTCTTATCCAGAGCGACTTACAAATTGGTGCATTCACCTTATGACATCCAGTGGAACAGTCACTTTACAATAGTGCATCTAAATCTTAAAGGGGGGTGAGAAGGATTACTTATCCTATCCTAGGTATTCCTTAAAGAGGTGGGGTTTCAGGTGTCTCCGGAAGGTGGTGATTGACTCCGCTGTCCTGGCGTCGTGAGGGAGTTTGTTCCACCATTGGGGGGCCAGAGCAGCGAACAGTTTTGACCGGGCTGAGCGGGAACTGTACTTCCTCAGTGGTAGGGAGGTGAGCAGGCCAGAGGTGGATGAATGCAGTGCCCTTGTTTGGGTGTAGGGCCTGATCAGAGCCTGGAGGTACTGAGGTGCCGTTCCCCTCACAGCTCCGTAGGCAAGCACCATGGTCAACTGGAAGCCAGTGGAGAGAGCGGAGGAGCGGGTTGACGTGAGAGAACTTGGGAAGGTTGAACACCAGACGGGCTGCGGCGTTCTGGATGAGTTGTAGGGGTTTAATGGCACAGGCAGGGAGCCCAGCCAACAGCGAGTTGCAGTAATCCATACGGGAGATGAGAAGTGCCTGGATTAGGACCTGCGCCGCTTCCTGTGTGAGGCAGGGTCGTACTCTGCGGATGTTGTAGAGCATGAACCTACAGGAACGGGCCACCGCCTTGATGTTAGTTGAGAACGACAGGGTGTTGTCCAGGATCACGCCAAGGTTCTTAGCGCTCTGGGAGGAGGACACAATGGAGTTGTCAACCGTGATGGCGAGATCATGGAACGGGCAGTCCTTCCCCGGGAGGAAGAGCAGCTCCGTCTTGCCGAGGTTCAGCTTGAGGTGGTGATCCGTCATCCACACTGATATGTCTGCCAGACATGCAGAGATGCGATTCGCCACCTGGTCATCAGAAGGGGGAAAGGAGAAGATTAATTGTGTGTCGTCTGCATAGCAATGATAGGAGAGACCATGTGAGGTTATGACAGAGCCAAGTGACTTGGTGTATAGCGAGAATAGGAGAGGGCCTAGAACAGAGCCCTGGGGGACACCAGTGGTGAGGAGACAGATTCTCGCCACGCCACCTGGTAGGAGCGACCTGTCAGGTAGGACGCAATCCAAGCGTGGGCCGCGCCGGAGATGCCCAACTCGGAGAGAGTGGAGAGGAGGATCTGATGGTTCACAGTATCGAAGGCAGCCGATAGGTCTAGAAGGATGAGAGCAGAGGAGAGAGAGTTAGCTTTAGCGGTGCGGAGCGCCTCCGTGATACAGAGAAGAGCAGTCTCAGTTGAATGACTAGTCTTGAAACCTGACTGATTTGGATCAAGAAGGTCATTCTGAGAGAGATAGCAGGAGAGCTGGCCAAGGACGGCACGGCACGTTCAAGAGTTTTGGAGAGAAAAGAAAAAAGGGATACTGGTCTGTCGTGCCCTCTTCACGACTATTGGTGTGCTTGGACCGTGTTAGTTTGTTGGTGAAGTGGACACCAAAGAACTTGAAGCTCTCAACCTCCTCCACTACAGCCCTGTCGATGAGAATGGGGGTGTGCTCTGTCCTCCTTTTCCTGTAGTCCACAATCATCTGCTTAGTCTTGATCACGTTGAGGGAGAGGTTGTTGTCCTGGCACCACAGTCAGGTCTCTGACCCCCTCCCAATATGCTGTCTCATCATTGACGGTGATCAAGCCTATAACTGTTGTGTCATCGGCAAACGTACTGATGGTGTTGGAGTCGTGCCTGGCTGTGCAGGAATGGGAGTACAGGACTGGACTGAGCAGGCACCGCTGAGGGGCCACCGTGTTGAGGCGGATGTGTTGTTACCTACCCTTACCACCTGGGGCGGCCTGTCAGAAAGTCCAGGATCAAGTTGCAGAGGGAGGAGTTTAGTCCCAGGGTCCTTAGCTTAGTGATGAGCTTTAAGGGCACTGTGGTGATGAACACTGACCTGTAGTCAATGAATAGCATTCTCACATAGATGTTCCCTTTGTCCCGTTGTGAAAGGGCAGTGTGGATCTGTTGGGGCGGTATGCAAATTGGAGTGGGTCTAGGGTTTCTGGGATAATGGTGTTTATGTGAGCCATGACCAGCCTTTCAAAGCACTTCATGGCTACAGATGTGAGTGCTACGGGTCGGTAGTGTTCTTGAGCAGAGGGACTATGGTGGTCTGCTTGAAACATGTTGGTATTACAGATATGTTGGTGAAGACACTTGCCAGTTGGTCAGCACATGCTCTGAGTACATGTCCTGGTAAACCGTCTGGCCCTGCGGCCTTGTGAATGTTGACCTGTTTAAAGGTCTTGCTCACATCGGCTACGGAGAGCGTGATCACAGAGATGTCCGAAACAGCTGGTGCTCTCATGCATGCTTCAGTGTTTCTTGTCTCGAAGTGAGCATAAAAGGCATTTAGCTCGTCTGGTAAGCTCACGGCTTGGTTTCCCTTTGTAGTTCGTAATAGTTTGCAAACCCTGCCACATCCACAAGCCCTGCCAACTAGCAATCTCTTCATTCAAATACTCAATCATGGACACTCTTACTGACAGTTGTGGCTGCTTTATGTGATGTATTGCTGTCTCTACCTTCTTGCCCTTTGTACTGTTGTCTGTGACCAATCATTTTTGTACCATGTTTTGTGCTCCTACCATGTTGTGTTTCTACCATGTTCTTATGTTATGTTGCTACCATGCTGTGTTATGTGTTACTGCCTTGCTATGTTGTTGTCTTAGGTCTTTATTTATGTAGTGTTGTCTCTCTTGTTTTGATGTGTATTTTGTCCTATATTGCCTTTTGGTAGGCCATCATTGTAAATGAGAATTTGTTCTTAACTGACTTGCCTAGTTCAATAAAGGTTAAATAAAATAAAACATTAAAATCTGATGAGTGTCAGAGCCTGTGTAGTAGGATTCAATCTGAGTCCTGTATTGATTATTGACTATACTTTTTGTATTCTGCCATATTCCCAGTCACCTTAAATGTGATGTTTTGCGCTTTCAGTTTTGCACGAATGCTGCCGTCTATCCACGGTTTCTGGTTAGGGTAGGGCTTGTTAGTCACAGTGGGTACAACGTCTATACACTCACTAATAAACTCAGTCACTCAGTTTATTCATCTATATTACTCTCGGTGGCAACCGGATCATATCCCAGTCCGCGTGATTTAAAAAATCTAGAAGCGTGGATTCCGATTGGTCAGACCAGTGTTGAATAGTCTTTAGCACGGGTACTTCCTGTTTGAGTTTCTGCCTATAGGAAGAAATGAGCAAAATGGAGTCTTTTAGCAGCGAGAGTAATACAGTCAATGTGTTGATAGAACTTCAGTAGAGATTTTCTCAAATTTGCTTTGTTAAACTTCTTAGGGCTGAGATCCCGCTAATTGGATCGATATGACAACAGCCAGTGAAAGTGCAGGGCGCCAAATTCAAAACAACAGAAATCCCATAATTAAAATTCCTTAAACATAGAAGTATTTCACACCATTTTAAAGATACACTTGTTAATACCACCACAGTGTCCAATTTCAAATAGGTTTTACGGCAAAAGCACTACAAACGATTATGTTAGGTCAGAGCCAAGTCACAGAAAAACACAGCCATTTTTCCAGCCAAAGAGAGGAGTCACAAAAAATAGAGATAGTGATTAATCACTAACCTTTGATGATCTTCATCAGATGACACTCATAGGACTTCATGTTACACAATACATGTATGTTTTGTTCGATAAAGTTCATATTTATAGAAAAAAACTCAGTATACATTCGCACGTTAATTAGAGATAGTGATTAATCACTAACCTTTGATGATCTTCATCAGATGACACTCATAGGACTTCATGTTACACAATACATGTATGTTTTGTTCGATAAAGTTCATATTTATAGAAAAAAACAGTAGTTCGAAAAACATCCGGGGATTTTGCAGAGAGCCACAATTGACAGAAATACTCATAATAAAAGTGTTATACAGTGTAGTAGATACACTTCTCCTTAATGCAACCACTGTCAGATTTCAAAAAAGCTTTACGGAAAAAGCAAACTATGCAATAATCTGAGTACGGCACTCAGAGCCCAAACAAGCCAAAAAGATATCAGTCATATTGTGCAGTCAACAGAAGTAAGAAATAACATAAATACTCACTTACCTTTGATGATCTTCATCAGAATGCACTCCCATGAATCCCAGTTCCACAATAAATGTTGGTTTTGTTCAATAATGCCCATCATTTATGATCAAATAGCTACTTTTGTTAGCGCGTTTTGTAAACAAATCCAAACTCACGATGCGCGTTCACTAGGAGCATACGAAATGTCAAAGGTTCCGTTACAGTCTGTAGAAACATGTCAAACGATGTATAGAATCAATCTTTAGGATGTTTTTAACATAAATTTTCAATAATGTTCCATCCGGAGAATTCCTTTGTCTGTAGAATTGCGATGGAATAGAGCTTGCTCTCACGTGAACAAGCGTCACGAGCTCAAGGCATTCTGGCAAACCTCTGACTCATTCCCCTCTCATGCCCCACTTCACAGTAGAAGCATCCAACAAGGTTCTAAAGACTGTTGACATCTAGTGGAAGCCTTGGGAAGTGCAACATGACCAATACCCCACTGTATCTTCAATAGGGAATGAGTTGAAAAACGACCAACCTCAGATTTCCCACTTCCTGGTTGGATTTTCTTCTCAGGTTTTTGCCTGCCATATGAGTTCTGTTATACTCACATATATCATTCAAACAGTTTTAGAAACTTCAGAATGTTAATATGCATAATATACATATATTGCATATATTAGCAACTGGGACTGACTAGAAGGCAGTTTACTCTGGGCACCTTATTCATCCAAGCTACTCAATACTGCCCCCAGCCATAAGAAGTTAAAATCCCCAGCTACAATAAATGCGGCCTCGGGATATGTGGCTTCCAGTTTGCATAAAGTCCATTGAGGTTATTTGAGGGCCGTCATGGTATCGTCTTGAGGGAGAATATACACGGCTGTGACCGAAGAGAGTTCTCTTGGGAGGTAATACAGTCAGCATTTGATAGTGATGTATTCTAGGTCGGGTAAACAAACGAACTTGAGTTCCTGTATGTTATCCCAATCACACCATGAGACGTTAATCATGAAACATACACCTCTGCCCTTGTCATCCTGGAGAGATATATGTTCCTGTCTGCGCGATGAACTGAGAACCTAACTGGCTGGACGGACTCAGACTGTATATCCCGAGAGAGCTATGTTTCCCGTGAAACAGAGTAGGTTACAATTCCTGATGTCTCTCTGGAAGGAAGTACTCTCCCAGAGCTCGTCAACTTTATTATCCAGAGACTGAACATTAGCGAGTAATATACTCAGAAGTGGTGGGTGGTGTGCGCGCCTCCTAAGTCAGACTAGAAGACCACTCCGAGTACCTCTCCTTCTCTGGCGGTGTTTTGGATCAGCCTCTGGAATCAGTTCAATTGCCCTTGGGGGTACAAACAAAGGATCCAATTCAGGAGAGTCATATTCCTGGTCGTAATGCTGGTGAGTTACTGTCGCTCTGATATCCAATAGTTTTTCCCAGCTGTATGTAATAACACAAAATAAAATACTGCAAAGTTTCCTAAGCTAGAAGCCAAGCCCTATCTGTCGGCACCATTTTGATTAGTCGTCACTTAACGATCTGAAATGGTCCACCCACACAGACAGTGTGGTGAAGAAGGTGCAAAAGCGCCTGTTCAACCTCAGCAGGCTGAAGAAATTTGGCTTGGCCCCTAAAACGCTCACAAACTTTTATAGATGCACAATTGAGAGCATTCTGTCGGGCTGTATCACCGCCTGGTACGGCAACTGCAATGCCCGCAACCACAGGGCTCTCCAGAGGGTGGAGCGGTCTGCCCAACGCATCACCGGAGGCAAACTACCTGCCCTCAAGGACACCTACAGCACCCAATGTCACAGGAAGGCCAAAAAGATAATCAAGGACCCGAGCCACAGCCCGCTCACCCGGAAGGCGAGGTCAGTACAGGTGCATCAAAACTATGACGAGAGACTGAAAAACAGCTTCTATCTCAAGGCCATCAGACTGTTAAATAGCCATCACTAGCCGGCTTCCACCCGGTTACACAGTCCTGCACCATAGAGGCTGCTGCCCTACATACAAATAAACTGGGAATCACTGGCCACTTTAATAATGTTTACATACTACTTTACTCATCTACATTTACATTACATTTACATTTAAGTCATTTAGCAGACGCTCTTATCCAGAGCGACTTACAAATTGGTGCATTCACCTTATGACATCCAGTGGGACAGTCACTTAACAATAGTGCATCTAAAACTTAGGGGGGGGGGTGAGAGGGATTACTTATCCTATCCTAGGTATTCCTTAAAGAGGTGGGGTTTCAGGTGTCTCCGGAAGGTGGTGATTGACTCCGCTGTCCTGGCGTCGTGAGGGAGTTTGTTCCACCATTGGGGGGGCCAGGGCAGCGAACAGTTTTGACTGGGCTGAGCGGGAGCTGTACTTCCTCAGTGGTAGGGAGGCGAGCAGGCCAGAGGTGGATGAACGCAGTGCCCTTGTTTGGGTGTAGGGCCTGATCAGAGCCTGGAGGTACTGAGGTGCCGTTCCCCTCACAGCTCCGTAGGCAAGCACCATGGTCTTGTAGCGGATGCGAGCTTCAACTGGAAGCCAGTGGAGAGAACGGAGGAGCGGGGTGACGTGAGAGAACTTGGGAAGGTTGAACACCAGACGGGCTGCGGCGTTCTGGATGAGTTGAAGGGGTTTAATGGCACAGGCAGGGAGCCCAGCCAACAGCGAGTTGCAGTAATCCAGACGGGAGATGACAAGTGCCTGGATTAGGACCTGCGCCGCTTCCTGTGTGAGGCAGGGTCATACTCTGCGGATGTTGTAGAGCATGAACCTATACTGTGTTCTATTCTATTGTATTTTAGTCAATGCATCTCTGATATTGCTAATATTTATATATTTCTTAATTTCATTCTTTTACTTTTAGATTTGTGTATTTTTGTAAATTGTTAGGTATTACTGCACTGTTGGAGCTAGGAACACAAGCATTTCGCTACACCCACAATATAATCTGCTAAATATGTTTGTGACCAATCAAATTTGATTTGATGGCCTTATACAGCTCGTTGAGTGCGGTCTTCGTGCCAGCATCGGTTTGTAGTGGTAAATAGACGGCTACGAAAAATACAGATGAAAACTCTCTTCGTAGATAGTGTGGTCTACAGTTTATCATGAGGTACTCTACCTCAGATGAGCAATACCTCGAAACCTCTAATATTACACATTGCGCACCAGCTGTTATTGACAAATAGACACACCACCACCCCTCGTCCTACCAGACATAGCTGTTCTGTCCTGCCAACGCATGGAAAACCCAGCCAACTATATTATCCGTGTCATCGTTCAGCCACGACTCGGTGAAACATAAGATATTACATTTTTGAATGTCGTGTTGGTTTAGCGTAGATCATCCCGTTTATTTTTCAGTGATTGCACATTGGCCAATCACGCTAATTATAGGGATTTGGGCCTGGTCTCGGAGAAGCAGGATATCCTTCACGTCAGAAGGATAAAAAGTGTTTGTCCAGTTTTAGGTGAGAAATTGCTGTTCTGATATCCAGAAGCTCTTTTTGGTCATAAGAGATGGTATCCAGTGGCACTAGAATCAAGGAGAATTGGAGTATTGTCCAAAAGAATGGAAAACGGAGAAAAGTAATGTAATAATTCTCGCCATCACGGTTGACAACTCCATTGTGTCCTCCTCCCAGAGCGCTAAGAACCTTGGCGTGATCCTGGACAACACCCTGTCGTTCTCAACTAACATCGAGGCGGTGGCCCGTTCCTGTAGGTTCATGCTCTACAACATCCGCAGAGTACGACCCTGCCTCACACAGGAAGCGGCGCAGGTCCTAATCCAGGCACTTGTCATCTCCCGTCTGGATTACTGCAACTCGCTGTTGGCTGGGCTCCCTGCCTGTGCCATTAAACCCCTACAACTCATCCAGAACGCCGCAGCCCGTCTAGTGTTCAACCTTCCCAAGTTCTCTCACGTCACCCCGCTCCTCCGCTCTCTCCACTGGCTTCCAGTTGAAGCTCGCATCCGCTACAAGACCATGGTGCTTGCCTACGGAGCTGTGAGGGGAACGGCACCTCAGTACCTCCAGGCTCTGATCAGGCCCTACACCCAAATAAGGGCACTGCGTTCATCCACCTCTGGCCTGCTCGCCTCCCTACCATTGAGGAAGTACAGTTCCCGCTCAGCCCAGTCAAAACTGTTCGCTGCTCTGGCTCCCCAATGGTGGAACAAACTCCCTCACGACGCCAGGACAGCGGAGTCAATCACCACCTTCCGGAGACACCTGAAACCCCACCTCTTTAAGGAATACTTAGGATAGGATAAAGTAATCCTTCTCACCCCCCTTAAAATATTTAGATGCACTATTGTAAAGTGGCTGTTCCACTGGATGTCATAAGGTGAATGCACCAATTTGTAAGTCGCTCTGGATAAGAGCGTCTGCTAAATGCCTTAAATGTAATGTAAATGTAATGTACAGTGATGAGAATGTCCCTTTGTATCTAGTAGAATTACAGTTTGTTAATGAGGAGTAGTTGAGCAGATTTCCAATATTGAGGAAACCATTTGAGATATCCAAACTGGTGGAGAGTGCTGGGTAAAGTGAAGGCTGTGAAGATCATGAGAGGTTGGGCTTGTTTAGATTTTTGTGCTTCTGCGGATCAGAAGGAATGTGCATTGCTTCTCACCCGATTTGATAAGTTTGAAGTGTTGTGTGTGTGTGTGAGGCCGTTGGTAAAAGGACACAGTTGAGTAATAATCCACGATTTACTAAATAAATGGTAAGATTCCAACAAGGAACATATACAATAAACTAAAGCACAAACAACGAGAACCCACATGACAAACAATAACGCACAAAACAGAGACGGAAATCAGTGGGTTAAATAATGCACATAATTAATGGAATGGAAACCAGGTGTGTAAATAATCAAGACAAAACAAAACGAAAATGAAACATGGATCGGTGGTGTTTAGACAGCCTGTGACGTAGACCGCAGAACACCACTGAAGAAGGAGAGGGACCAACTTCGGCAAAAGTAGTGACAGTGCGTCTCTTCGGACAGGGCACCCCTTAAGGAGGTTAAATCTGGCGACTTGTGGGAAGTTGATTTTGAAGAAATTAAAAATATTCCTGTAGTGATTGATGCATGTCTGATGATTCGTCACCTCTTTAAGGAATACCTAGGATAGGATAAGTATCCCCCCCCCCTTTAAGATTTAGATGCACTATTGTAAAGTGACTGTTCCACTGGATGTCATAAGGTGAATGCACCAATTTGTAAGTCGCTCTGGATAAGAGCGTCTGCTAAATGACTTAAATGTAAATGTAAATGATTCGTGTGGTGAAAAGGTGAAGGGTCTATCTGTTCTTTCATTTTTTTAAATGGTGTCTCTCCCTACTCAAGTGCAGAGTCAGAGAATTTATCCCAAGACCAATGCAGTGTGGTCATTGTTAAGCTTTTGGTCATGTTTCAAGTGATTGCAGAAGTGAGAAGCCGAGATATCCAAGTTGTGGAAAAGATCAAATCATGTGTTTTAAAAGTGAGGAAAATGTGACATGTTGCAATTGTGGTGGGAACCATGAAGCTACATCTTTTGATTGCCCGACAAGGGTGAAAGAGAATGAAGTGGCCAAAGTCAGGGCTGTCCAGAGCATGTCATATGCAACAACTGTTAAAAGAGTTGAGGGTTTGATTGGTGCTCCTGAAGAGTCCATGGTGCTGCATAGGCCTTTACTGCAGGCTGCATGGGTTGCCTTTTACCAACAGGACCCTGACATTTTAAAGGTTAAGAAGGTGGACTTTGTGGCATTTATAGCTATGGTGATTAATGGCAATGCCAAGGTGGGGAGAAGGTCCAGGAATATAGATAATAATTGTGGAGGCAAGCAGAGCGAGCGGTTCTTGGGACTGAAATATTTATCGGTGGAGGAGTTACATGGAGCCTGAGAAGGGAGATTTGAAAGAAGGAATAAGTGGGAGTTTTGTTTTTGTTAATATACTATTTTTATTTGTGTGGATTAAGTTAGTGTCCCTATATCGTATGGATTTTCTTTTTTTTAATCTTGTTTTGGTTTTCAACCCGTCCAGTTGGAGGCGACAATGCAACTTTTGGCGTCGTAAGTCCGCCATAAAACCCACAGAAGAAGAAGAAACAGAAGTCTTGATTCTGACGTTTTGTTTCCAGACGAACATATTCAGCTGTTACTCAACCAAGGAAACGTGTGTTTATATTTTCCAAGCAATTTGATTTTATTGGTTATGAATCCGTGTGTACTAGTAAACCGATACTGACGAAAATTTACAGAACATACGTAATGCAATTGCGTCCATTTGAGTGATATTTGTGTGTGATTTTTCAGGAAGTCATTTTTAGTACATTCTTGGGCTAGCGATCTAGTCACAATGACGATCAAACGACAAAAGAAAGCCAAGAAAAACATCAATTTCTACAAACATAACTTCAGTTTTAGAGAGCCCTTTCAAATTCTCATCGACGGGACGTTTTGCCAAGCGGCTCTGAAGAATAAGATTCAAATCAAAGAGCAGATGCCGAAATACCTCATGGGGGAGGTGCAACTTTGTACTACAAAGTGAGTGGTTTGGTGTTGTAGTAAATGTCACACTGTCGTGAGTTTTACCCAATGACCGTTTTGTTTTGTAACCTTATGTCCTACAGTTGTGCATTGAAGGAACTCGAATCACTGAAAGACCTCTATGGTGCCAAACTCATCCTGCAGCGGTATCAGGTTAGGAACTGCAAGCATTTCAAGAACCCCGTCTCTGCGTCAGAGTGTCTGCTCTCCATGCTGGAAGGGACCAATCCACACCACTACTTTGTTGCCACACAGGTAAGTGTTATGTCATACCTTTACTTACCTGGGTCAATCAATGGTCCTGTTTCCCTGCTCAGACCTGGCATGCATCAACCGATGGTTGCATTCCACATCATTGACTGCCAAATTGCTGTAACATGGGGTCATGTTCCTCTGCTTAGACATTGCTGATTTATGCCAGATCTTACAACACCTGGATTGATATCAGCTCCCGAGTGGCGCAGCGGTCTAAGGCACTGCATCTCAGTGCAAGAGGCGTCACTACAGTTCCTGGTTCAATTCCAGACTTATCACATCCAGTCGTGATTGGGAGTTCCATAGGGCGGAGCACAATTGGCCCAGCTTCGTCCGGGTTTGGCCAGGGTAGACCGTCATTTGTAAATAAGACATTTGTTCTTAACTGACTTGCCTAGACAAATAAAAGGTAAATAAAGTAACCATATGTTATAGCAATATGGTGCCCTTGATGACGCAACCATTGTTTGATGCATGCAATGTCTGAGCAGAGGGGAACACGACCATGTGGTTAGCTGATAGGTATTTTACCTATCTAGGCGTCGTAGGTTTTGGCATGCGTCAGCAAAGCTTGTCACCTCAGGATCAACAACCAATAGTGCCGCCCACCTAACTGCATGCATTAAGTCTATACCACATTTTTTGATTCACCTCTTCATGTCGGATGTTCAATTTCTAGGACCAAGAGCTGACAGCAGGCCTGAAGAAGATCCCAGGCGTGCCTCTTATGTATATCATCGTCAACACCATAGTGTTGGACAAGCCCAGCCAATGCTCGGTTAGCCATGTGGAGGCTGTGGCTCTGGGAGAGATGGTCACCCCAGCCCAGCAGCAGAGCATCAACAGCCTGAAGGAGGTGCAGGGGATCGGGCAGGATGGAGAACGCCGGGGCAAGAAGCGTAAGAGGAAAATCTCCAATCCCAACCCGCTCAGCTGCCTAAAGAAGAAGAAAAAACAGCCACCGACGCAGCCTCTTATGACTGAGAAGAAGAAACGGAACCGTCAAAGGAAACGCAGCAAGCCAGAGGGAGGCGAGGGTCCATCCCTCAAACCGCTCCCAAACCCTTAGTGTGGTGGGAAGAAGGCTCCCAAAGGTTGAAATTTGAACAGCTGAATGTAAATGTATACGTCTTTTTATAGATAAATTACTGTTTATATCTCTACTAAACAGATTTGCCAGATCAAAGGCATCTCATTGGAATTCAAGAGATCCAACTTCAGATGTCTGGAGAACATATTTTGAAGCACACAATGAATTCAGTCTTTGTATTGCGTTCATGATGTCATGTTTCTAAAAATGTATCCTCAAACAGTTAAATCTAGTTTTTGACCATCAGAAGGTATTGATATTCTAAGTCATTATTATAGTAAGTCCATAGCCATTATACCCAGTTTGCTGGCTCAATGAACCAGCTATGAAAAGGATCGTCATTGACATGAACCAGTATTCATTTTATTAGAAAACATACATCAGATGCTGGGGCTCAGGACTACAAGCATGGCATCAAATATCTGATTTAGAACACATTTTAGCAACAGTATCTACAAGATATAATTTGGGGTTTTATACAAAGAGGAAAATGCAAGTTTACTGGCACATAGTTTAAAAGGGGATGCACTGAAACATTACATCATATACAATTTCAGAGGGAGTCCATGGATATCAAAACAATGCATTCATTGTAAAGGATGGTCAGAACTACTTGTCCTCTGCAGCTATGAACCATGATAAGACGAGCAATAGCGTATTCAAGAATGACTGTCGCAACGAGTCTAAACACCTATGCAAGTTTCCATCCAAACCGTTTTAATTAATGAATAACAAATTAAAGTTTTCTATATAAGAGATTTCTTGACATTCAGCTGCATCAAATTTGAATTAAATGTAGTTTCCTGACACCCACTGGGCTGAGTTGTCTTGAAAGTTAGTGATGAAAATGACAATAGCTTCAAAATATGCGAAAGATGCAGCGTTTAAGTCTAATTCTGACAACCATTAACATCTGCATTAGATAGTTGAAACGAGTATTTTCATTGTCACAGTATGTGACTTAAAACAAAGGTAATTATTCAAGAAATACAATTTCAGGAGCAATTCATTGGAATAAAGTATATTTCAAAATGGAGCATGCAATAAAGAGTAGTTATTTTAAAAATCTACATGATCCTCAAATCACAGAGACATTTTAAATGTCAGACATTTGAAAATATAAAGTACAGTCAAGAGACACAAGCACTTGTAAACACAATTGAAAAACAAACCCATTGGAATGCTTGAAACTACTAAGCTACTGTTGGTCTTCAAGATAAGATTGCTGGTGTGTTTCAGAAACTTGCCCAGTACTACACGCTTCTTTTAGCTAAAGGGTTTAAAACATGAGAACCTTTTTTTTTTATGGGAGGGAAATGGAACCTCTGAATGCAACACATGATATCAAAACATAGATAACAAAAGCCAAAGACAGGAGGCATACAATAATCCCACCAATCATGACATTCAGTGACTTCATACCCCCCACCAACCGCCGCTTGTTCTTTCAATTTAAAAAAAACATCTCAAGACAAAAAAGCACATACTGAACAAAAAAATATAAACACAACATGTCAAATGTTGGTCCCATGTTTCACGAGCTGAAAGAGTTCCCAGACATATTTCTCCAATTTTGGGCACAGATTTGTTTACATCGCTGTTGGTGAGAATTTCTACCTGGCAGGCATGGCATATCAAGAAACTGATTAAACAGCATGATCATTACACATGTCCCCTGTGTGCTGGGGACAATAAAATCCCACTAAAATGTGCAGTTTTGTCACATAACACAATGTCTCAAGTTTTGAGCGAGCGTGCAATTGGCATGTTGACTGCAGGAATGTCCACCAAAGCGGTTGCCAGAGAATTCAATACACATTTTTTCTACCATAAGTTGTTTTATGCACATCGTCATTTTAGAGAATTTGGCAGTACTTCCAACCGGCCTCACAACCACAGACCAGGTGGAGCCACACCAGCCCAGGCTTCTTCACCTGCGGGTGGGGGGGGGTGTGCTGAGAAGTATTTGTGTCTATAATAAAGCCCTTTTGTGGGGAAAAGCTAATTGGCTGGACGTGGCTCCCCAGTGGGTAGGCCTATGCCCTCTCAGGCCCAGCGCCCCTGCTCAGTCGTGTGAAATCCATAGATTTTAAAATGTTGCCGGTTGTATTTATATTTTTGTTCAGCGTAGGTATAAAATAAAATAAAATATGTATATGCACAGTGTTAGAGAACTAAATAACATTCTATACAAAACAGTTTTAGAGTAAAAGCAGCCAGTGTCGAGTCTAGATTAGGTGGAAGCGGGCTCCAGGGGTGGCAATGATGTCGCTATAGTGCTCTGTTTGGTTGAGCTCCACCGCCTGCTGCTTCTTTAGAACCAGGAAGCTGTAGAACTTGGCGGCAGCCTGCTTCTTGTTGTTGTTCCTGCACAGATCCAGCAGACTAATTTGCTGGGCCCCCGTCTTGGCCATCACCCTCTGTTGAAGGGCGGGAGAGAACAGGTGCGTCACGGTTAAAGACCCGGTTCTGGTTAGAAATGTTGGGGTTGTTCACTTGGTGAGTCACAACAATTAGTACAGTTCGTAGTGCTCTTGTAGAAGCTCTCCTATGACATACCTGTAGGCCGTGGAGCATCTGCTGGGTTCTCTTGTTCCACCTCCTCTCCTCTCGGGCCTGTTCTCCGGCCTGACCTTCCTCATCCTTTCATGGAACACACATAACATTAACTCTACATAAATAATACACTTTGGCTAATGTACAAGCAATGCAAGACCGTAAGAGACATGCTTCTGCGTACTCCTAGGCCTACAGTGCCTTCAGAAAGTATTAATACACCATTACTTATTCCACATTTTTTGTTACAACCCGAATTCAACATTTATTAAAATAGATTTCTCACCCATCTACTCACAATTTTATTGAAAATTAAATACACTAAAATCGTAAATGTTGGGCGATTAGGCCTGGCTCACTGAGTTCCAATTTATCCCAAAGGTGTTCGATGGGGTTGAGGTCAGGACTCTGTGCAGGCCAGTAAAGTTCTTCCACACCGATCGACAAACCACTTCTGTATGTACCTCGCTTTGCGCACGGGGGCATTGTCGCACTGAAACAGGAAAGTGCTTTTGCTGGAACTAAGGGGCCTTATTCCTCCTCCGCCAAACTTTACAGTTGGCACTATGCATTTCAGGCAGATAGCGTTCTCTTGGCAATCGCCAAACGCAGATTCGTCATCAGGCTGCCAGATGGTGAAGCGTGATTCATCACTCCAGCGAATGTGTTTCCACTGCTCCAGAGTCCAATGGCGGCAAGCTTTACACCACTCCAGCCAACGCTTGGCATTGCGCACAGTGATCTTAGGCATGTGTGCGGCTGCTCAGCCATGGAAACCCATTTCACAACGCTCCCGATGAACAGTTATTGTGCTGATGTTGCTTCCCAAAGGTAGTTTGGAAGTCGGTATTGAGTGTTGCAACCGAGGACAGAATTTCCTATGCGCTATGCACTTCAGCACTTGGCAGTCTCGTTCTGTGAGCTTGTGTGGCCTACCACTTGGTAGCTGAGCTGTTGTTGTTCATAGACATTTCCACTTCACAATAACAACTTACAGTTGACCAGGGCAGCTCTAACAGGACAGCAATTTAACAAATCGACTTGTTGGAAAGGTGGCATCCTATGACAGAATCACGTTGAAAGTCACTCAGCTCTTCGGTACGGGCCATTCTACTGCCAATGTTCCCTATGGAGATTGTATGGCTGTGTGCTTGATTTTATACACCTGTCAGCAATGGCTGAAATAGCCAAATCCACTCATTTGAAGGGGTGTCCACATACTTTTAAATATACACTACCGGTGAAAAGTTTGGGGTCACTTAGAAATGTCCTTTTTTTGAAAGAAAATAAAAACAATTTTCCATTAAAATAACATCAAATTGATCAGGAATATAGTGTAGGCATTGTTAATGTTGTAAATGACTATTGTAGCTGGAAATGACAGATTTGTTTTATTGAATATCTACACAGGTATACAGAGGCCCATTACCAGCAACCACTCCTGTGTTCCAATGGTACGTTGTATTAGCTAATCAAAGTTTATAATTTTATTTATCTTTTTTTTCTCCCCAATTTTGTGGTATCCAATTGGTAGTTAGTCTTGTCTCATCGCTGAAACTCCCGTACGGACTCGGGAGAGGCAAAGGTTGAGAACCGTGCGTCCCCCGAAACACAACCCAACCAAGCCGCACTGCTTCTTGACACAATGCCCACTTAAGACGGAAGCCAGCCGCACCAATGTGTCAGAGGAAACACAGTATACCTGGTGACCGTGTCAGGGTGCATTGCGCCCGGCCCTCCCTAACCCGGACAACGCTGGGCCAATTGTGCACCGCCCCATGGTTCTCCCGGTCACGGTCGGCTGCCACAGAGCCTGGACTCGAATCTCTAGTGGCACAGCTAGCACTGCGATGCAGTGTCTTAGACCACTGTTCCACTCAGGAGGCCCAAGTTTATAATTTTAAAAGGCTAATTTATCATTACAAAACTCTTTTGCAATTATGTTAGTGCAGCTTAAAACTGTTGTTCTGATTAAAGAAGCAATAAAAATGGCCTTTAGACGAGTTGAGTATCAGGAACAGCATTTGTAGGTTCGATTACAGGCTCAAAATGGCCAGAAACAAATCACTTTTTTTCTGAAACTCGTCAGTCTATGCTTGTTCTGAGAAATGAAGGCTATTCCATGCGAGAAATTGCCAAGAAACTGAAGATCTCGTACAACACCGTAACTACTCCCTTCACAGAACAGCGCAAACTGGCTCTAACCAGACTAGAAAGAGGAGTGGTGTCTAGTTTGAGAAACAGACGCCTCACAAGTCCTCAACTGGCAGCTTCATTAAATAGTACCCGCAAAACACCAGTCTCGACGTCAACAGTGAAGAGGCGACTCCGGGATGCTGACCTTCTAGGCAGAGTTGCAAAGAAAAACCCATATCTCAAAGTGGCCAATAAAAAGAAAAGATTAAGACGGGCAAAAGAACACAGACACTGAACAGAGGAAGATTGGAAAAAAGTATTATGGACGACAAATCTAAGTTTGAGGTGTTCAGATCACAAAGAAGAACATTCTTGAGACAGAAAAAATGAAAATATGCTGGAGGAGTGCTTGACGCCATCTGTCAAGCATGATGGCGGCAATGTGATGGTCTGGGGTGCTTTGGTGGTGGTAAAGTGGGAGATTTGTACAGGGTAAAAGGCATCTTGAAGAAGGAAGGCCATCCTTCTGTCTATTATATTCAGCTGGTATTCTGTCTATTATAGAGTGGCCAACACAGTCACCGGATCTCATCCCTACTGAGCTGTTGTGGGAGCAGCTTGACCGTACGGTACGGTACGTAAGACGTGCCCATCAAGCCAATCTAATTTGCGGGAGGTGCTTCAGGAAGCATGGGGTGAAATCTCTTCAGATTACCTCAACAAATTGACAACTAGAATGCCAAAGGTCTGCAAGGCTGTAATGGCTGCAAATTGAGGATTCTTTGACAAAAGAAAAGTCTGAAAGACACAATTATTATTTCAATTAAAAGTCATTATTTATAACCTTGTCAACGTCTTGACTATATTTCTTATTCATTTTGCAACTCATTTCATGTATGTTTTCATGGAAAACAAGGACATTTCTAAGTGACCCCAAACTTTGAACGGTAGTGTATAAGTCTCAAAGAGCACTCCACACCTAGATTTTGCAACATTTGCAAATAATTATTTTCAAAATTCTTCAAGCTCTGTCAAATTGGTAGTTGATCATTGCTCGACAACCATTTTCAGGTTTTGCCATAGATTTTCAAGCAGATTTAAGTCAAAACTGTAACTCGGCCACTGTCTTCTTGGTAAGCAACTCCAGTGTAGATTTAGCTTTGTGTTTTGGGTTATTGTCCTGCTGAAAGGTGAGTGTCTGGTGGAAAGCAGACAACCAGGTTTTCCTCTAGCATTTTGCCTTTGCTTAGCTCCATTCTGTTTATTTTTTATCCTGAAAAACTCCCCAGTCCTTAACAATTACAAGAATACCTATAACATGATGCAGCCACCACTATGCTTGAAAATATGGAGTGTGGTACTCAGTAATGTGTTGCATTGGTTTTGCCGCAAACAACACTTTGTATTCAGCACAAAAAGTGAATTGCTTTGCCACATGTTTTGCAGTATTACTTTAGTACCTTGTTGGAAACAGGATGCACGTTTTGGAATCTTTTTTATTCTATACAGGCTTCATTCTTCTGACTGTCAATTAGGTTAGTATTGTGGAGTAACTACAATTCTGTTGATTGTCTGGCACTGCAGGATTTGAGTCCCTGGCGGCGTAGTGTTACTGATGGTAGGCTTTGTTACTTTGGTCCCAGCTCTCTGCAGGTCATTCACTAGGTCCCCCAGTGTGGTTCTGGGATTTTTGCTCACCGTTTTTGTGATCATTTTGACCCCACGGGGTGAGATCTTGCGTGGATCCCCAGATCGAGGGAGATTATCAGTGGTCTCGTATGTCTTCCATTTCCTAATAATTGCTCCCACAGTTGATTTCTTCAAACCAAGCTGCTTACCTATTGCAGATTCAGTCTTCCCAGCCTGGTGCAGGTCTACAATTTTGTTTCTGGTGTCCTTTGACAGCTCTTTGGTCTTGGCCATAGTGGAGTTTGGAGTGTGACTGTTTGAGTTGTGGACAGGTGTCTTTTATACTGATAACAAGTTCAAACATGTGCCATTAATACAGGTAAGGAGTGGAGGACAGATGAGCCTCTTAAAGAAGTTACAGGTCTGTGAGAGACAGAAATCTTGCTCGTTTGTAGGTGACCAAATACTTATTTTCCAACATAATTTGCAAATAAATTCATTAAAAATCCTACAATGTGATTTATCAGGATTTTTTTATCATTTTGTCTTTCCTAGTTGAAGTGTACCTATGATGAAAATTACAGGCCTCATCTTTTTAAGTGGGAGAACTTGCACAATTGGTGGCTTACTAAATACTTTTTTGCCCCACTGTATATATTCTTAATTTCATTCCTTTAGATTAGTGTGTATTGTTGTGAAATGGTTAGATATTACGTCATAGATATTACTGCACTGTTGTAGCTAGAAACACAAGCATTTCGCTACACCCGCAATAACATCTGCTAAACATGTGTATGTGACAAATCAAATGTGATTTAATTTGAATAGGTGCCCTTCTTTGCGAGCCTGAGTCTTTATGGTTGAGGGACCTTACAGATCATTTTATGTGTGTGGTACAGAGATAAGGCAGTTGTTTAAAAATCATGATAAACACTATTATTGCACACAGAGTGAGTCCATGCAACTTATGTGACTTGTTTAGCGAATTTTTACTCCTGAACTTATTTGCCATAACAAAGGGATTAAATACTAATTGACTCAAGACGTTACAGCTTTTACTTTAAGTAATTTGTCAAATAAATAGAAAACATAATTCCACTTTGACATTATGGGGTATTGTGTGTAGGCCAGTGATAATATTTGTAACAAATGTTTATCTACTGGCTTCCTAAGTTGCGTAGCGGTCTAAGGCACTGCATCGCCGGCTTTACTTGGCTCATCGCGCTCTAGTGCCTCCTTGTGGCGGTCCGGGCACCTGCAGGCTGACTTCAGTCGTCAGTTGAGCGATGTTTCCTTTGACACATTGGTGCAGCTGGCTTCCGGGTTGAGTGGGTAGGTGTTAAGAAGCGCAATTTGGCGGGTCTTCTGGAGGAAGCATGACTCAATCGTCACCTCTCCCAAGCCCATTGGGGAGTTGCAGCGATAAGACAAGATCGTAATTGGATATCATAAAATTGGGGAGAAAAGGGGGGTAAAAATACAAAACAATAATAATATCTATTTTAAATTCAGGCTGTAACACAACAAAATGTGGAAAACGTCAAGGGGTGTGAATACTTTCTGAAATCTGTACATATTTAGCTTCCTTTTGCAAGCTAAGACAGAATAGATCAGTGGTCACCCGCCATGGTCCAAGAGAGCCACATTGTCTTTAGGATACGCAATTCCATCAGCTGTTTAGTTCTTACTTGGAACACAAGTCTACACACCCTGTAGCTCTCCAGGACCAGGAGGGTTGGCGGTGACCTCCGGCACATATTTATCTCTATCTCACCTCCTCGTCTGAGTCGTCCTCTCCTTCCTTCTTGTCCTTTTTCTCCTCTATCAGGTCCAGCTCGGGGAACTGGCTGAGGTTGGTGCTGTCCTCAGGGGGCAGCTCCACCGTTATGTCCAATTGCTGGGACACACCTGAATGGTTGGCAGCCTGTTCCAGAGTACCCATCTGGATAGAGAGAGAATAAGAATGTTTTAGTGGGCGAGTATGGGCAAAAGGTAGAAGCAGCTCATACTTCTACTATCAAAAAGCACTAATGAGATCTTCCAGTGGATACAATATCAAACCCCAACAAGCCTTATATGCTTGACAAACTGCCTTTGAAAGTTTCGCTAGCCATAGTTAAAGAGGGCTTGAGCGAAGAGAGGAGGAAAGAGGCACTCACGGGCAAGGCTGGCTCTGTGTCCTGGGCCTTGCGTTTCTGGCCGTGCATGGAGGAGGGTGGGGGCATGACTGACTCGTCCAGGGTGGTCCTGCTGCCCTCTATGGCCGATGCCTGCAATACACTGGGCTCCTCCAGGATGGTCTGGTCTGGAGCGCATACAATTACACACAGACAGAACATTGAACTACAGTAATCAAAGAAAGGTATTGAGTACAAGTACATGAGTGTTATGGATGAGGATCAGATGAAGTGCCTATGTCAGATTGGGAGTCTGTCTGTTCCACTGGAGTTGAAGAAATTCCAATAGTACCACTTTGAGTGTCTACTACTTTAAATGCATCTACTTTGAATACCAGTCTATGTCTTAATGTGACCATGCCGAGAGTTGGCCCTCTAGCCTATAATGGCATCTACTGTAGAGGAATGCACTGTTGACATTCGGTAGTGAGTTAACTGAGTGGAGTATCTCACCGATGATGTCCCTCTGCATGACCTCCTCTCTGGGCACCTCAGGGTTCTCCAGGTCCTTCAAGAACTCATCCAGGCTGTCTGCCTCACCTCCCTTCCGCCTCTTCCTCATCTCATCTGGAACCAGGGGGGTCAGGGTGCGGGTGAACATCTACAGAAAGAGAATGAGAGGGGGAGAAAGAGAGAGAGGATAGAGTCAGTGTTAGGCTAGGTAGAAACAACAATGCACAAAACCCCTAAAAATAGTGGCTACATTATGTCCTCACAAACTGATTGTTGAGAATAGAAACATATAGAAAAGCTCTAATGAAAGAGATTTAGGAATTAACATAAACACATCTGGGGGGGAAACAGAAAAGCCATTGCCAGGTGCTGGATTGAACACAATAACAGTACACAGCCCTGTTTTGTCTAACTACCAGACCAGTTGCTGGGTTACCTTAAGAAGCCTGCTGTTCCAGAGGGGCTGTGCTGGCAGAGAGAAGAGCTTCTCCACGCCTCCCGTCTCTTTCCACATCATCAGCTTCTTGGTGGGTGGCGCAAGGTCCAGCGTGGTGACGATGTCAGAGTAGTCGCTGAGCTGGGCACGGATGGTCTTGCTATCCAGCTCCTTCAGGTTGTCCACAATCAGCTTCCTCTTCCTCTTGGCTTTGGTTTCCTTCACTGTGAGGAGTAAAGAGAAAATAACTTGTAAGTGAATAGTGACATTTTGTGGCAGCAGTGGGATACAGGGTGCTACTAAACTCCAAGACCAGAGCAGTGGTGCTCCTAAGTGAATACGTTATGGCATAGATCTATGTGATGTAGAACATACATAACTATCAGAATTTGAGAGATTGTGGGCTGCTGACCTGTGATGTCGATGGGCTCCAGGGCAAAAGCCTCCTCCTCATTGTGTACCAGTGTGGTCTGCTCTGTCTGGTCCTGCATGGCGGGCAGGGGCTCTGCTGGACCCGAGTCTGGGCTGTCTGGACCTCCCGCTATACACACAACATTTAGAAAAATATAAAAACATACAATAACTAATACAAAAGAGTTCACTTACACCATGTTGGTCGAAACATTGTTATGGGAACAGCATATGGTAAGTGTTGCAACTTACGTGAGAGGGCATCAAAGTCATCTTCGACATCGTGTTCCTGCAGCCTCAGCACGCTCTCTGTGATGGCGGGAGGGTCATCGAAAATGCCACCCCCATCCTTGTTACTTAGGAGCTTGTCAACTAGAAACAGGCATGAAAGTGGCAATGCTCAGCAGGAATTAAAGCTGTAATATGTAACTTTTTGGGCAAACTGACCGAATTCACATAGAAATTTGAGTTATAGATCTGTGATTCATTGAAAACAATTCTTTAAAAGTATTTATGTTCTAGATGTGCTATTTCTATGCTTCCTATTTTTAAGTTTCGTTTTTCGATTAAATCTGTATTGCTGAAGTTATTGCATGATTGAAATTTAAACTTAATTTTCGATTGAGCTGACATGTAGCATTTAAGGCGTCCGCATGCTTCCCATCTGAAATAGTCCGGAAGAGTTGATACATATATTCTGACTACATTTTGTGACGTTTTTGTTTGTTCTGGTCTTCGGCAAGTTTTTTTTGACTGTTCGTGCGCACACAAAAATGTCTTGAGGCAAGTCGGTAGCCGAAGTCCACAACTCTTCATCGGTCACTGGTCAACAGCAATTCAACGGCTCAGACAAGACCTAAGTGGCAGGTTCTACAGACAATCACGGACAACAAAAAGAAAATCAGCCATATCACAGACACCGACGTCTTGCTTCCAGACAAACTAAACACCTTCTTTGTCCGCTTTGAGGACCACACAGTGCCACCAAGGACTGTGGGCTCTCCTTCTCTGTGGCCGACATGAGTAAGACATGTAAACGTGTTAACCCTCGCAGGGCTGCCGGCCCAGACGGCATCCTTAGCCACGTCCTCAGAACATGCGCAGACCAGCTGGTTGGTGTGTTTAAGGACATATTCAATCTCTCCCTATCCCAGTCTGCTGTCCCCACATGCTTCAAGATGGCCACCATTGTTCCTGCACCCAAGAAGGCAAAGGTAACGGTACTAAATGACTATCGCCCCGTAGCACTCACTTCTGTCATCATGAAGTGCTTTGAGAGACTAGTCAAGGATCATATCACCTACACCCTAGACCCACTTCAATTTGTATACCGCCCCAATAGGTCCACAGGCGATGCGATCGCCATCACACTGCCTTATCCCATCTGGACAAGGGGAATAGCTATGTAAGAATGCTGTTCATTGACTACAGCTCAGCATTCAACACCATAGTACCCTCCAAGCTCGTCATCAAGCTCGAGACCCTGGGTCTCAACCCCGCCCTGTGTGATTGGGTCCTGGACATCCTGACGGGCAGCCCCTAGGTGGTGAAGGTAGGAAACAACATCTCCATTTCGTTGATCCTCAACACTGGGGCCCCATAAGGGTGCATGCTCAGCCCCTACCTGTACTCCCTGTTCATCCATGACTGCGTGGCCATGCACGCCTCCAACTTGATCAAGGTTGCAGACAACATAACATTAGTAGGCTTGATCACCAACAACGACGAGACAGCGTACAGGAAGGAGGTGAGGGCCCTGGGAGTGTGGTGTCAGGATAACAACCTCTCATCAGCAAAGGGAGCACTCCCCTATCCACATCGAAGGGACAACAGTGGAGAAGGTGTAAAGTTAAGTTCCTTGGCGTACACATCACAGACAAACTGAAATGGTCCACCCACACAGACAGTGTGGTGAAGAAGGCGCAACAGCAGCACCTCAACCTCAGGAGGCTGAAGAAATTTGCCTTGTCACCGAAAACCCTCACAAACTTTTACAGATGCACAATGGAGCATCCTGTCGGGTTGTATCACCGCCTGGTATAGCAACTGCACCACCCACAACCGCAAGGCTCTCCAGAGGGTGGTGCGGTCTGCACAATGCATCACCGGGGGCAAACTACCTGCCCGCCAGGACACCTACAGCTCCCGATGTCACAGGAAGTCTAAAAAGATCATCATGGACAACAACCACCCGAGCCACTGCCTGTTCACCCCGCTACCATCCAGAAGGCGAGGTCAGTACAGGTGCATCAAAGCTGGGACTGAGAGACAGCTTCTATCTCAAGACCATCAGACTGTTAAACAGCCATCACCAGCACAGAGAGGCTGCTGCCTACATACAGACTTGAAATCATTGGCCACTAACAAAGGGATCAGTAGTCATTGTATTAATGATGTTTACATGTCTTGCATTACTCATCCCTTATGTATATACTGTATTTTATACCTATTGCATCTCGCCTATGCCGCTCTGATGGTATTCCATCCTTTTATTTAGATTTGTGTGTTATTAGGTAGTTGTTGTGGAATTGTTAGATTACTTGTTAGATATTGCTGCACTGTCGGAACTAGAAGCAAGCATTTCGCAACACTCGCAATAACATCTGCTAACCATGTGTATATGGCCAGTA
This sequence comes from Oncorhynchus gorbuscha, assembly GCF_021184085.1. NCBI lineage: Eukaryota > Metazoa > Chordata > Actinopteri > Salmoniformes > Salmonidae > Oncorhynchus > Oncorhynchus gorbuscha. The sequence goes on along the minus strand of NC_060181.1, from coordinate 42,293,604 downwards.
AAATTTGATTTGAACAGATGGGACTCTTCAATTAAGTGTCTGTTGTAATTCAACGAGAGACTAATCATTTTCATGCACCGTTTTTCACTTGAGAAATACTGCATCTTAGTTAGATGTGAAATTGTGCGACTAAGATCCTCTGCAAAAAAAGTATAAATTAATGACAGATTTCTCAAGTTATCTTAGATTAGATCTGGCTACGGCGTCTCAAGATGAACGAACAGTACTATTGGCACTAAGGTCTATTAAGGGAGTCAAGCACACTCGTTCAGTTCATCTAGCTGAGTTCAGCTAGGCGCCAGTCGAACTGAATCATACAGAAGGCTTTACCATGAATGCAGTCTCTGACGACACAGGAACATTGTCTTTAAATTTCTATGGCGCTGTATGTAGCGCAGCTCTTCAGCACTACAAATTGAATCAAGCCACAGGATTTTTACACCAGATACAACCATTATGTAAACAATCAATTGGCCACATTAGTCATGGAAGAGGCAAGGGCTATGTCCCATTTACATCTCCTTCCTCCCACACCTGTGCACACTTCAGGAGGAAGGAGTGAATAGGAAGGAATATTATTGAAACGCACCCAAGGAGACAAGGAAAGAAAGAATTTGGTCATAGCCCCAACCCAGGTTATCCTTCCTTCCTTCTTACCCAGCATGCCTCCTTCGCTGTCAGCCATGGGGATCTCTCCGAAGTCATCTTTGTACTGGTCGTCATACTCCAGGTGGTTGGACTTGTCTGTGATCTGGGCCTCAGTGGTCTCTGGGTCTAGGAGCAGGTTGGAGGCTGATGCACCATGGATGATGTCCACCTCGAAGGCACTCTCTTCCCGCATCATCTCCCGGTCATCCATCCCAAAGTCAGCTGGAGGGGAGAAAACACTGAATATGTTAGAATGAGTTTTCGGAATGTGTATGTACAGCAGTAATGAGTGGCGGGCTTTGTCACACTGGGAAGGGAGCTTGGAATAGGCTGGAGTATGGGTGCATTTCAATAATCTGCCTGGATATGAAACTATGGTGAAAACATGGAGACCACTACCAAGCATTTGCTATCACCTATCCATATCAGTGCAGATGAGGTGAGGGTGATGAAAAAGGAAGAAACTACAGACTATTGAGATGCAGTCATGGTTTAGTTTGAGGAGTGAGATGGTGAAAGGATTGGACTGGGAGGCCTGGCTACACACCGAAGTCAATCTCCTGCAGCAGGTTCAGGTTGCCCACCTCCTCCCTCATGGTGATCTCTTCCACTCGACTCTGGTTCAATGTGAACTGCTTGGTTACGTCGATGTCACTGCAAATACAACATAAATCACTACCACTGAGCAAAGAAACACCTAGTGCGGAGGGTACAAGCAAACTGTTACCAGTAAGAGCATACAGGACTCCTGCAGGAGACTGAAAAGATTTGGCATGGGTCCTCAGATCCTCAAAAAGTTCTACAGCTGCACCATCGAAATCATCCTGACTGGTTGCATCACTGCCTGGTTTGGCATTTCCTCTATATCCGACTGCAAGGTGCTACAGAGGGTAGCGTGTACAGCCCAGTACAACACTGGGGCCAAGCTTCCTGCCATCCAGGGACCTCTTTACCAGGTGGTGTCAGAGGAAGGCCCTTGGCATACTGTTCTTTCTGCTACCACACGGCAAGCGGTACCGGAGTGCCAAGTCTGGGCCCAAAAGGCTCCTTAACAGCTTTTACCCCCAAGTCATAAGACTGCTGAACAATTAATCAAATGGCCACCCGGACTATATGTATTGACCCCCTTTTTTTTACGCTGCTGCTACTCTGTTTATTATGTATGCATAGTCACTTTACCCCTACCTACATATGACCTCAATTACCTTGACTAACCTGTACCCCCACACATTGACTCAGTACCGGTATCCCCTGTATATAGCCTTGTTATTGTGTTACTTTTTAAACTTTAGTTTATTTCACAAATATTTTATCACTCTGCACTGTTCGCTAAGGGCTTTTAAGTATGCATTTCACGCTAAGGTCTACTACAGCTTTTGTATTCGGCTCATGTGACAAATCAAATTTGATGCGAACATATACATCAATGGAGACACAACACTCATCAGAGCTTCATGGCAAATCTCAAAAAACATATTTCAACTTGTTGGGCTCTGATGACATGCAGGACTCACTCTAGGTCTGGTAGTGGCTGGTCGAAGTCGTGGAACTCTTCTGGCATGGTGATGGCGTTGTAGGCAGCTTCTCTGTTCTCCTCTGGCAGATCCACCACACCTGAGAGGACAGGGATGGAGGCAGGGGTCAGGCCAGCTCAAACCCACATAGTACACAGCCATAACATCTACCAACAATGTTAGTACTGTCTAGCAGCCCAGTGTGCCACTCACAAGTTTCATATTGGGACTCTTTTCAGGAGCCCCAATTACAGTTCATTCAACAATATATGCCAACTAACAGAAAAATTCAGATTTAAAGTAGATGGCTGTTGAGCCAAACTGTAACTCAGAGTCTTGAATGTAAATCAACAAAGAAGATGTTGGACCAGTCCAGCCGCCTAGCCAATATATTACCTGGTCTGAAGGCCATCTTGATCTTGATGAAAGCCTCGTTACAGTCAGCCAACAAGTACTTGGCTTTCCTGTTGTAGATCCTCACCACCCCCAGGAGCAGATGACCTGATGTACGCAGGGCCATTTTCACCTGGATAAATAAATAATAAGAAAGAATGTAATAGAATGTAATTGAATCTAACACAGTTCAGAAATACATTTACCCCCTATGGCAAGATAATTCACTTCAAATCTCTCGTACGCTCATCTACCAAGCCCTGACCCACAGCAAGTGAGTTGAAAATTTACACACTTCTACCGGTTCACGCAACACTAGTCTGTCAAAGTACCCTTAGAGCAGCATTAACCTAGTGGCGACTAGATAGCGCAGCACATGACAGAAACACATAATAGAAGTGCTGTATGGATAATAGCTTGTTTACCTTGGGGCAGATGATGCTCTCCACACTGCTCTCCAGGTTGCATTCAAACACATGAGCCTTGGTGAGCTTCTTATCCCAGTGGGCCGCTAGCCAGATCTTGGCCAGCGGCCCACGCTTGCTGAGTACAAAGTGGGCGTAAAACATTGACCCAGCACCTTCTCACCCAAAGGGGGAGGAGGGGACGGGGACCGCCGACTTGCAGGGACAAAGGTTAGAGACTGCTGTTAGAAAAAACTTCCAGTCACAAGAGGTAATACACTTTGATGGTCATATTGAATAAGGAAATTGGACTTTCAGAAATACATTTTATATTGCCATGCATTAACCGTCATTTCTAGACTACACTTCATTACTCAATATCTGTCAAAGTAACATTTGAGTGCGTCATCAGTCCGACACTCTCACGCTATGTTGCATGACGAAAGTGCGTTGTGGATGAATGTTAATTAAATGAATGAACAACAATGATTGAATACTCAGAAATTAAATTAAGTAATGAAATAACTAACTAAAAATTGCGCAATTTTGTGATTTGTTTACCTGACCGAATAATTTACGGCTACATCTGTCAAACTAACTAGCTTCAAGTAGCGACTGAGGCCCAATCTGGTAATTGTCCTGATTTTTTGGTACCCTCCATGGAGGTGGAGGATTTGTGTTGGTCTTGGACCGACATAGTTCGTTTTGTAAATTTAACAACATATGATACTTATTAAACACATCGAATATTTATTAACAATGCACAACTAGCTCCGTCATAAAAAAAGTATGAATACAACTAAGTGAGTTAAGAAACCAATAAATAGTTTAGATTGTAAAAAAATGCAAAATAATAACGGGGCCTCGACGCGAGTCAAACAACAGCCCCGATAGCCATCTTTGGGGGTTTTGCAGGAGACGTGAGCGCCTGTGATACACATTTGTACGTTTTGGTACAATATTGCGTTCCAGAAAAATAAACAAATGTGAAGCTAGCTAAATACCCACAGTACCACAGGTAAATAGCTAGTATACTAGGCTAGCTAATGTTACCGAGCAGTGTGTGCGACGTAATCAACAACCCCGTGTCATTTCCAAAACAGAGCGCGTATTCTGATAAGATGTTTGGTTTGTGTATACCATTTTTTTTATATCTAACATGCAAAACATTTGCTTTATTCCAGTAGTTGAACGTATATTTAAAATGTAAATCAACTCACCAATTACGCTCTAATTTTTCGGGGCGGCCGTACTGTAGTTTACTTTTTCCACCCCTCCCCTTCCTCCTCCCACTGAAAACAAACAAGATGGCAGCAACCATTTTTGGTCTCTTGCACGGAGAAGTCCCTGACTGCAGTGTGCAGTTCTGGGCCGGGCTCAATGTGGGCGGAGTCAAACGTAGGGGCCGGGTTCAATGTGGGCGGAGTCATTCTTCGGGGCCGGGCTCGATGTGGGCGGAGTCAAACGCGTTTAACCAAAACCTTTCCTAGTCTCCTTCAAGGTCACCCAAGTTCTTAATCGAACCTGACCTACATGGATAAAAATATAAACCATGGAAGTAAGTGAGACTGTCATTATGCATAATGTACTTTGTAATATTCATGTTATACCAGTACAGTGGTACATTTTCATATGACCAACTACCGCACTGATGTTAGCATGGGTTAATTAGCGCCCATTTGCACGTGAGGGAATCTGCTCTCAATGAGGGAATCTTATTTGGACAAATTTGCCTACTTGAGCAGTAAGCCTAGGTTTGTAGTCATGCAATCAATTTGTGTTCAATGTATGCCTTGTTGTGTTTGACTGGCTCTAAATGTGTATTGTTGATGCCATTCCCTTAGTTACACATAGCGAGTCTACACAGCCTACACATAGTATATACAATAATGAAATCATTATTATTTACGATTATCATTATTGTTGTTATCATACCTATCAAACTTAACAACCTACTCTTTAAAAATCAAATCAAATCAAATCAAATTTTATTTGTCACATACACATGGTTAGCAGATGTTAATGCGAGTGTAGCGAAATGCTTGTGCTTCTAGTTCCGACAATGCAGTGATAACCAACAAGTAATCTAACTAACAATTCCAAAACTACTGTCTTATACACAGTGTAAGGGGATAAGGAACATGTACATAAGGATATATGAATGAGTGATGGTACAGAGCAGCATACAGTAGATGGTATCGAGTACAGTATATACATATGAGATGAGTGTGTAGACAAAGTAAACAAAGTGGCATAGTTAAAGTGGCTAGTGATACATGTGTTACATAAGGATGCAGTCGATGTTGTAGAGTACAGTATATACATATGCATATGAGATGAATAATGTAGGGTAAGTAACATTATATAAGGTAGCATTGTTTAAAGTGGCTAGTGATATATTTACATCATTTCCCATCAATTCCCATTATTAAAATGGCTGGAGTTGGGTCAGTGTCAATGACAGTGTGTTGGCAGCAGCCACTCAATGTTAGTGGTGGCTATTTAACAGTCTGATGGCCTTGAGATAGAAGCTGTTTTTCAGTCTCTCGGTCCCAGTTTTGATGCACCTGTACTGACCTCGCCTTCTGGATGATAGCGGGGTGAACAGGCAGTGGTTCGGGTGGTTGATGTCCTTGATGATCTTTATGGCCTTCCTGTAACAACGGGTGGTGTAGGTGTCCTGGAGGGCAGGTAGTTTGCCCCCGGTGATGCGTTGTGCAGTCCTCACTACCCTCTGGAGAGCCTTACGGTTGAGGGCGGAGCAGTTGCCGTACCAGGCGGTGATACAGCCCCCCAGGATGCTCTAGATTGTGCATCTGTAGAAGTTTGTGAGTGCTTTTGGTGACAAGCCGAATTTCTTCAGCCTCCTGAGGTTGAATAGGCGCTGCTGCGCCTTCTTCACGACACTGTCAGTGTGAGTGGACCAATTCAGTTTGTCTGTGATGTGTATGCCGAGGAACTTAAAACTAGCTACCCTCCACTACTGTTCCATCGATGTGGATAGGGGGGTGTTCCCTCTGCTGTTTCCTGAAGTCCACAATCATCTCCTTAGTTTTGTTGACGTTGAGTGTGAGGTTATTTTCCTGACACCACACTCCAAGGGCCCTCACCTCCTCCCTGTAGGCCGTCTCGTCGTTGTTGTACATTGCAATGGAAGCACAGTGTGATTTCACTGAGGTATGTATAAATTATGAAATATTCATCACTAGTGCATACAATGTTTTTGGGATACCCATCCGATTGTGATTTTCTTTTTCAAAGGAAAACATGCAGCAAATTAGGCCATGGTGGCGCCTAGTTCTCCTGCAGAACTTTCCCATGCCGTAAGTTTTGAACATCATAAAAACGTTTCATTTGCATCCTTAAAATCACTTGTTTCACTGTGGCCAGACTGACCTGAATATATTTTCATATTGAATGTTTGTCATTCACTCACTAATGTCTGAAGAAGAGAGGTTGAAAGATCGAAAAAGGCGGCAAAAACAAAACGCACTACAGGTCGAAGTCGTATGATGAGTGGTATAGTCTTAAACCAATGTTTAAAGACAAACCCCCCGCCCCCAATATATTTTAGGATGATGTAGAAGATGCCCCCCCCCCTGAGAAGTCACAGCATGTCACTTCAGCATCCAGCTCTGCAGGATCAGGTACTGTATATGGTATTAGCTAAAGTAAGGTGCATTCTTGTATACACATCCCTAGAGGTTCCTTTACATTACTTAATGACCACAATCTGTTTTCTTTCTAGGTGATACTGAAAACAAAATGCATGGTGAGCTGTGAACTGGTTATGTAGTCTACTGTGTGTAATGCTGAAGGCTTGATGCATGGCAAGACATAATAGTTGTGATGACTTGAGTAGTTATAGATATCACTGAAAACCCCTTTTAGTAATAGTGGCTTTTGTTTGCATGGTGGTATTGTGAAAGTAGGTTGTAATTTGACTTGATCAACCAATTAGGCACTACTCTTAATATTCATTCTTCCTTTTTCTTCAAGGGACACCTTAGAGGCAAGGAAGAATTTGGTGCATTCACCTTATGACATCCAGTGGAACAGTCACTTTACAATAGTGCATCTAAATCTTAAAGGGGGGGGGGAGAGGGATTACTTATCCTATCCTAGGTATTCCTTAAAGAGGTGGGGTTTCAGGTGTCTCCGGAAGGTGGTGATTGACTCCGCTGTCCTGGCGTCGTGAGGGAGTTTGTTCCACCATTGGGGGGCCAGAGCAGCGAACAGTTTTGACTGGGCTGAGCGGGAGCTGTACTTCCTCAGTGGTGGGGAGGCGAGTAGGCCAGAGGTGGATGAACGCAGTGCCCTTGTTTGGGTGTAGGGCCTGATCAGAGCCTGGAGGTACTGAGGTGCCGTTCCCCTCACAGCTCCGTAGGCAAGCACCATGGTCTTGTAGCGGATGCGAGCTTCAACTGGAAGCCAGTGGAGAGAACGGAGGAGCGGGGTGACGTGAGAGAACTTGGGAAGGTTGAACACCAGACGGGCTGCGGCGTTCTGGATGAGTTGAAGGGGTTTAATGGCACAGGCAGGGAGCCCAGCCAACAGCGAGTTGCAGTAATCCAGACGGGAGATGACAAGTGCCTGGATTAGGACCTGCGCCGCTTCCTGTGTGAGGCAGGGTCGTACTCTGCGGATGTTGTAGAGCATGAACCTACAGGAACGGGCCACCGCCTTGATGTTGGTTGAGAACGACAGGGTGTTGTCCAGGATCACGCCAAGGTTCTTGGCGCTCTGGGAGGAGGACACAATGGAGTTGTCAACCGTGATGGCGAGATCATGGAACGGGCAGTCCTTCCCCGGGAGGAAGAGCAGCTCCGTCTTGCCGAGGTTCAGCTTGAGGTGGTGATCCGTCATCCACACTGATATGTCTGCCAGACATGCAGAGACGCCACCTGGTCATCAGAAGGGGGAAAGGAGAAGATTAATTGTGTGTCGTCTGCATAGCAATGATAAGAGAGACCATGTGAGGTTATGACAGAGCCAAGTGACTTGGTGTATAGCGAGAATAGGAGAGGGCCAAGAACAGAGCCCTGGGGGACACCAGTGGTGAGAGCGCGTGGTGAGGAGACAGATTCTCGCCACGCCACCTGGTAGGAGCGACCTGTCAGGTAGGATGCAATCCAAGCGTGGGCCGCGCCGGAGATGCCCAACTCCGAGAGGGTGGAGAGGAGGATCTGATGGTTCACAGTATCGAAGGCAGCCGATAGATCTAGAAGGATGAGAGCAGAGGAGAGAGAGTTAGCTTTAGCAGTGCGGAGCGCCTCCGTGATACAGAGGAGAGCAGTCTCAGTTGAATGACTAGTCTTGAAACCTGACTGATTTGGCTAAAGACAAGGATTAAAAATTATTTGCCAGTAGATTGTCAAATTGATTCAGTCAAAATGACTGCTTGCTAAGTTTTTGAAAGTAAGATGTTGACATGATCAGTCCAATCAAAGCTACAGTACATATAACGTGATTTGACATAATTTAATCTGTGGCCAATGACCTTGAGCCTTCTTGGAAGGGCACTACTAATGTAATTCAATTACAGGAGCCTAAGGGCTTGAATTTTCGATGTCTACCCTTACTACTTGACCGTGACATAGTGTCCCCATGAGTGACAGAACACAGCCAATCATGGTGCAACACTCTTATATTCTGCTCTCTTTCCCCACCACAGAAAGCACTGAGCTAGGCTGAAACACCTGCATTTTGGTGCTGCCTTACACAAGAAAACAAAAAAAGAGACCATGTTTGTCTGCGGCTTTATTAACTCCACGATATATATATTTTACATTGTTTGCAAACTGGTATGTGACTCATTAATGCCAAAATAACATGCAAAACAGGCAAGCCCCCCCCCTTATTTATTTTAGAGTTTTTGCTAAAAATGCGGGGCTCAATACCCTGAATGACAGGTTGCCACTGCTTTTGATAAATGCAGAAAATTGGCAATCAAAATACGTTCTATCACAGTGATCATGTTATTTTTGCAAATACTTTTGGATTCTGAATTCAGTAGGCTTAATTAATGGTAGGCTTAATTAATGGTAGCTTCATGTGGCTAGTAGGCCTATATGTAGCAATAAGAACATTACCTTCTCACCACTGGGAAACTGTCATTTTCTTATTAAATTTGTTTATATGTTGGCACAATTACTGTAGTTACCTGTGGTACGGAGCTCAAGTTTAGCCCACCGGAGTATTTCATATCTATTGCTTCTGATATTATGTTGCTCAGAGTGTTGTCTATTTGCAATTATATGTGACATTTGAATCATCCGTTATTGATACTCTTCTTTATATTCCTTGTTAATATGCATCGACTCCCTATTCGCCAGTCTCTACTCAACTATCTGCTTGCGCCTGTTACGCGCAGCTGGTGTGTCTTAAATTGGTCTTCTTAATTTGTTTGTACAGCGTTGGTGAAGGCATAAGGCCAAAATGTGTGCTCCATTCCTTTATATATATATATATATATATATATGTGTGTGTGTGTGTGTGTGTGTGTGTGTGTGTGTGTGTGTGTGTGTGTGTGTGTGTGTGTGTGTGTGCACAAATTTGTTTGCATCCCTGTTGGTGAGTATTTCTCCTTTGCCAAAATAATTCATCCACCTGACAAGTGTGACATCAAGAAGCTGATTAAGCACCATTATCATTACATAGATGCATCTTGTGCTGGGGACAATAAAAGGTTACTCTAAAATGTGCAGTTTTGTCACAACACAATGCCACAAGTTTTGAGGGAGTGTGCAATTGGCATGCTGACAGCATAAATTGACACCAGAGCTGTTGCCAGAGAATTGAATGTTAATTTCGCCACCAAAGTTTTAGAGAATTTGGCAGTGCGTCCAACTGGCCTCACAACCGCAGACAACGTGTGAACACGCCAGCCCAGGACCTCCACATCCGTCTGGCCACTGCCATGCTGGAGAAGTGTGCTCTTCACAGCATTTTCTGATGTCAATGTTTTGAACAGCGTGCCTCGTGGTGGGGTTATGGTATGGGCGGGCATAAGCTAAAGACAAACACAATTGCATTTTATCTGTGTGCAATTTGAAACCACATACCGTGAAGAGACCCTGAGGCCCATTGTCGTGCCATTCAGACGCCGCCATCACCTCATGTTTCAGCATGATAATGAAAGGCCCCATGTCACAAGGATCTGTACACAATTCCTGGAAGCTGAAAATGAACCAGTTCTGTTTGCATATTTGCCAGACAGGTCAAACATTGTCACCCAGACATGTCACCCTGGATCGACGTGTATGACAGCATGTTCCAGTTTCCGCCAATAACAAGCAACTTTGCACAGCCATTGAAGAGGAGTGGGACAACATTCCACAGGACACAATCAACAGCCTGATCAACTCTGTGAAGGAGATGTTGTGCTGCATGAGGCAAATGGTGGTCACATCAGAGACGGAATGGTCACAGATACCTTTTTTTAAGGTATCTGTGACCAACAGATTCTCAGTCATGTGAAATCCATAGATTAAAGCCTAATGAATTTATTTAAATTCTCTGCTGCACTTCACCAATCAGGCCTTTGTGGTAGAGTGGCCAGATGGAAGCCAATCCTCAGTAAAAGGCACATGATACACTGGAAGACTGGAGTCTGTATTCGTTGCCAAAAGGTTTTTCAACAAAGTACTGAGTAAAGAGTCTGAATACTTAGAAAAAAATACCGTCATTTTAATTAAGAATTTGTTCAAAACTGACTTGCCTAGTTTGTTTAAATTAAACAAAATACATATTGCAATTCGTAACATGTCATATGAAATTGCTGATGAACATCCACAAATTAATACATACCATACCAAATGTAACATATCATATTAAACGGAGTGTTTGAATTTACATACAGAATAATACGAAATGCCCTGCGACCATGTTGAGTGGTGGGGAAGAGAATGTACAGTTGCACACACATCAGTTGATGGACTACAAACTACAAACATCCAAGTCCATCAGAGCTACTCTCCATCCACATTAAACCTTTCTGTCTCAAGACTCTGTGTATTCGACAAGTGGATCATTTGCTCCTGTCACTGCGGTAATTTGTTACTTCACTTTATTTACCTTAAAGGCTCAATCCTCCAACCTCTTCTCATGTTCCACAGAAAACTGCACAAATGGGCTCTTATTATGTGCTCTGACAAGTGCAATTCAATTTCCAAGACTCATCCTGGACGAGTCATGAATCATCCATCTCCACTGCTTACCCACCCTCAGCTCCTTATGGTTTATAGGGGAAATGCAAGAGAGCCTGTGACATGACTTCCATTTTTGGACGTGTGCCTCGCTGTTTACAGTCCCCGTTGAAACATATGGGACTTTTTTCAACTTAAAATGTATGCCAAACAAGAACCATTGATTTGAAAGTTTAACAAACCATACAACTAGATGCACAAGGACTACTATTAACAATTTACACTGAACATTTGACCAAAATACAATTACTGTGCGGATGCAAAATTTGGTAACAGAATTTTGGTAAAATCACCCTCCATTTATTATGCAACCATATTTTCCAAAAACTACGTTAAATATCTGCTATAAATTAAGTTTCAAAGATGTCTGCAGATAAAAGTGGGTGATATGACACCTTGACTTTGATAAAATATATATATATTTTGGTTGTTGAACTAAAGTAAGTGAAGTGTATGTACACTGCGTAATAGAATTGCCGGGCCAAATCTGAATCAATAATGTTTCACAAGTTTGGACATCAAAGTACAGCACTGTAGCATTCAGTAAAGTACAGTCAAGTATAGTTCAATATAGTAAAGTAGAGTATAGTTCCGTACAGTACATTACAGTGTACTCAAATCTAGTGTGATCAACTGTGTACTGTACTGAACTCTACTCCACTCTATTCTACTCTACAGTACTTGAACTATATGCTACTTTCCTTTACTGTACTGTACTGATCTATACTCTACTTTACAGTACTCTACTCTACTGTGCTCTACTCTACTGTAATGTACTGTACTGAACTATACTCTACTTTTCTTTACAGTACTGTACTCTACTGTGCTCTACTGTACTGTTATGTACTATGCTGTCCAAACCTGGGCCAAATAAAACAAGGACCAAATGAAGCCCGATCCAAACCTCTATGGATGTTGAGATCAAGGCTTGTCCGGACCGGATCAAAAAACGGTGTCTGTGGATGTTGAGATCAAGGCTTGTCCGGACCGGACCAAAAAACGATGGAGATCTTGTCCGGACCGGACCAAAAAACGATGTCTGTGGATGTTGAGATCAAGGCTTGTCCGGACCGGACCAAAAAACGGTGTCTGTGGATGTTGAGATCAAGGACCAAATGAAGCCCGATCCAAACCTCTGTGGATGTTGAGATCAAGGCTTGTCCGGACCAGACCAAAAAACGATGTCTGTGGATGTTGAGATCAAGGATTGTCCGGACCGGACCAAAAAACGATGTCTGTGGATGTTGAGATCAGGGCTTGTCCGGACTGGACCAAAACACAATGTCTGTGGATGTTGAGATCAAGGCCAGGACGGACTGACAACATTTGAACTACTTTTCAAGGTCCATGGACGTCCGGTGTCGGTTGGTGCTCAGTGGGTGAGGATGCTGGTTACAATAAAAAGGAAAGAGAGGGGGCAGATGTCATCGGGAGAGGTGACATCAATTGGAGAGAGAATCAGGGAGAGAGAGAGGGAGGGGTTGTCCAGACTTTTCACACTAGCTTTGTGACTGGATTAATTCAGGGGCTTTACAGGGAAGCCCCTTGGCCCATGCCGTAGGGGGTCAGAGAGGCAATATTAGGCTATAATAATAATGTATTATAATATGCTATATACCATATATATATATACTTTCTTGATTTTTGAATGACTACCTCATCTCTGTATCCCACATATACAATTATCTGTAAGCTCTCTGAGACAAGCAGTGAATTTCAAACACAGATTCAACCACAATGACCAAGGAGGCTTTCCAATGGTAAAAATAAAAAGCAGACATTGAAAATCCCTTTGAGCATGGTAAAGTTATTAATTACACTTTAGATGGTGTATCAATACAGCCAGTCACGACAAAGATACAGGCGTCCTTCCTAACTCAGTTGCCGGAGAGGAAGGAAACCACTCAGCGATTTCACCATGAGGCCAATGGTGACCTAAATCTGCGAAGTATGATAAAGAAATTACATTTGGGTACAGGACGTGTGTCCTGACATTCTGGATCTCTCTGGAAACATGGTTAAATGGTTCTGTCTCTGATAAAGAGATTGAAGTAAATTATTATAATGTATTTAGATGTGACAGATTACAGTTAAGGGGGAGGAGTGGCAATATATGTCAAATCTAACTTCATGGCGTCCCAATCATTAAATATTTCTGTTCACATGAAAGTTAAGCTCTTAGTTGTAGATGTGTCCATAAATAAGAATACGCATTTATTTACCGCCCGCACTGCCTCCATGGCGGATGTTATTGGTGCTATATCTGAATGTTTAACTCCTCCTTTCAAGCACAATGTCTGACTTTCCTGCTGATCCTTCAAAATGTTGGAAAACAGTAAACGTACTGAAGCATACAAGTTCCTCTTCTTCCATGCCAAAGCAAATTCTGAGAATAATTGGATACAGTTGAAGTCAGAAGTTTACATACATTAGGTTGGAGTCATTAAATCGTTTTTCAACCGCTCCACAAACTTCCTGTTTAAGTTTGCGTTTGAGTTTATTTTATTTTTTTGCAGGGACCGTGCACATTAATCAACGTTTCAGTAAAAGTGTCGGTTTTAGCCAGACGGCTCATTTTCAACCGCAGTCCCTAGGCAGGTTATTAAAAACAATTACAACATATTTTTGTTAACACACTATAGTTTTGGAAAGTCGGTTACGACATCTACTTTGTGCATGACACAAGTAATTTTTCCAACAATTGTTTACAGACAGATTATTTCACTTATAATTCACTGTATCACAATTTCAGTGGGTCAGAAGATTACATATACTAAGTTGACTGTGCCTTTAAACAGCTTGGAAAATTTCAGAAAATGAAGTCATGACATTAGAAGCTCCTGATAGGCTAATTGACATCATTTTGGAGGTGTACCTGTGAATGTATTCTGTCTCCTAGAGATGAACGTACTTTGGTGCGAAAAGTGCAAGTCAATCCCAGAACAACAGCAAAGGATCTTGTGAAGATGCTGGAGGAAACGGGTACAAAAGTATCTATGTCCACAGTAAAATATCCTGAAAGGCCGCTGAGCAAGGAAGAAGCCACTGCTCCAAAACCGCTATAAAAAAAACAGACTACGGTTTGCAACTGCACACGGGGACAAAGATCGTACTTTTTGGAGAAATGTCCTCTGGTCTGATGAAACAAAAATAGAACTGTTTGGCCATAATGACCACCGTTATGTTTGGAGGAAAAAGGGGGAGACTTGCAAGCCGAAGAACACCGTCCCAACCATGAAGCACGGGGGTGGCAGCATCATGTTGTGGGGGTGATTTGTCTGCAGGAGGGACTGGTGCACTTCACAAAATAGATGGCATCATGAGGAGAGAAAATTATGTGGATATATTGAAGCAATCTCTCAAGACATCAGTCAGAAAGTTAAAACTTGGTCGCAAATGGATCTTCCAAGCGGCCATCACAAAGCCCTGACATCAGTCCTATAAAAAAATTGTGGACAGAACTGAAAATGCGTGTGCAAGCAAGAAGGCCTACAAACCTAACTCAGGTACACCAGTTCTGTGAGGAGGAATGGGCCAAAATTCACCCAACTCATTGTGGGAAGCTTGTGGAAGGCTGAACCTGAAACATTTGACACAAGTTAAACAATTTAAAGGCAATGCTACCAAATACTAACTGGGAATGTGATGGAAGAAATAAAAGCTGAAAGAAATAATTCTCTCTATTATTATTCTGACATTTCACATTCTTAAAATAAAGTGGTGATCCTAATTTACAAGGATTAAATGTCAGGAATTGTGAAAAACTGAGTTTAAATGTATTTGGCTAAGGTGTATGTAAACCAGACATTCTTTTCCAAGGTCTTGGCTGATTTCTTTTGATTTTCCCATGATGTCAAGCAAAGAGGCACTGTGTTTGAAGGTAGGCCTTGAAATACATTCACAGGTACACCTCCAATTGACTCAATTAGCTTTTCAGAAGCGTCTAAAGCCATGACATCATTTTCTGGAATTTTCCAAGCTGTTTAAAGGCATAGTCAACTTAGTGTTTATAAACTTCTGACCCACTGGAATTTTGATACAGTGAATTGTAAGTGAAATAATCTGTCTGTAAACAATTGTTGCAAAAATTACTTGCGTCATGCACAAAGTAGATGTCGTAATCGACTGCCAAAACTATAGTTTGTTAACAAGAAGTTTATGTAGTGGTTGAAAAACAAGTTTTAATGACTCCAACCTAAGTGTATGTAAACTTGCGACTTCAACTGTAGGTTGATATATTGCTATGTTTTCATTTGTGAAGCCTTTTTACAATAAGGCACTAAAGTAAAACTACAAAAAATGTGGCAAAGAAATGTATGTTATGTCCTGAATACAAGTACCACTCTTCATATTCAAGCATGGTGGTGGCTCTCTCTCTCTCTCTCTCTCTCTCTCTCTCTCTCTCTCTCTCTCTCTCTCTCTCTCTCTCTCTCTCTCTCTCTCTCTCTCTCTCTCTCTCTCTCTGTCTCTCTCTCTCTCTGTCTCTCTCTGTCTGTCTGTCTGTCTGTCTGTCTGTCTGTCTGTCTGTCTGTCTGTCTGTCTGTCTGTCTGTCTCTGTCTGTCTGTCTGTCTGTCTGTCTCTCTCTCTCTCTCTCTCTCTCTCTCTCTCTCTCTCTCTCTCTCTCTCTCTCTCTCTCTCTCAATGTCTCTCTCTGTCTCTCTCGCTCTCTCTCTCTCTTTCTCTCTCTGTCTCCATGTCTCTCTGTCTCTCTCTGTCTCTCTGTCTCTCTCTCTCTCGCTCTCGCTCTCTCGCTCTCTCTCTCTCTCTCTCTGTCTCTCTGTCTGTCTTTCTCTCTCTCTCGCTCGCTCTCTTTGTGTCTCTCTCTCTGTCTCCCTCTCCCTCTCTCTCTGTCTGTCTCTCTCTCTCTGTCTCTCTGTCTGTCTCTCTCTCTCTCTTGCTCGCTTGCTCTCCCTCTCTCTCTTTATTTCTTTTTTCACCTCTCACCCTCTTGGAGAAACACTTGTGCACAATCATTTGCAATACTTCGTCAAACTGGCGAGCCATTTAACTACTCTGGGAAACTGCTGCAGAGTTACATATGTCAGGGAGGAGCGGACACTAGACTTCTGTGTTATCTCTATAGAAAAGTCAGAATGACTGTAGTCTGTGCCAACAACCAATCCAGAAAACCCACAGGGAATGGACACAAAAGACCTGGATATATTTCACCACTGGACGGCCTTTGTGCCTCTCAATCGGCTACACCAAGCCTATGTCCTTCCCCGGTCCCACCCAACCTGTCTCTTAAGCTGACAAGCAGGTCTTTTAGATGGGTGAGCAACACTGACACTGAAAAGGTTTAACAGATTTGACACAAGCACACACACAGGTCTACACATAGACACTGCACACAAGTGAGAGCTCCCCCACACAGCATTTCTCACACTGAAATTGTATAGAGGCGGGAGTGAGGGCGAGTGAGAGAGAAAGGGGGTGGGTGGGGTTAGGGGAGTCCTTTCAGTTCTTTTTGAGGCAACAATGGTCTTTGTCCAAGATCTTCCGCCATTCTTATTGGGGTTACCAAAAGGGGGGCGGAGGGAGGGCTGGTTTTCCATAGTAACGGGGACAAAACAAGCCGGTCCCACACAAAGCGGGGAATGGGATGAGTGAGGCAGCTGAACAGAAGCACAGTAACTTCTGCTGAGAAACAGAGGGAGGAATCCTGCTCCTGCAGCGAGGGAAGACAAGGAGGAGGACGACTAGACAGGACAAGGAAAACTGAGAGGACAGTGGGTCCAGTCGATTGAGACAAGTGAAGGAGCAAAGGGGGAAAAAAGGAGAAAAAACAACAAAAGTAGGACAAAAAAATATATATATTGGAGACTGGCGGTGCTGGAAGAGAGTGCTTGACACGCGGGGAAAAGATACACACACACATACTCACATCCACATTTGTGCCTCCTTGGAAGGCAGCATGAATCGAGACAGTCAAAGTGAGGACACTTTGTCAACCATGGTTCTGGAGAACATCAAGAACAAACTGATTCACGCATTCAGGACCACTGGTGAACCACGGGATGCCCCAGAGTCTACTACTGGGCCCTTTAGCATTGGCAGGAGTTACCAAGCCAATGAGGAACTGCGGAGAGCTAAGATAGATGGAGCCATAACCTGGCTAAGATCTGAACTGGTGAGTTATCTGCACATTGTAGAATACTGTTGACTCTTTGACAGTGTAGTATGTTGCTGTGCAGCATTGTAGAGTTTGGCATTATTGGATTGTATAGATGTGTAACCCAAAGTTAAGAATTCATTAGTGTTTTATTTATTGTTGCTGTGATTGTGCACTGTTCAGTCATAGTCGCCATGAGTCATCTAGCCCTCAATGAATCAAATAATTAAACATTTACCTGAAATGTCTGTGTTGCAAAGGTGTGATTCCTCACGAAACCAGGACAAAAATGTTCACAGGATGTAATCCATAGAAGGGTCCTTCAGAGGAAGATGGACATATATTTGACATTTGTATCTAAAATCATAATTGAGAAATAATGAATCAAAGTTGGCATATTTAGGACATTTTGCCCTTACCCCGACCTCTTTCAAGACCACATCATGTTTAATCTGTTGGTGAGAAAAAATAATTGGTGTCATATGGAGATTTACCACTTGCTCTGTAATAGTAGTATTTTGATGTATATGACCATTTTCTTACATTCATTTATGAATATTGAAAAATATAAACATGAATAAAGAAAATATACAATATTTTATTTTGAAATGTTTCAAAATATTCTTGAACATAATATTATCTGCGGGCATATCAAAGTGGGGCCAAAGACAGTACAGTATGAAGGCTAAAACTGCTTCTCCAATAGAAATCTCTGATAACACTTGTAGGCGATGTCATGGCGGCGTTGGCTAGCTAAGCTCATGTGTAGAACACATCATCGGGTCTACCGGTCGTCTCGCGCTGAACTGTGCATGTGCAGGCCATCAAATCAAAGGCACTCCTTCGATATAAAGTTGTTTTTGACAAAAATAAAAACGTTGCAGTTTGTCGCTTTCATAAGGTTGGAGTAATAACATGTTCTACCTGGTTGGAATCTAGGTTGTGCCTTTAGATTATGAGAAAATTAAAAACTAAGGATACATTTTTACTTTTCTCATTGACTTCTCAAACCACAAACCCCAGCCTGGTTTGTTTGGTCTGTTTCACAAGCGTTCCTGGAAGTCTAGCAATGTTGCGCCTGTGGGTTTAGAAGCTCTGTGGTGGTTATGATGCAATTCATAAGAGTTTTGATGCAATTCTAAAGCATTACCAACAGAGTGAATGTGAAAATGGATTCAAAATGGTCGCCCTCTGCTGGTAATTTGCACAATGTAGAGGAAAAAGAAACGCACACCTATTTAGGCGAGGTGCTGGCTAGCGGAGTGGAAAACTTGAAAATAAAGGAGAGCCGCACACTCTAGGAGCTCAGATGCAAAAATGTAATGTTCAACATTTCGACAGGCAAGCTGTCTTCAGGGTATGATTTCAGCTTGCCTGTCGAAACGTTGAACATTACATTTTTGCATCTGAGCTCTTAGTGTGCAGCTCTCTTTTATTTTCAAATTTGCACAATGTCCCATGATACAAGTACAAGGAGGGATGTGATTTTTTACATTGCCTACTATGCTAATGTATCTGTTAGAAATATGCCAAAACTATAAAACTAGCAGAGATCCCACTCTACCCATAGAGTATATTATGTTCAGCAATATATATATATAAAAAACTGACAAATCAAATTTCAATATTCATGTTTCTACTTGTCAATATTCATAAATAAATGTAAGAACATGCTTATTGAAATCAAAATAAGACTCAAATACGTCTCACTTACAGAGCAAGTGGTAAATATTGATATGACATACATGTTTGCTTTTTAGCCCCTACAGATAAAACGTTACAGAGTTTTAAAGGAGGCCTTTACAAGGCCACAATTGATTAAATATGCCAACTTGGATGAATTATTTCTCAATTATGCTCTTACAAACGTCAAATAAATGTCAACAATCGATCCTCCAAAGTACCATTCGATGGATTAAATCTGATGATAATCCCAAAAGTCATGGGAGGAATCACTCAAAGGCCTTGTTAAGGTGTGCCAATGTAGTGCAAATAAAGAAACCACATACAAATGAACGAAAGTCTGCCAATTTGATCAGAATGGACTATTCTTCACCTGCATGAATGTGTGTGTGTTTGATCGGAAAATATGATCTATTCTCCCATCATTACCATGCAGCTGGAAATGCGCTCTCAGGATCAACAGCTGGCCCAGACCCTGCTGGGACTCAACAATGAGATCCAGAGACTGAGGCGGGAGAGTATGTCTGGGGCTCTGGAGCCGGAGGGGGGTGAACACCACTAACCAACCCAACCCAGTGCACCTCCCCTGGGGGTAACAGAGAGTGAGGGTGGAGGTTTCCTGCTGGAATTTCCTGGAACCCTGTCTGAATCCATGACCAGACTATGTCCTTTGGCATTGCTAAAACAGATACGTGAAAGTGTTACACAAACGAGACCCTTGGAATGAGGATTCCCTTGTAAAGGTCACATGGCATGTTTGATGTTGGCTGTGAGGGACCCAATGGACTGGATAGGATTCGATGAGTCATAGTCATAAGAATGTTTCAAACTTGTGAGGTAGTGTTCAATGTCGCATGCATACATTTTCAGTCCTGTGTCATTCACCAAGTGAGATCCAAAGCGAATATGTTATCATTAAAATTCTATTATTTAAGACAAAACAATCCGTATTTCATAAGGCCTTATTTTGAAGGCCTAGTTTTACCTTAAAACTCAGGTTTTTACAGGTCACATCAGGCCTATAAATCGCATTATGCTGGTTTGCAAAGTGATGCGTTACTCCTATTGGAATTCTACCAGAATCCAACATTCAGAATTTTTAGTCACCCACAAACTGCATTCAGAATGATTGCCAGTGTTAAGAAGACTAAGGGGGTATCACACTGAATTGGCTTGGAGCAGTTTTTCCCGAACTCTGGTGCGTTTACCCCCTTAGTTTGGTTTGTTTTGTTTGTTCTGGTGTGAACACTCCATCTGCACTAATGCACCGTGGTTCGCTCAAAAATGTTGGTCTCTAATGCGATTCATTTCGTACAGTGGGCAGTCTAGACCAAACACAGAAAATAACCACAGACACGCACTATTATTGGTTGTTTGACTGCAAGCATTTGATGAAATGCCCGCAAGATCATAACTTGAAATATCTGACACATTCTGTGTGTAGCAGCGCATCCGATGCAGATTAGTGGAGACTGGAGCTATACTGGAGATAGATGCTACTGAATATAGTCTATTCATTTAGCCTATTCAGTCACAGTCGGAGCGGCTATTGTGCTGTTTCCTCCCGCATGTTGTTGGAAGACCAAAACAAAAGTAATATGAAGATTGGGACACATACAGTGGGGCAAAAAAGTATTTAGACAGGACCAATTGTGCAAGTTCTCCCACTTAAAAAGATGAGAGAGGCCTGTAGTTTTCATCATAGGTACACTTCAACTATGACAGACAAAATGATTTTAAAAATCCAGAAAATCACATTGTAGGATTTTTAACGAATTTATTTGCAAATGATGGTGGAAAATAAGTATTTGGTCACCTACAAACAAGCAAGATCTCTGGCTCTCACAGACCTGTAACTTCTTATTTAAGATGCTCCTCTGTCCTCCACTCGTTGCCTGTATTAATGGCACCTGGTTGAACTTGTTATCAGTATAAAAGACACCTGTCCACAACCTCAAACAGTCACACTCCAAACTCCACTATGGCCAAGACCAAAGAGCTGTCAAAGGACAGGCCTCTCTCATCTTTTTAAGTGGGAGAACTTGCACAATTGGTGGCTGACTAAATACTTTTTTGCCCCATTGTAAGTGATGCTTCATGATAATCATAGATGGATATAACGTGAGCATTTTTTGGCCTATAAACAATTGACTTCAATGGACACATCCCACTGAGCACACACTGCTTGAATCAACGTTGTTTCCACATAATTACATTTAACCAACTTGGTATAGACGTTGAATTTACGTCTGTGGCTAGTGGGGTGGTTTTGTTTAGGAATTATAGTTAATTTGACATTTGGAAACGTTAAACCAACTGTACAAAAAAAAAAGAAAATACAATGTAACAAATAACAAAAACTGATTCGAACTAAAGCTCAAAACAAAGTGTGAAAATACCCAAAGATATGAGACTACTTACATCATCTAAACTGGAACAACCGTTTAAGTAACGGGTGCAATGAGTAACAGATTGGATTAGTTTAGAAACATTTATGTAATTTATATTTGTGTAGCATAAGATTAATTAATCAATTAGAAAACATAGGTATTGAAAGAAACGATTAAAAAAAATCTAGCTGCAACAGAGCATGCTGGGAAATATGATAATAATGGCCTTGGTTTTGGTTTAATGCTGGTTATTAACACCAACACTGGGTTATTTTACACCAATAACTTTTAATGTAACACTTACAGAGGTAATTTAACTCCCTAATCAACACTAGAACTGTTACACTGAAAAATGTAACACTAAGTTACAGTAGCCAATTTGCTGTGCAGAAGCAACAGATAAAAAAGAAAAAAAAAGAATAAATCATGAATCTTAAAGTCTCGGTAACAGTTGTGTTTTTGACTTTGATGTTTTCTGTTATGACAGAAATATATGTACAGTACATTTCAATTTGGAGTTCTTTATTGTTCTGGCATACTATGTACAGTACCTGTCCCAAATGCAGTTACAGTAGCAAGGATAAACACATCCACTTGTCCACTAAACATTAACATAATAAGTGTTGTCACTTTATCACAGATGAACTCCTTTTGAACTCAGTTGAATTGGGAAATTGGGGGAGTATCCTATCTTGTTCACTTTGATGCCCTTTTTTCAAGATTTTTTTGTTAACTTGAACATTCATTTATGTTGTATGAGTCTGCTGGGTCGGTCAACTTGAACTACTGCAAAAGGCCAAACTGCAAAAGGCCAGCTCAATCTAAGGTGTGTTGTCATTAATTATAATAAGTACATACACTGTATGTTAGTGACATCCATGTTTTAGTCTATTGACATCGGTGTTCAATTACAGTGTTGTACAACAAATCAATATATACGGTATGTGAGTGGATGATAACTGCATATTAATTAGACCTTCGAAAATACTGTATTTCAGTAATGACAGACATTTTCCAAGTAATATGGAAGATCGTGAATTGTCATGATATTTAAAATTGCATTTATAGTCACTATTACAAGAGTTTTTACAAATCCATTGTTGAGACATCACAGTCAATATACTACTGTAAGTAATGGATATTCTCTCTTAAATGTACTATTATACTGTTATGACCTTTGTACAGTGATAGCAGCTGCTGTTGTTTCTTCCATCTAGTTAGAGTTGAAAAGTTACACAGCTTACTTAGTAAGTGTAAGCTCTGCAGTCTGTCAATTGTCTCATGAAAATATATTTTTCTCTCACATGCAAACACGCGTGCACACAGACACCCACACACACACGAGCGCGCACACAGACAGACAGACAGACAGACAGACAGACAGACAGACAGACAGACAGACAGACAGACAGACAGACAGACAGACAGACAGACACACACACCCACACGAGCGTGCACACAGACAGACAGACAGACAGACAGACAGACAGACAGACAGACAGACAGACAGACAGACAGACAGACAGACAGACAGACAGACAGACAGACACACACACCCACACGAGCGTGCACACAGACAGACAGACAGACAGACAGACAGACAGACAGACAGACAGACAGACAGACAGACAGACAGACAGACAGACAGACAGACAGACAGACAGACAGACAGACAGACAGACAGACAGACAGACAGACAGACAGACAGACAGACAGACAGACAGACAGACAGACAGACAGACAGACAGACAGACAGACAGATAATCAATTTTTCAACTTCCTAACACAATAAGGCATTAGGCAAATAGGATTGCCTTAGGTCAATCTAAGCCTTAAATCTATATATTATTTTTAGGTTCTATCTATTGCAGCCTATTCAAAATATGCTTGTGTGATTTTCTTTGCAAACACGGTGACAATAGAATAGATGATACTGTGGTATATGACGGTGACATTGACCTACACATTGACCACGGTTGGTCCATAAGAGACTACTGTTTGTTGTTTTTTTAAGGCAAGGAGCTTCTTCTGCTGGAAGTCCTTCTAGGTAGAGATGACCCCAGAGGAGGTGGAGTCATTCTAGTGGACAGGCAAGATATGGAAAAGCCCACTTCCCCTGAGCTGGAGTAAACACTACTACCACTGCCCCCTGCCTCACTACCAAAGTCCCAGCTCCCTTCCTCCTCTGTCTCGTCATCCTCCTCTTCCTCCTCCTCTGCTTCGGCACACTCCAGCTTGAGCTCTTGTATTCCAGCGTGAAGTTCCATCAGCTGTCGTATCAAGGCCTGGTCCTGAGATCGCATCTCCATCTGTAAAAGAAAGTTGGGATTGTTCAATTAAACAGAGTGGCACAGACATAACAAATAAACAAACAAAAAGAGACGTAAACAGACATGTAGATACAGACATAACAATATGGACACATAAAAGAGGCAGACAGACGTAACAGACACTGAAACAGACACAACACCATTTCAAAAACAGTTGGTTTGGTTGTGACATACGGTATTCATAAGCAAATACCAACTGTTACAAAGAAACAAATGGCTATCAAAAATAAGACTAGATAGCAGTTACAGCTGTCAAGTAGTATAGAAAAAATAGCTCAAAACACAGAACCAAATGTTATGTAATGAAAATAACCAGTGCAGGCTACTCTAGGCTAATGAGTTCTAGGCCTAAATCTCTGAAGTTCACGTCCTTTCCCTGACATAACCTGGTTAAACCATTTCAGTTGAGCGCTGCCTCTTTCAGATGCAAATGCTTTTCTCTCTTTCTTTCTTTCTCTCTCTTTCTTCTCTATTTATGAGAGCCGGTCTAATTGCCCTCATTTTGAGAATAGAATACACAGAATTCCACCAAATTCGCCAAGTCCAAGTTTGTCCCAGGGAGAGGAATGTTCGAACAAAAACCAATCATGACCAGATCTGCATTTCTTTCTCTGTTAATTACAGCCTCAGACTGGGATTGGGCTCCGACTGAAAGGATGCGATGTGGCTTTAAAAGCTTTGTTTCAAAGAGGGATAAAAGAAGAAACATCAACTTTCCTTTGAGTGAAGTTTGAGCAGTGGGCTTCCTGGGGGGTGATATCACCTCTCGATGTGTGTTTGTGTGTGTGCTCTGTCTGTATGTCTCTCGACGTGTGTTTGTGTGTGTGCTCTGTCTGTATGTCCTTTGCCCAGCCGTTGCAACAGATCAAACTATGTCTAATGTATCATGGTGGACAGTAAACAAGCACTTGTTCTTGCTGGAGTTCTTGCTTTCTCTTTTAAGAGAACAACTGAGTACTGGGCCATGAGACTTGATAAAAGGCGATGGTTCTAATTGGTGGAAGTCACTTCTATTTGGGCTGGTTTGTGGCTATGTTTGTCTGAATACTGGACAAAGAGAATGGACCTGGGAAGGTGCCCACTGCATCTGCACAAACCCACGTCTCATGACATCAAAGTCCAGCAATCATTGGTCACTGGGAAGTGTAATAATTGGATAGAGTTTACATGGGTGTCTTTTGTGTTGGTTGGTTTGAGAATGAAAGAGGATGGAGGGCTGAGAGTGTAGATGGTTTAATAACATGTCTCTTATGGACCAGTGGATCTATATGAAACATTTTGGCCATAGGGCAGCAGGTACAGTACGAGTCCAAATTTTAGACACACCAAACTGTTAGTCCTACCAAGCGCAAACCAGATGGGATGGGTATGTCTGCAGAATGCTGTGGTAGCCATGATGGGTAAGTGTGCCTTGAACTCTAATTAAAATCACTGGCAGTGTCACCAGCAAAGCCCCCTTACACCATCACACCTCCTCCTCCATGCTTCACGGTGGGAACCACACATGCGGAGATCATCCGTTCACCTACTCTGAGTCGCACAAAGACACGGCAGTTTCTTTTCTTTGTAGCAATTCGACCACAAAGGCCTGATTCACGCAGTCTCCCCTGAACAGTTGATGTTGAGATGTGTCTGTTACTTGAACTCCATGAAGAATTTATTTGGGCTGCAAATTCTGAGGCTGGTAACGCTAATGAACTTATCCTCTGCAGCAGAGGTAACTCTGGGCCTTCTTTTCCTATGGCGGTCCTCATGAGAGCCAGTTTTATCATAGCACTTGAAGGATCTTTTAAAGTTCTTGAAAATGTCCGTATTGACTGACCTTCATGGCTTAAAATAATGATGGATGGATTGTCGTTTCTCTTTGCTTATTTGAGCTATTCTTGCCATAATATGTACTTGGTCTTTTATCAAATAGGGCTATCTTCTGTATACCACGCCTACCCTGTCACAACACAACTGATTGACTCAAACGCCTAAGAACAAAATATATTTCACAACTTAACATAAAGGCACACCTGTTGATTGAAATACATGCCACGTGACTACCTCATGAAGCTTGTTGAGAGAATGCCAAGAGTGTGCAAAGCTGTCATCTAGGTAAAGGGTGGCTACTTTGAAGAATTTCAAATATAAAATATATTTGGATTTGTTTAACACTTTTTTGCTTACTAGATGATTCCATATGTGTTATTTCATAGTGTTGATGTCTTCATTATTATTCTACAATGTAGAACATAGTAAAGAATCAAGTAAAAACCCTGGAATGAGTAGGTGTGTCCAAACTTTAGACTGGTACAGTAGCATAGCGGTTAAGAGCATTGGGCCAGTAGCCGAAAGGTTGACGGTTTAAATCCCAGAGCCAACTAGGTGAACAACCTGTCCATGTGCCCTTGATCAAGGCACTTAACCCGAATTGCTCAAGTCGCTCTGGATACAATACTGTAAAGTTTCAAGGGTTCCCCCATGTAGTCCAATGCCTATAGTGTATGACTTAGATTACTTTAGTTGTTGTTGTTGGTTTGACAATGAGCAATTCTCTCTGAACTACTATTAGCTTACACAGCATTCTCTAAGTTATGCCAAAATTAGAACCCGTTCAACTATGCGATTCTATTGAACCAACTAAACCAGAGCCATACCAGTAAAGTAACGTACAGTCTCCAGTTTGCCTCTGTATCTCTGTCCCATCTGAGATTTGGTGGGTTTTGTGTGCTCATGACAATTGGTTTCCATGACGAGGCGCCGGGCGAAGACTAAATGCCAAGCGATATATTAATCATTGACAATAGGCCCTCTTTGAATTTCTAACCAACTCGTCCAATAAGGAAAAGATGTAGAATAAGTTAACAATGTGTTCCACCTGTAATTTGTAAGTGAGACATATAACAGCAAATAAACTGACAGGATTCATAGAATATTCTTGTAACGTCTGACTTATATGGGTGATTAACATTTAGACCTAACAGAGATGTTGCATCCTATAATTATATAGAAAACATACAAGAGACATGTCAGCTAAGCCTTGTGAGGTTCTCACATACCTGTTCATAGGACAAATTCATTTCAAACAAGCTGTTGTATGTATTGTATTAAAAAAAAAACGTATGAGAGACATGTAAGCTGAGCCTTCTACGGTCTCACA
Organism: Oncorhynchus gorbuscha; assembly: GCF_021184085.1. Taxonomy (NCBI): domain Eukaryota; kingdom Metazoa; phylum Chordata; class Actinopteri; order Salmoniformes; family Salmonidae; genus Oncorhynchus; species Oncorhynchus gorbuscha. The sequence goes on along the minus strand of NC_060181.1, from coordinate 42,266,777 downwards.
TACATGGGCCATACAAATTTCAAAAGGTATCGCGTACCACTGTCTGACGTTATTGACACATGCAATGTGACACACGAGAATCAAAGTCCGCCGCAAGGAGGAGCAGGAAGAGGATTTTGTACATATAATCTTCTTCTGCCATACAAGATTCTTATTTGATTTTCATGATTATTTTCCATATGGGAAGGGGGGGGGGATTGAATGGAAGCTGGAAAGGTGACATCGTAACATCGCCTGCCCATCTCAATTATAAGAATGCAATAACGTGACAGTCCCACGCACTAACGATTTGAATGGCCAAGAAGGTAATTTCATTGGGTGACAGATGGCTTGACCTTAGCCCTAATAGCCAATAAAAATGTCTCCATTTCCACAGAGCCCCACAGAGCCAGAAGACCACACGCAGGTCATTATTTTGGGGGCTTGAGTAGTCATATATCTAGCACAGAATCATTTGAACATGTCATCTTTCTCTACAAATATAAAGTAATGAAAGACAAGATCACCCTGGAGTCTCACAGTAACTCACAGTAAAAGTGATGAATAATTGCAATCCAATTTCCATTATCATCTGTTAACATACAGGAAAGATCAAATTGTCCTCTACAATTTTCAAATACAAATGTGTATTTCTGTTGCAAATACAAAACACATCAATACATTCAAATACAGTACATTTAGCTGAGTATCTTTTTACTCAAGCCCATAGACAGATTACAAATTTGATCAGTTCTAGAGAGACTTTATCACAACCAAAGACTTCAGTCATTTGTCCAGTCTTACCAGTTCCCTGCGCAGCCAGGCCAGTGCACTCTCAATGTCCAGTTTGTAGGTGCTGCTGCTTTGTACTCCGGCCATGCAGCCCGCCATCCGGAGCCCTTCCTCTGGGCAGGGGTCTCTAATGGTCCGTGGGTCGCCGGACACAACGGGCCCAGTTGACTTACAGGCATCAAAGGTGGCGTCCTTAGAGGAGAAGTCTCTCAGTCTAGTCAGGACCACTTCCATCATGATAGGCTTCAAGTTCTACAATCTGGGCTGAAAATCAATCAGTATTCTTATAGAATCTATGTTTGGTCTAAGCTTCTCTCGGCTGTAGCAAGATACAGCGTTGTCTGGACAACTCTTCTCTTTCTGCTTCACTACTCCCACTTCCTCCTGTCCTCTCTCGTGTCAGTGGTAGTTCTGCACTGGACTGGAAACTTAAAGAGGTTCTCCTCTGTTTTCCTCAACCCCCTCCTCTGTGGGACAGTGGAGTGGCGTCAGTCATGTGTTAGTGTGATGCAGCAGGAGTGATGTCAGCTCTTTGCCATTGTCTGAATGCCCGACCCGTGCTTGTTTACCATTTTGGAGTCTCTTTTTAACACACACACACACACACACTCCCCCTATGGAGAAGGAAGAGGGAGGAGGAGGAAAAGAAGGAACAGAGAAGAATGACAGTTTCCCAGGTTACCTCCATTGTGCTCTTGAGGATAACGGGGTAGTCTATGGAATGTCCTTGGCTCGTTGTCATGTCACCCCTGTTTACAAGGACATAATTTAGTGTGGACTGCTTGTTCCTCAAAGCCCTAAAGCTGTCCCCCTTCAATACTTAGACAGACAGACAGACAGATAGACAGACAGACTATGTCTTAGTTGTCTGAGCTGCACCTAGCAACCCCTACAAACAAAGCTGCAGATCCAGATAAATTGACTAAAATAGCTTTGACACGTTTGCATCTACATTTAGAATTGCAGAAACAAAGGCATCTCCAGACTGAAACAATAAATACAAATATTGTGAGTAACATGAGGCAAATGTGCTTTTTTTGTATATGAGATGATAGACCATCCCACTCCTGACACATGTACTGTAGCCTGTGTGTAGATGTGTACATGTGTAGCCACATGTAGCCTGACCGGGTTCGAACTCAGGATACCTGTGACTCTCAGTCTAACATATTTTAGCCATTACACCAAGAGGCAACAACCTCTTGATAAGGATGGTAGGTTTTGTACTAATGTCACTGCAATGTGAATGTGAGATAACCAGTCACATATTGCGTAATATGAGGAACTAAGCTATTGCAAGTCACTGAACCACATTGAAACCCACCCCCATGTCCTCAAATGAGTGGAATGTGTTAGGCCACACGAGTTGCCAACATCATTTGTTGCTTCATTCCGTTCTGGACTCTTACAGGAACAAATACAGTTTAACGTGATAGCCTACAGTTTTACAGGATATAAGGGGTTTCTGTTACATTAAACTAAAGCTGTGGTCCTGCACTTGGTGAACAAGATCTAGTGAACTGTTAAGAAGACGCCAGTTCTCCAGCTGATCTGACAGAAATGAACCAGGATCCTGAGGAGCAGAGTCCTGCTGCAGACAGCCAAACGCTGGCTTGGTGAGAGTGCCGAAGAGTCTTATCACCACCTTTTGGTCATTTCCTGCTTTACACGCCGGGAAAGAAAACTTCTGGTCCCACTTCATTAAACTAACGCCAATTTATAAAGGCTTTATAGATCATACATTACCAATAACAGGGTAGGTTAGCATGTCTTGGGAGAATGACCCTGTAACTTTGTCACTCATCATTATTTATGATTAATTAAGAATGATCTGTAATCGTGGTAGCATCCACATTAAAGTGTTTGGTAACATATTATATAAAAGTGTCTTCAAAATGGCACAATACTGTATTTGCCATTAATTTATTAAAGGCACAAAATCATCTTAAACACAAGCTAAATGAACTGCAATGCATCCAACAAGTCTGTGGTCACAAGCTTCATGTAGTCATTGCCTGCTAGGAATGTGGGACCAAAATACTAAACGTTTGACTAATTTACCTTTTTGAGATTTTTTTGTTGTTGTAATTGTTAAACAAAATCTCTTTCTCTGAGCAATTGCATTAGTACAAAATTGTAACATTTCCTAATGTTTTCTTTTGCATACTATATAGCTCATTATTTGATTTATTAATTTTATATAGTCATTATTGCTCGTCTTTATCAAGGGTGTCAATCATTTCCGACCCTACAGTGTATACGGATGCTTTGAAAATGATCTATAAGCTTATGTCATGCTTTCTTGTTTGTAATGACTCATTATTATTACACTGTACTTACAGCAGTAATCTTAACCCTAGCTTCGTGTCCGTGACCCAGTTCAACCCTAACTCTAACTCTAACTCTAACACTATCCCTAACCCTGGCTTCATGTCCACATCCCTGTGCAACCCTAACCCTAACTCTAACTCTATCCCTAACCCTGGCTTCATGTCCACATCCCTGTGCAACCCTAACCCATGCATTAACCACAACCCTATACCAGGTTGATGTCCACATCCCGATTCAAACCTAACCATGGGGAAATTCTCCGTTGGGTAAAACTCTGTCCTCTCCTCCTCCTCCGTGACCCGGAATCCGATAAGTGGTTGCCACATGTAGGAGAAATCTGTTCCGTATGATGCATTTTGCATCATATGATGTTGCGTTTTGCATCATATGATACAAAACACATCATAGGGGCCAAATGTCTGTATTTTGAAAGTTACATATCTTGAAAACTTGATTGCTGACATGCTAAAAGTTATGGGACTATATCAACTGGACATTTTGTTATTTGTCCAGACTGTACTATCTGTAAGCTTGAGCGCAATACAAGTCTCTCCATCAAAATCCCAGTATCTACGCTGGAACCCTTGATAGACTCTGGGGCTGAGGGTTGTTTCAAGAGTTAGAGAAGCCTACGCCATGTTCGCCTTAGATGGTAGTCATCTTCCCAGTATCAGATTTGAGACACTACCTTTAACCCTCACAGTATCTGGTAACCACAGTGAGACTATTTCTTTTTTGATTTTTCGTGGACAATTGAAACAAATACCGAAAGTAATCACAATATTATATTAGAGGAGCTATATCAGAACATTAGCAGGCGCCATTTTGTCAAAAGTTATTATATTGGCTAGCCTAGCCTATCTTAGCCACAAACCCATTCATCTCTATGGTTAGATCCCTAACAGTTTTCACCTGATCAATTTACACATCATTTGAGGAGTGGCCTCCGTCTGGCCACTCTACCACAAAGGCCTAATTGGTGGAGTGCTGCCGAGATGGTTGTCATTCTGGAAGATTCTCCCATCTCCACAGAGGAACTCTGGAGCTCTGTCAGAGTGACCATCGGATTATTGGTCACCTCACTGACCAAGGCCCTTCTCCCCCGATTGCTCAGTTTGTCCGGACAGCCAGCTCTCGGAAGTGTCTTGGTGGTTGGAAAATGTCAGTGAGGACATTTGCTAGCTGGTCAGCGCATGCTCTATGAACGCATCCTGGTAATCCGTCTGGCCCCGCTGCCTTGTGAATGTTAACTTCTTTAAAGGTCTTACTCACATCAGCTACGGAGAAAGAGATCACACAGTTGGCCGGAACAGCTGGTGCTCTCATACATGGTTCAGTGTTGCTTGCCTCGAAGTGAACAAAGAAGGAATTTCGCTGGCCTGAAAGGCTTGTGTCACTGGGCAGCTTGCGGCTGGGTTATCCCTTCGCAATCCGTGATAGTTTGCAAGCCCTGCCACATCTGACGAGCTACAGAGCCGGCTTAGTAAAATTCAATCTTAGTCCTGTATTGACGTTTTGACTGTGATTGCTCGTCAGAGGTCGTAGCAGGATTTCTTATAAGTGTCCGGGTTAGTGTCTTGCTCTTTGGAAGCGGCAACTCTAGCCTTTAGTTCATTTCAGATGTTGCCTGTAATCCATGGCTTCTGATTGGCATATGTACGTACGGTCACTGTGAGGACGATGTCGTTGATGCACTTAATAATGAAGCCAGTGACTGATGTGGTAAACTCCTCAATGTTATCGGATGAATCCGGGAACATATTCCAGTCTGTGCTAGCGGAACGCTCCTGTGGTTTAGCATCCGCTTAATCGGACCACTTCCGTATTGAGTGCGTCACAGGTACTTCCTGTTTGAGTTTTTGCTTGTAAGCAAGAATCAGGGGGATGGAGATAATTATGGTCAGACTTGCCAAATGGAGGGTGAGTATTGTTTTTGTTTTGTACTTTTTACCCTTTTTTTCTCTCCCTAATTTCATGATATCCAATTGGTCATTACAGTCTTGTCCCATTGCTGCAACTACTGTACGGACTCGGTAAAGGCAAAGGTCAAGAGCCATACGTCCTCTGAAACATGTCTCTGCCAAGCCCTTAACCAGCCACACCAATGTGTCGAGGAAACACCATACAACTGGTGACCGAAGTCAGCGTGCATGCGCCCGGCACACCACAAGGAGTCGCTAGAGCGCAATGGGACAAGGACATCCCATAGTGATGCCTCTAGCACAGTGACTTAGAACGCTGTGCCACTCGGGAGGCTAAATGCGAAAGCTGAGGATTCGGTTGTAATAAAATAATCCATATTTTCCTTCATGTTTAATTTTGGCAGCCTACATTCCTAAGATTAGAGGCAAACCTTATTTTAATGAATATGACTTTTTCGAAACAGAAGCTCTCTTATTAAAATTCCCACCCTCTCCCTGAATAAAAAACTTTTGCCCAAAGGTGCTGCAAGCGGCTAAATTTGCACACGGTGCGTGGTCACAAGGCTTCAAATACTAACACTGCTTGCATAGTCACTCAAGCAATGATGCGTGGAACTTACCCTCTTTTGTGAGAGGATATCTATTTAGATGATGATAACGCTGAAAACATATAGTTTACATTAGTCCATTTAAAAATATAGATATTTTTTGAGTGCATTTAAATTTTGTCTTCTGTTTTAATTTCTCCGTCTACATATATTGGCTGGGGGTTAATAGTATTTTTTACGGTCATCCCTGAAGCACGAAATCATGTTCAGAAATGACACAGAGAAAACTCAACTGGTCACGGAGAAAGGCACCATGTATAGCATCACCATGGAAAGGTAAAGTATCCCGTTTATTTATTGTGTATTTAAAGTGTCAGGCTGTTGTTTTCAATGTTGTCATTTACATTTATGATATCTGAAAACAACTTGAGCAACTTGATGATGAGTTGATGTTTCTGTCACTTGAACCATATCCACATGTATAGGACGATATTATTATTTTATTGTGCTAATGAACGATTCGTCCTAGTTATCACATTTCATACGCAGTCACATTTATTTTGACAGTTTGTTTTAATAATGTTTTATATACAGCAGACAGCCATGAGTTCACCTTTTTAGGCGTTCTCTGTACTCAAACTCAGCCTGGGCTCCTGCCAGGCTGGCTGATTTATAGTCTACAAACTTGTACACACGGTTCTAGTTCTGTGCTAGCTTTAGGGGTGAACAAAATTGGAGGGTCAAGAACACGAGAATCCCCCTCTCTTGAAACTTGTGACGTTGGAAAATAAAGTTTGGCTGATGTCAATGCTGAACGAGGAGGGTGTTGAGCGCCCATGGTGAGTTTCGTTGACATATTATTTGAATTGCCATTGTTCATTTATTGAATAAAACGCCGTTTTTTAAATCATCTAAGACAGCCTATTACCCTTGCTCCAGTCATGCGTAAAAAACCTTTTGCGCACGGGTTCCAATTTTAGGTTTGCAATTGCTCTGCAGTAAGTATGACAGGAGTTCAGCAGTCAGTTCACGCTCCTTCTGCGATGTTAAACTTAATTTAGGGCTAATTGTCATGCTTAGAGTGCACGGTATCTTTAGTTATTTAATAGCATCCACACCAAATCTGGCGTTATCACTCCCACAGTGTTGATTATTGAAGAATATAATTTATAAATGCATAATGAGTTTAGTTAAACTGTCATACCCCATCATAATCCAATATATAAGCTTGTTTTACTCCAATGTTTGTAAACAAAGTAAATGTAAACAAACACTACATAGCCTCAAATCATGGTTAAAGCTATAATTTTGATAACATTGATGGCCAGTCCTGAATTTGAGTGTTTACATATCTCCAGCCTCAACTCTCAGCTTTTTACCATATCAGGGGTGAGGAAGAAGCTTAAAAAAATTGTGTCTACTGCTGATTGCTAAAGTAACTTTGAAAAGGTAGTTCACCACATCCAAACTAATTTGTGATAAATGATCATATCTAAATCTGAAATGTCATAGACTAAAACTGGCAAAAACAGGTTCATCGGGGAGTCAGATGTGAACAGAATGTGTAATTTGGCCTATTAAACACAAAAACTATGTTTCAAGTGAAAATTGGGCAAGTCTGTTGCCCAAAAAGAAAGGAAATTCTTACCTACTTCACACATATTTTTTTGCACATTTTGGCAAAAAAAAAACAGTGTCTAGTTCCGGTAATTAGCTAGACTGCTACATGGAAAATAAGTAATTTACTACTTAAAACACTACCAAGATTTGAATTAAGTTCAACTACTGCCAAGCTACTGCAAAATGTATTTCAATTACTAGTTGAACTACATGTACTGTAGTTCACTCCTCCCCAACACTACTCTCCCATCACATCCATTATCTGGTCCCTGGGTGGGGGATTTAAAGGAAGGATAGTCCAGGAGCTACAAGGTTGAACACAGTCAGTTAGCCTAACAGATGCAACTGGTTCAGTGTTCAGTAGTTCATGGTGCAACGGATCACAAAACTCACAGTTCGGATCACGGTTTTGAGTCACGGATCGGATCATTTTTCAGATGAGCAAAAAAGAAAAGAAAAAGGGAAACAAATATAACTCTGCTTTCCATTTTTATTACTTAAAGAACACTTAAAGCAAGGAACTTTTCCATGTTTAAATAAAATCTTAAAAGAAATGATTCAATACTCAATTGTTAAATTAAAGTGCAATATAATGCATGATACCTTCTTCCTTTAAACAATAGTGAATTTTTAAAAATGGCCTGTGTCCACATCATCAAAAAGAAATGTAAAAAAAGAAAGAAAGCAAAGCAGACCTGAGCTTATAACTTCAAATTATTTTCCAAAAAGATGAGGGTGTCTACATTATCTGGGGAGAGGGTAGACCTCTGCAGTCACTATGTCCCCAGCCGTGGAGAACACCCTCTCACTAGGAACTGCTGTGCCAGGCACAGCCAGGTAGCATCTTGCCATCATGGCAATGTGAGGGTATTCACACTCATTGTTTTTCCACCATGCCAGTGGATCACCATCCACTGGAATGCCGCTTGCTGCCTTGTAGGATGCCATCTCCTCTTTAATGGTGTTTGCAAACTTTTTGTTCCCAAAAAGCTTCTTTATGGACAAATTATTTTGTGGAGGAGATGCCTCTGAGTCTTCCCCTGTCGGCTCTGTGGCTTGACATTACAGAAAAAAATAACTTGATCAATTAAACTAAATAATTATTTATTTTCATATTTCATAGAACTATAATTGTGGCAATAACATTGAATAAAAGCCATTATTATTCCAAATCAAAAATTTATGATTCTAATTGCATAGACTAAGATTAGACTGCACTATATTTATTATTTAAGTAATTCACTCTTTTTATGACCTCTTCAGTGGCCACAGTCTCAGTGGTGAGATCACTGTATGTCCTCCGGTGTTGGGCAGTGTCTAGGTGAGACAGGGACTTGAACCTTGGATGCAGTGCAGTACCTCTATGAAGCTAGTCCTGTACATTAGGGGGGTATCTGGGGTTCAGGTCCTCTCTAATGGCAGCCTTGACATCTCTAGTGATGGTGCTGTCTTCCTCACTTGGGGCCATGGATTGTAGAATCCTTGTTTTCAGAGGTAGGATCATGGACACAGACGGTGCAGTTTCAGTGCTCAATAGAATTGCAACCGTTTTGAGGGGTTTGAGCACCTGGAGGACCTCCTCTGTTATTTTCGCGTCATCATCAGACAAGGTGACGATGTCTTTATTTTATTTTTTCAGGGTCTTGTCTGTCAGGGCAGAGTATACAGCTACCTGCTGCTCAAGATGGTGCTCCAACATGTCATAAGTGGAGTTCCATCTTGTTGTGACATCGTGTATGAGCTTGTGGGTTGGTAGTTGTAGCATTTCGTGCTTGGTCTTAAGCACACGAGCGGCTGTTGTGCTTCAGGGGAAAAAGGAAACCACCTTCCTGATCCTCCCAAGGAGGCGGTTCATCTGGTTACCTGAGATTCCCATTTGGGATGCTAAATTGACCACACGTGCAAAGCAAGCTATCAGTGGCCCCAGTCCATCTTCTATCACTGCATTTACTTGGCTCTTGGCATTATCTGCGGTGATTTGGATATTGCTATTGGGCAATAGTGGGTGCGCCAGGGGATTTCGTAGCGTGGCTCAAGCACTTTCACCATATTTTTAAACCCTTTGTTTTCCACAACAGAGTATGGCCTCATCTCTGCAGCGATAAACATTCCAATAGATTTGGTGATGGCTTCAGCCCGGTCTGATTCTGTAGCAAAGGGCTGCTTTAATGCTGCGGTGAGAAGTTGTTGTCTCTTGGCTGAGTTGTCTCCCGTCACTGACACACCAGGGTGATGGCGCTTTAAATGTGTGGCCATGCTCAATGTATTTCCATGATCATATTGCTTTCTTGTGGCACAATGCCTACACACCGTAATGGTGTTGTCCACCACCCTTCTTCCGTCATCATATTTGACAGGGAAGCCAAAATGCTCCCATATATGAGACTTAAATGAAGCGGGAGGATTTTCTAGTTCGTCAGCTCCTCCGCTAGCTCCGTGGCTGTCACTGCTCTTTTTTCTTCTTTGCTTATTGCAACGCGAGCATCCGGGACTGATTCGTTGAGATTCAACATTCTCCGTTCACGTGAACAATACACACAACTGCTTTAAAACTAATAATAAAATCAACCTTCAGGCTTCAGAGTAAAACACAGCACGCATCTGTCTTGTCTTTATCTTTCCACTGCGACTCCGCATCGAGATTTAGGGAATTATTACTTTGAAAAGTAACAGTGTCAGTGAAACTGTATTTCCCACTATGATGGTTAAACTTTGCAATTGATCCACGGTTCACGTGCGTGCCGAACGGGGGGGGGGGGGGGGTTCAACGACGGTTACTCCACTATCAGTAGTACATGGATCAAGCAAAATAAAAGTCCCCAATCACCCCAATGTACCAATTTATGTCTCTCATGAGGCCTCTAGTTATGGATATAACCCAGATAATATAAATTGTCGACATTGGAGCTTATAAGGCCCCCTACCAACCTGGTTTTCCTGAGGGGTGTCCTTTCATGTACCAAACAGGCTCTGAAATGGAGGTGGACTGTATATGCTACTGACTGTATTTGGTGACCGTTTTCGGTGACTCAATTTGGGTAGTATCCGCCCTGGGGTGTTGGAAAGAGGGGGTCAACAGTTGACTTTATGACAGACAGTAAAAACACTTGAGGCACTGGGAATGCTACGGATTGTAACCACAACATGCAACATTATTACAGTTTTAACGACGCTCACTAACTTAAAAATACTACAGACAGAAACATATTACTAAAAGATAAGTATGTCATGCTTAATGCATACAATGTAATTAACATCACAGACAATGTCATTAACATAATGGATGTAGAATTTCCATTTTGAGAAAGAAAACCCCTAACACTACACTGTTAATGAACAAACTGGCGTTTTTTCCCGCTCTGCCTCATGGCAATGTGTGGAATAGCAGGAAATTAGCTTTAAATCAGCAACATTTTCTCCCAGCCTCTTTGTAAAATGTGTAGAATAGCATGAGATTAAGTATAAAGCTGCATATGTTTCTCTTTGCCCCAATGGCAAAATGTGTAGAATTGTAAGAAGTTTTTCTTTGCCACTGCCTGAGTGCCGATACTGAGAATTCATTTTGGGCTGTGGAAGTGCCTGAATGCGCAGCTGAGTGCAACAAGTAACGGCACACAAGGTGGGCACAACACGAGAGAGCCATCCTTTCATACAACCTCTGTTCAGCCTCAGTCTTTCTCTCTTCTTTCCATTCCCCCTCCTCCTCCTCCTCCTAATTCTTGGACGACTTTCATGACATCCATCTCGCTTGTCTGGTCTTTCTGGGCACAACACGAGAGGGACCACCATTCTTACAGGCTCTACCTCAGTCTCTGCGTTCTGTCCCCCCTTCTCCTCCTCCCTCTTGGATGAATTTCATGACATCCATCTCTCTTGTCTTCCCACCCATTCCCCTTTTCATCCCCCTCTCCTCCTCAATTTTTGGATAATCCATATGCCTGTTGTCTTCTTTTCCTGTCCCCCCCACAGTGTGTCCACAGATGGGATAATGCAGAAGGAGAAGGACAGCAACATCAAGCATTGCCATGACAACAGCCAAGCTACGGAAGACAGGGAGCGGGAGAAGCAGTTGGCCAGGAAGAGGCTCTACGTGGTCTCGGCTGTCTGCTTGGTCTTCATGATCGGAGAGATCCTGGGTGAGGGGTCAAATGATACATGACTATTGGCTAGCCTGTCAATTAGGTAGTCAGTGAGTCTGTGTCTCTCAGTTAGGCAGTCAACAGTCAGTCAGTTAGTTGGTTAGTCGTTAGTGACATACTCCTCGCTCTCTCTCGCTCTCTCTCACTCCTCTCTCGCTCTTCCTTTCTCTGCCTGTAGGTGGATACTTTGCGGGGAGTCTGGCGGTGATGACAGACGCCGCCCACCTGCTGGTAGACTTCGCCAGCTTCATCATCAGCCTGGTGTCTCTGTGGCTCTCGTCCAGACCCGCCACACGCACACTCAGCTATGGCTGGCATCGTGCAGGTGAGATCATCAGCCTCATCATCATCATCGTCATTATGTCTTTATCATCGTCATCATCATCACACTTCATCTTAATCATGATCATCATTATCATAAAATGCTCACCCTCATCATCACTGCTATCTTCATCAATAATCAATACATGCTGTATCCCAATCTCATGAGCCACTTATTGTGTGTGCTTTATACTCTTTCAGGAACAAGTAAGTTGAAGTGGAGTAATTTAATGTGTTTATAGAATAGCATTCCTACGGTTGTTTGTAGCATTGTGATTTATGTATCATGGCCTTTACAATAGGACCCGGACAGTAGATACTTAAAAAAATCAGATACCATTAGATGCATCGATTCCCGTTCAGGCGAATATTTGTGCATAGGACAATGATTCACGTTTCAACTAGAGTTTTGTAAAACTAGGCTACCTGTGTCTCTAATTGGAGAACTTTTCCTCTTGGCTCTCACTATGTGGTACGTTTGGCACTGCATGGTTGTGCCGGGCACTGCTGGCAATATGAAATGTTTTTTTCTGCAGCTCTTTACTGTAATATATCTGTCCCATCACATTTCTCTCACTATGGTCTCTGATTAAAACGTCACGTGTTCTCTTTCTCTCCTCTCCTGTGTGTCCCCTCTCCCTCTATCCTCTAGAGATCTTGGGTGCTCTCCTCTCGGTGGTGACCATCTGGCTGGTGACAGGTGTGCTGGTTTACCTGGCTGTGCAGCGCCTCATCAGCGATAATTATGAGATCGAGGGGACCATCATGCTCATTACTTCAGGCTGCGCTGTGCTGGCAAACATCATGTGAGTCCACCGACGCCAAAATGCAGCCCATTCGTTCGGGCTGTTACTGTCAACAGGGCTGGGGTCACTTCCTTTTCAATTCAGTGGCTTAGCTGAAATTCACTTCCTGAATTGAAGTTCACAATATCTGAATTGAAATGTAATTTCGTTTGAATTGAATTTTAAATTAAATTAAATTCCATTCATGAATTGACTTCATCTTTGGAATTGACGTAGTCTGCTGTGACCATGACTAATGTAGTGTTTACGATTGACGACTACGGATGACAGACAATCTGAGAAAGTGACGTGGATTTCCGTGGGCTTTAGTCCCTGTAAGTAGTATTTCTGGGTTGTTAATGGTTCCCCGTCAGAGCTAGATATTGGTGATTCACAAGTGAAAATCAAACCACAGTAGTTCACACTTTATTTGGATAGTTTAGATTTTCCATCTGTAGATGCTCTACAGATGGTCATACTATCAGCAAACTGTCTGTTAATAAGCAACTGCTTGCTAAGGTTACTGTTATAGGGTTTGGTTTAGAATAAGGTCAAGGGTTAACATTAGGGTTAGAGCTAGAGCTAGGGTTATGGTTAGTAGATAGTTAGTTGAAATGTTACTGACAGTCTGTAGAGCAGTGTTACTCAACAGTAGCAAGTAGATATACAGGTATTGTCACGTAAACAGCCTACAGACATCTTCAACAGCAGGAAGCATCCATGTATAATGTTTTATAACGTGTTGTAAGCATATATGAGCATTTATAATGCCTAATAACAAGGCTTTTAATATGTTATGTCTTTCTGAATGTCCTGTGGGCAGTATGGCTTTCACCCTGCACCAGTCTGGGCATGGGCACAGCCACGGGGGCCTCAGCAGTGGGCACGGCCACAGCCACAGCACTAACGACAAGAGCAAGCATGGGCACAGCCACGCGGCAGGCAATGGGCATGGGCACAGCCACAAGAGCAGCCACTCGCACAGTAACGGTAACCAAGAAAACCATTCCCATGGAAATGGCGACGTGGAGCAGCACAATGGGGTGGACGGTCAGCAGCAGAAGTCGGCGGGGTCACGACCTCAGGCCAATGCCAGCGTGCGCGCTGCCTTCGTGCATGTCGTGGGAGACCTGCTCCAGAGCATCAGCGTGCTGGTCAGCGCCATCATCATCTTCTTTAAGGTCAGTGGTCAGAAGTCAACTGGGGTGACGTGGGAGATGGTGATCAACTGGGGTGATGGGGGAGTTAGTGGTCAACTGGGGTCATGTGGGAGGTAGTGGTCAACTGGGGTCATGGAGGTAGTGGTCAACTGGGGCGACGGGGGAGTTAGTGGTCAACTGGGGTGACGGGGGAGGTAGTGGTCAACTGGGGTGACGGGGAGGTAGTGGTCAACTGGGGTGACGGGGAGGTAGTGGTCAACTGGGGTGGGGTGACGGGGGAGGTAGTGGTCAACTGGGGTGACGGGGTAGGTAGTGGTCAACTGGGGTGACGGGGGAGGTAGTGGTCAACTGGGGTGACGGGGGAGGTAGTGGTCAACTGGGGTGACGGGGGAGGTAGTGGTCAACTGGGGTGACGGGGGAGGTAGTGGTCAACTGGGGTGACGGGGGAGGTAGTGGTCAACTGGGGTGACGGGGAGGTAGTGGTCAACTGGGGTGACGGGGGAGGTAGTGGTCATTTGGTCAACTGGGGTGATGGGGAGGTGAACTGGGGTGATGGGGAGGTGGGAGGTGGTGGTCAACTGGGGTGACGTGGGAGATGGTGATCAACTGGGGTGACGTGGGAGATGGTGATCAACTGGGGTGACGGAGGAAGTAGTGATCAACTGGGGTCATGTGGGAGGTAGTGGTCAACTGGGGTCATGTGGGAGGAAGTGGTCAACTGGGGTCATGTGGGAGGTAGTGGTCATTTGGGAGGTAGTAGCCAACTGGGGTGATGGAGGGGTAGTGGTCAACTGGGGTGATGGGGAGGTAGTGGTCAACTGGGGTGATGGGGAGGTAGTGGTCAACTGGGGTGATGGGGAGGTAGTGGTCAACTGGGGTGGAGAGGACGATGGGGTGAGAAGATTAGGACTGAGGCACAATGGGCATGTTAGATAAGGATGAGGCGGATGTTCGTGTTGACACACTCTTCCTGGCTTTCGTAAGATGTCCTTTTGATCTGGTCATTTAGATAGCTGAATTGCATTAGAATGAAACATACAATATGTCACATACTCAAAGAGTGGCCCAAATAGAGCCCCGACAACGTTAGGTTATTAGTCTAATTTCATAGATTAAGTTAGTCTTTTTGAATTAGCATAAATTGTACATAAATAATATTAAAAACTCTCAGCAAAATACAATGGAATTTAAATCATTGAAAGAATCAATCAGTAATTGATGGAAGATCATATAACTTCTAGTTAGCGGCAATTTACTGTATTATAAATTGTTGACTTTATCCACTTTGGGATTTATTGCCTTGTGCCCCATGCCGAGGCTGCAAAAATGACACTCTCAACAAATTAATTAAGTATCATTGCAGTACACAATGGACCGCTCTGTTACAGTAGTTTACTGTTAATTTCACAGTAAGTCCAGTGTGACTTTTAGACTCCCCCTCCCTCTTCCTTCCTGTGTGTGATAATCTCTCAAAATCTTCATGTGCTGAGCATGCACCTCCGTAGGCACTGATATCTACTGCGTCATGTTCTCAAAGGTAACTCCAAAACTAGAGATTGATGTATTTTTTTAAACTGATATTGCTAGCAGGCAATCCTCAATAGAATGATCCCTTTTGTGATGCTGTACAAGCACAAACACATGCACAAGCACATGTGTTTCTAACGTGAGATCGAGATGTCCCCTGTATGTTTTACCACAAGTATGTCTTAACTGAGGTTAAATATATTGGGTGGAAAATAGATCATGCAATGACAATGTAATGATTACGGTCCTTACTCTCGCTTTCTCTTTGTTTCCCACAGCCTGAGTATAAGATAGCTGACCCGATCTGCACGTTCCTGTTTTCCATGTTTGTCCTGGGAACCACCATCACCATTATGAGAGACATCCTGCTTGTCCTCATGGAAGGTAATACAGGGAGTTCTCTCTATCGTCCCTGTTTCGGGATTATGGCAAAGTAGACGTCTTATTGTAGACGAGGAATGATTTATAGGGACGACAGCCATAAGGATATGATTTGTGCAAGAGTTGACGATTGCAACATGTCTAAAACTCTTATGATCACAAGTGTTGCCCAAGATGCCCATCTTTTGTGCCCAGTCCCCCCTCTCTGTGTGTGCATTTGCGTGTAATGAAATCCATCTCTCTCTCTCTCTTTCCCTCCCTCCCTCTCTTATTTCTCCCCAGGTACCCCAGCTGGAGTGAAGCACGGTGAGGTGAGGGATCGGCTGCTGGCAGTGAAGGGGGTGAAGTCTGTCCATAGCCTCCATATCTGGGCCCTGACTATGAACCAGACGGTGCTCTCAGCACACGTGGCTATAGGTGAGTGTAGCTGGACTAGGCTGTCAGTAATCTCCTGTTATGTTACAACTCCCATATGTGATGATGATGATGGCTTTATTGTGTCCCTGACCCTTTTTTTCGCTTGTCATGCACCCGAGAATGAAACATTCTGCGGAAATGCCACTGCTGTTTCCACTATATGTGTGCACTGCTTGTGACTTGACTTGATCAGACCATAGTGACTTGCGATATTGTCAGTTGGTCAGTGTCATCATAGTTGCATTTCCTTTCCCTCCACAGATGACATAGTGGATGCCCAGCCAGTCCTAAGGGAGATGACCCAAACCTGCTTCTCCAACTACAACTTTCATTCAGTCACCTTACAGCTGGAACAGCAGGCCGACCAGAAGCCTGGGTGTAGTCTGTGTGAGGACCCCAAAATGTAGACACCTGTTTAAGCCCATGGGAGAGGCCAGGAGCCCAGAGGAATAAGGCTAAGTTAAGCTACCTAACCAGGATTTAGTTGTAGCCTGGACACAGTCTTTTGGCGAGTGCTTGACTTGACCAGGAACATATTGGAACTGATTTCTCACACCTCACATTTGTACCGCTAGAGTTCCTACACCTTTTATAGAATGCGGCCTAAAATATTGCGGCATTGTGGCACCTTAATATAAACAGCACTCCAAATAGAATAGAACACAACTTTTTTTGACTATATGTTACAGCGAACAACTTGCAGTGCAGTGTCTCTCTGGAGGAGTACCGGCACATATTTCAGTCCACTTCAGGCTCTGCTTTTGGCTGATCAATCATGGATATTGGACCAGAGGGGTAGACTACAAAGCAGGTTCAATGTTTTAGGGCTCTATTTTCAGCTGGTGTTAAGGAGGTGCTAGTGTCATATGCAAGTTAGTTTGCAATTTCATCACGTGAAAACTGTCAGACTGGCATCTTCCCACCCTAACGCCAGGTTTGGCAATTTATCCATCTAACATCAGCATGCTTACGCTCAGATGGGAGGAGTGTAAATATTTTAGGCGTGCCCTTAAAAACATGATCCAAAGTACTAATTTCAGCCGGCACTGGCAGGGATATTTAAGACCGATCAAAAGCTGGTTTTAATGGTAACGCAGTTGGTTATGGTATGAATTTTGACAGCTGAAACACAGCCTATCCAGCCGTGACGCGCACACTGCCCACATGAACATGGAACAAGATGTGATTTGGTACCTGTATACTTCGTATTTAGAAACATAAAACATTCATGTTTTCCCCCATTTTATTTGATTAAAAACCAAGCATAGCCTCCCCTCTCAATGGAGGCTGTTTTCTTTTTGTCCTGCCCAATGTAATCAAGTAGGCTAGACAAGACCGTCGATAAAGGGCTTGGCTCGTGAGACCGCTTGGAAATACATCTTAATCACCCAAGCTTTATTAAAATACTGTATCAAGTTTGAAAGGAGCAAATCAGTGAGCTGACATTCCCTTTTTATCTGTGCATTGTAGGCAGGCCTACAGTATTTTAGCCATGCTTTGGACGTGTGTAAGACTCCCTCCGTGATATAGGTTACATGTCTCCGTGCCCATCGTGACAGGAGAGATGAGATCCTCTGTGAATATCAGTGAACCTCATATTTAGAAGTTATTTTCATGTAACAATTGCTTGTTTTCCATTTCAACTTTTTTTTTTAAATCCAAGCCCTCCACAGACTACCCTTCCCCTAGGACTACTATAGCGAAGGCTGGTTCAACAGCAATGCGTTGTGTGTTTTGTTTTTATGATGGTGATTTTATGATATCATTACATTTGACATGCATTTATTGTTGTTGAAAAAGAATAAAACAGATTTCTTGCTTTTTGTTTAATTTTATTAAAACAAACTCAAAACAAATTTTCAGTGTGAATTTAATCTTGCTTATTGACAACATTTGGCATGTCCATGCTCAGCCATAATGCAATTTACAGTAGGCCTAGCCCCTATATCAGTGCGAATGCTATTGAAGCAATTACTTAGAACAATGTGGACTGCAAACAGGTTCAAGTTGAGCAAATATGGGATCTACATTTAGTTATTTTCTTTCTGTAAGCTGTTTAACAAACTATAGTGGACTAACATTGGAATTTGAGTTGATCCCAACGTAATATATACAAGACTGTATATACACAAATTGAAGCAACCACATATTTAGCCATGGAGCACGTTCCGATTGGCCAGTGAGGGGTCAAGCCTCAACACACCCACAACTTATTTATTCATCAAATCCCAGGCCTTTCTAGCCACCGCCAGCAACTGCGCAGATAATTGTGGTTGTAAAAATAGCTAAAATATTTTGGACACACCCTCGAACCTATAGCGCTACTGCCAACGCTTAGATTGACGATTGCATTAGGTTTGTTAAAATAGAGCCCTTAGAGTTAATTTCCCGCAATTCTACACATTCTGCCATGGGGTGTAGAGAAGATTTAGCAGTTTTATAACACATTTCTTGCAATTTCACTCATTTTGTCATGGGGTGGAGAGGAAATGTAGCAGTTTTACAGCGACACATTTTGCCATAGTTTGGAGAGTTTTTAGTAATTCGACCATGATTACAGGTTTAGATCATTTACCCCCCCCCCCCAATTGACTCAAAAACCAAAAACACATATCTAAATTGACATTTCTTCATGAACCAGGAAAATCAATAAGTTATTTGGGGTTGTTTATCAAAAATAGCTGGCTAACTCACTGATCCTGCTTTGTATTTGACCCCTTTTGTTGTGTGGTTAGTTTGTTTATCTCTGAAAGCCGAGGTGGTCATTCTATAGTCACAAGAAAGTGCCTCTGTGCCAACATAAGTCGCTCTGGATAAGAGCGTCTGCTAAATGACTTAAATGTAATGTAAATGTAACATTCCCAAATAAGTAAAGATTGAAGAGATCAGGGATGGGGTGCCATAGCTGATCACAGGCTTGAAAGTGTTGCACCATGAATTATATTTATACATGTTTTTGTCTTACTGTAAGTCCACATATTAAAATGTAATTTGAGTGCTTAATGGTTTAAGTGTCTATATTGAAATGCTGGTCACTGTATCGTTTAAAGAACATTAGATGAAACCGCACAGTGTTAGATGCTAATAATTAAGAGAACAAAACAGTCCTTATATTTAAAATGCTGATTTTAATAAAATCTACTGTTGAAAATAATCATGTTTGCCCTTTTGCCTTCTGCTATAGTTCCTGATAAGGATACGGGTTGCTCAGCAACACAGCACTCAGTGGGTCCATTGTCTCTTTGCACACCTTGATCCCTTTTCATTTCCCTGTCCCCTCCTCGACCTTCAGCCAGTCTGGTGCAGCTGTAGGCCGTCAATGCAATGGATCAGCCATCTTGGGTCTCAAGGGTCCCTTAGTGTTACTGACCCAGTATCATATACACATCTCTGGTTTGGCCTCACCCTCCCTTAAAGGGAGACTTCAATCAGTCTGTCGAAAATCAGACCCTGATAACATGAATTGATCAAATGTACACAGGGGGAAGGTTCAGTTTGTGTACTGAAAGCTATTAGGGGGTATTTGAAACATGTAGAATAAGTCAATTAAGGAAGGGAGAGTCAGTGATTAAGTATGCATTTTGTTTTTGAGGTCTTTGTTGTTTTTTTAAGGCTAAGTTATTTTGTATAATAATGATTTCACAGCTAACTTGTTTTGTTGTAGCAAACCATTTCAGCAAGGCTATCACAAGCTCTCTAGAATGTGTGAGTGGATCAAGATTTTAACCTCTGCATTTGCACTCCACTCTGTGGGCTGTGTGAGCATGACTCGGCAGATTAGAGCAGCGTGTGTGTGTTTAACATCTGATTGATGGATTGTATTTCCCTGAAATCAGCTGACCCCTGGCAGTATCCCATCTCCTGTGCACCCCATCCTCTTTGCACCCTGCTTTTGTCTGCTCTACATTACTCTCTCTCTCTCACACACACACACTCTTTGCACCCCACTCTACTCAGCTCACACACACACAGAGACAAACACACAGAGAAAGTTAAGCCCTTTATCCAACTGCTGCTCTGGCAGCCACTGTTGGGCTGAAATTCACACAGGATTCCACATGAGGCAGAGGGGCACAGAACCGTGCAATTTAGCCCTACTCCTATATTATCTCTCTCCTTGTCTGTAGCTTGGTCCATTCTCTCTTTTAATCCTCTTCAACGTGAGACACTGTCCTGGTTGAAGTGGGAGAGCAGACTATTGTGCACGGTGCCCCTCCTGAACCTAACCCTGGAGAAACAAGATCAGAGTGTTTTTAATTAAAGCACAAGACGGCTGAGTATGATAGATAATCCGATTTAGCCTGATATCCCTCAGCAGTCATTATATGGTTCACGTTTTCTCTCCTCTCACTGGGCGTTTTCCCTTCCAACACTCTGGGGCCTTCAATCTGGCCATTGTTGAGGCTCTCTGCTGGTTTGGTGTAGGTGATATGGTCCAATACTGTACTGTACACCCTGAAATCACACCAAGGTCATCAATGTCAGCCTAACTTATATTTAAGAAGTTTCTAAGTGGTTAGAATATGTGTCATAGAGCAAATCTCTCTTCTTAAATATAGTTGCCTATTTATTCAATGTTTGTATAATTCATGGTAATTGAACAGTATTTGAGAACACTATCAACTATGTGCTTTATCTCTGTCTGTGCTTGAGGGTGTTAAGGTAAGGTATGGTCATTAGAAACATATGTTAAGTATAGATTCTGTATCAGATGCGAAATTTGTCTTCATCTTTATGGACTTTGAATATTCATAAGTTTGTTATAAAATACTTAAACACTACAGGCACGACACAACAGAACCAGAATTGTGTCTACATATTTTGTGCAAATGCCTCAAAATAGAGCCACGTGTCACACCAAGCCTCAGTTATTCAATATTCATATTTGGGAAACAAATTATAACCTAGGAAATTAGGATCTAACAACCTGTGACGAGCCAGATTTGAACTCATTCATCGCGGTGAACTAAACGGCACTCTTTTTCGCAAATTAAGAAGTTGTCAGCAGCCAAGTGAACTGACATGGCGTTTCTGTGCCCGTTTCTGTTTCAGTAGCTTACACAGAGAGCTTTAGAGAGAAGAAAATAAAACCTGTCTCAAGGTTTACAATTACCCAACTCAGCCTCCCTCACTAGATAAATTGACATTTAAATCCATCCCGTAGCCGTATAACCCCACATTTGAAGGAATAATGGAAATTAAGTAACAGGCATTATTTTCAAACTTCAGCTTCACTCAAGCCTGAAGAAGCCTTTCATTTTTTCAATAAAACACTCTCTTATTCTCCTTGTCACTCAGAGCAGCAATTTAGCACGGGAGGGCGCACAGGATGAGTAAGTATCTATTTCAGGCACATCTTGTGTTTGATACTTTAATTTAAATAAAGATAACTTTTAACAGATTGCTTTGTGAGCTATGAATGGAAACCTAGCAGAGAATTATAGTTTTTGTCCATTCTTCCATTAATAACATAGGATTAGGGGCTCACACAAGTTTGAATGGTGTTTTTTTAATACAAAGAGGAAGATTATGATGACACATGACACGTTAGGGATGATCCCAGCTAAATCGTATACAAATACAGTAAGTCACTTCACCAAAAAGTTTAAATAGACCAGAAGGTTGAAAGATAAATTACACAGGGCAGTGTTGATCGCAGAATGACCACCAGGTGTCGCTTTTATACAGGTGAACTTGCAGTGCAGCTCTGCTCTACAGTAACATCATTAGTGGGGTATTAAACACATATATTTGATATACATACCGTATCTGCTGTAAGATAATGCTAATGCATTTTTTTTGTATTAGAGTTGGTGTTTTTTCATAGTCATCAATATATTTCAGTGCAATCAATGGCAGCAACAATAATCCACATTTTAAAGCTGGAATCCTTAATTGAAACAATAACAAAGTGTCACCTCACATGTGTTTTGATAGAAAGCTGATGGATATGGGCCTTGTATTTTAGAGCTCTGTTTGCAAGGACTGACCATCCATGATCTCAAAAGTACAGTTTTAACCATGTTTTGAGGCTATACAGTGTTTGTTTACAAACATTGGAGTATAACAAGCGTATTATATTTCGGGTTATGATGGGGTACGATAGGGTACGACAGTTAAACTAAGCTCATTAGGCATGTATAAGTGACAGTGTTCAAGAACCAATGGGTATGAGTAATGTTGCTAGCAACCAAAGAGTAAAGCTTTAATAAACGCTCATATTTCATGCTTTACGGTTAAGATACTCAATGTAAGGTCTCGCGATGTTTGACACTTTCGATATCCCGAAGAAAAGGAACTTGACACATATGTCAACAAAAAAATATACATTAAAACTAGCTAGCACAGGTAAGTTTACGTATTGCGTTTTTAGTCAGTTGGACAATATGAAAAGCGCCAAAGTCAATTTTTTGTTTTGTATAGCAAGAGGACAAATGCATGTTAAAGCTATTTGAAATAACTATCGTCTCGTTTTCTAACAGCTTGCTGTCTGTAACCAGCAACGTTAGCCATCTAGCTAAATAAACCGTTATTACGTCAACTGTGGCGTGTGAAGTTGGGGTGCAACGTTGCAGATACAATGCATAGAGCTGTCCGTTTACACTGTAAGTGTCCATGCCTTCCAGAAATGTACTGTATACAGCTAATTTGCCAGGCTATTCTAGTGCATGTGAATTGCTATGTTATTGAATGGTGGAGCCTTTTTATATTGTTTTTTTTTCTCCCAAAAACACCGAAATACGTCCTTTTAGAAATGGCAAAGCTCTCGGTATAGTGATCCGGGGCTTTAGATGTTGTGCACATGAAATGATGTCTTTCCGAACTTTATCTGCAACGTTATATTCCCTTTAGTGCGACTCGAGCCGTTTCCCCGGTCACTATACGGAGAGCGTAGCCATTTCTAAAAAGACGAAACGTTAGTGTTTGAGCCGTGGTTATTATTATTATTTTTTTTAAATGGAGATTTGGTTTTAAAAACCAGAACGTGTCATTCAACTTCAGTTGCACCTTCTGCAGTAGCTGCACCTTGATTGTTATTATTCATCTCATCATCATGACTTACAGTTCACTAGAGCTTCAGCTTGTAGACTATGCCATAGACCAATGGTCACTAGAAAAAAAAAGTGATGGGTCTCTTCTACCCCTACCCATGTTTGCACCTGGAAAGGAGGAGGCTGATCCGTACTCTGATAGTAGAGTCTACTGGCCCTTTGCTATTTTCCCCATGTCAGAAGAAAAGTTGTTGCGCCCTACCTTCAGCAACATGGGAAGTAGCAAAGACGAGAAACACAGACAGGAACTGGGGCCTCCCCCTGAGGAATGAACTTGAGTGTCAAAGAGGCTGCCTCAAAGCCCGAGGGCTGCAAGGCTTAGACTGACAAAGTTCTCAGGCTGGAAGAGGTTTCACAGCTACCTGAGTAAGGTGAGATCTTCAGTGAACCTTCAGGGTGGAGGCCTGGGAAAACTGTTGCCTGCCTAAATTTCAATAAAAATAAATAATTTTAATGACCGCTCCTGTGTTTCTTTTACCTTAGTTAAGATAAGAAATAAATAGATATACAGTACCTTTGGGAAAGTATTCAGACCCCTTCACTTTTTTCACATTTTGTTATGTTAAAACCTTATTAAAAATGGGTTAAAACAATTAAAATCCTCAGCAATCTACACACTACCCCATAATGACAAAGTGAAAATGTAGAAAAGATAAAAGTATTTAGACTCTTTTCTATGCTCAGGTGCATCCTGTTTCCATTGTTCTTCCTTGATGTTTCTACAACTTGATTGGAGTCCACCTGTGGTAAATTCAACTGATTGGACATGATTTGGAAAGGCACACACCTGTCTATATAGGTCCCACAATTGACAGTGTATGCCAGGGCCAAAACCAAGCCCGAGGTAGAAGGAATTGTCCGTAGAGCGCAGAGACAAGATTGCGTCAAGACACAGATCTAGGGAAGGGTACCAAAAAATATCTGCAGCATTGAAGGTTCCCAAGATTAGTGTAGTGTAGTGTCGTGTGTATTTTGTCCTATATTTGTATTTTATTTTTTAATCGCAGCCCCTGTCCCTCCAGGAAGTATTTTACCTTCTGGTAGGCCATAATTGAAAATAAGAATTTGTTCTTAACTGACTTGCCTAGTTAAATAAAGGTAAAATAAATAACCACAGTGGGCTCCATTCTTCAATGAAAGAAGTTTGGTACCACCAAGACAATTCTTAGAGCTGGCCGCCTGAGCAAATCGGGAGAATGGCCTTGGTCACTCTGACAGAGCTCGAGAGTTCCTCTGTGGAGATGGGAGAACCTTCCAGAAGGACAACCATCTCTGCAGCACTTCACCAATCAGGCCTTTATGGTAAAGTGACCAGATGGAATGACAGCCCGCTTCTAGTTTGCCAAAAGCCACCTTAAGTCTCTCAGACCATGATGAAACCAAGATTGAACTCTTTAGGCTGATTGCCAAGTGTCACTTCTGGAGGAAACCTAGCAACATCCCTGCGGTGAAGCATAGTGGTGGTGGCAGCATCATGCTGTGGGGATGTTTTTGAGTGGCAGGGACTGGGATACTTGTCAGGATTGAGCCAAAGATGAACAGAGCAAAGTACAGAGAGATCCTTGATGAAAACCTGCTCCAGAGCGCTCAGGACCTCAGACTAGGGCGAAGGTTCACCTTCCAACAGGACAATGACCCTAAGCACACAGCCAAGAAAATGCAGGAGTGGCTTTGGGACAAGTCTCAATGTCCTTGAGTGACCCAGCTTGAACCCAGTCGAACATCTCGGGAGAGACCCTAAAATAGCTGTGCAGCACCACTCCTCATCCAACCTGTCAGAGCTTGAGAGGATCTGCAGAGAAGAATGGGAGAAACTCTCCAAATACAGGTGTGGCAAGCTTGTAGCGTCACCCAAGAAGACTCCAGGCTGCAATCGCTGCCGAAAGTGCCTCAAAGTACTGAGTAAAGGGTCTGAAAAATTATGTAAATGTGATATTTCAGTTTTTTCCAAAAATGTCTAAAATCCTGTTTTTCTTTGTCATTATTGGGTATTGTGTGTAGATCGATGAGGAAATAAAACACATTTAATCAATTTTAGAGTAAGGCTGTAACCTACCAAAATATGGAAAATGTCAAGGGGTCTGACTATTTTCCAAAGGCACTGTAGATAGGTAAGTTCTAGGGTTTCAGCAGGTGATCACACACAAACCATTAACTTACACACAAAAAAAACATAAGGAAAAATCAAAGAGATCGAGATGCAAAATATTTCTAGTTTAGTTCCATACATAAAAATAAAATCAATTTTGTTTAGCACATTATTTCACTCTATACTGCCACTTTTTTTCCCTTTGAGTATGGAACGGGCTGATGGACTAAAGGGTTAAGAGGAAGCTTGGAGATAAATAGCTTGCAATTATTTTTGGATAAATGAATTAATTATTGTCCCATAAGGAAATTTGTCTGGCAACAATAGTTTATTTATTTATATATTCATTAATTCATCAACTCATCATTGAGAATGTAACATCAAGAAATTAACCAGTCTGTTTCTTTTTCCCTGTCTCTCTCCCCAACCCTTCCCTTTTCCATCCTTCCAATATCATACGACCAGGCATGCCAAGGTGTGCCAGTGTAGAATAAGCTGACCCATCACTGCACCTACAGGTCCTCTGCTGTCCACATGACCACCCCTCCCATGGTGGCGTTCGCTGGGCAGCAGGCTCAGGCTGCCCGTGATGTCAACACGGCGTCGCTCTGTCGCATCGGCCAGGAGACGGTGCAGGATATTGTCTTACGCACCATGGAGATCTTCCAGCTGTTGAGGAACATGCAGGTGAGTGTTTGTGACTTTTTGTATTGGGGCGGTGTAAAAGCTGAATGAAGTTCATGGGTTGCCTTTGATTATGGATGGTGCTGGTCTGTCAACCACCTTTATTACACGCAAAGCATTCAGCCTTATTTGACCTCAAACCGACAGCATTACATAAACTGAGAGCACAACATTGATTGTCCCCCACGACATGTATTGTCCCTCTGTTTTATGATGAAAATGGATGGATATGGGCCTACGAGCAGAAAGCTAGGCCAACTAAGCCAGCTTTTATTATTGCCCTAGAAAGGCATGTCTCCCGAGTGGCGCAGTGGTCTGCGTCACTACAGACCCTGGTTCGATTCCAGGCTGTATCACAACCGGCTGTGATCCCATAGGGCGGCGCACAATTGGCCAAGCGTCGTTAGGGTTTGGCCGAGGTAGGCAGTCATTGTAAATCAGAATTTGTTCTTAACTAACTTGCCGAGTTAAATACAAATAAATGTCCCAATCCTGTTTCACACTAGTTTTAAAACATGGGTGATATAATTGGGTATGAAAAGGTCTCCATTTTATCATTAGACAGTCACCATCTGTTTATACCTCTTCTCGTCCTTCTGTTGACACATTGGAAAGATCAGACGGTGCCCTGGAGATGAGTTCAGGACAGGTTGTCTCTGTCCTAAATGGCACATTATTCCCTATATAGTTCACTACTTTTGACCAGGGCCCATACTAGGACCCTGGTCAAAAGTAGTGCACTATATAAGGAATAGGGTGCCATTTGGGACATTGTCAGACATTGTCTCTCTCTCTCTGTGTCTCAAAGAAGATCCTTCTGCAGCTCATTAAAACAACGACGAGAAAGTCAAAGACAAAATAAGAAGAATGCATTACCACCACAACACAAGCTGCGCTTCCTCGCCACAGAATGCACAAACAGCACTGTTGTGACTTGTTTCACAGATCACAGACTGTGTGAAAAAAGATCACTCTAGTAGGCATGTATACAGGTATTCACCTCACCTACCCTCATGCAGGGAATCATTTCAGGCTGCACAGGATGATTACGATCGGTTAAAAGCACCTACAGCTAGTTAGCATTAAACCTCAGTTGAAATGATCAGTTAAAAGTGCCTAAAGCTAAAGTTAGTTAGCATAAAGCTCAGGTTAAAAAGTATGAAGCAGTTTTAAGTTATACACATATCATATGTAACTTCTCCTGGTGGAATGCCATGTAACAGCACAGTAAAATTCCTTTTATTTATTTATTTGGTCTACAAAAAAAGTCATTATTTTACAAAACTTCTACACTTCAGTTACCACCATAAACATTTGAGTAATCACACGCTGATTACCAGTAGGCAAGAAGGTACTAGTCAAGGAGTAAATAGGAGGCCTTGTATTGGCCCGTAGCAATTATTAAAATGTTATTACATTACTAAAATAGAAAAACATTCCTTCCTATGTCTTCTCCCCCAGCTGCCAAATGGAGTGACGTACCACCCCAGCACCCACCAGGACAGGCTGGGCAAACTGCAGGAGCACCTGCGTATGCTCTCTGTACTCTTCCGCAAGCTGCGCCTCGTCTATGACAAATGCAATGAAAACTGCACCGGTCTGGACCCCGTAACCCCAGAGGTGAGTGACCACTGTCCCAGGACCACTCTGTCGATCACAATCAATATCTAACTAGTTTGAACTGGACATCATTTACTTGGTGCCTCTCCCACTCTGTCCCGGTCTACCTCAGCACACCCTATTCCCTATATAGTGCACTACTTTTGACAAGGCTCTGGTCAAAAGTAGTGCGCTGTACAAGGAATTTGTATCCATTTGGGACACAGACCCTTGGCTCAGCTCCACATTCAATTACATTTCTCTCTGTGTTTGTCCCTAGGGCCTCCTTAGTGGCTGTTATGGACACCCACCCACCACTTTATTTTACTGAGGTACTGGGGCAGTTGTTGTTTCAGACCTCATGCTGGGCGATTCCATTGTTTTTATTTGTAGTTTTATTGTTGCAGTCTTTTCTCCTATTGGTTTGGAGCCAATTGGTTTTAAACCAATGTTTTAGAACGGACTGTATGCACACGTTTAATGAGGCTATTCTTACATCTGATAGAGGCATTTTGCATTAAACATGTACATTACCACTCAAGTTTGGATACAGCTACTCATTCAAGGGTTTTTACTTCATTTTTGAAAACATTGTGGAATAATAGTGAAGACATCAAAACTATGAAATAACACCTCCTCATGCAGTAACCCCAAAAAATGTTAAACAAATCTAAATGTATTTTAGATTCTTTACAGTAGCCACCCTTTTGCAGTGGTCTAGGGCACTGCATCGCAGTGCTAGCTGTGCCACCAGAGACTCTGGGTTCGAGCCAAGGCTCTGTCGCAGCCGGCCGCGACCGGGAGGTCTGTGGGGCGACGCACAATTGGCCTAGCGTCGTCCGGGTTAGGGAGGGTTTGGCCGGTAGGGATAACCTTGTCTCATCGCGCACTAGCGACTCCGGTGGCGAGCCGGGCGCAGTGCGCGCTAACCAGGTCGCTAGGTGCACAGTGTTTCCTCCGACACATTGGCGCGGCTGGCTTCCGGGTTGGATGCGCGCTGTGTTAAGAATCAGTGCGGCTTGGTTGGGTTGTGTTTCGGAGGACGCATGGCTTTCGAACTTTCCCGAGCCCATACGGGAGTTGTAGCGATGAGACAAGATAGTAGCTACTAACAATTGGATACCACAAAATTGGGGAGAAAAGGGGGTAAAATTCAAAAAGAAAAAAAAGTAGCCACCCTTTGCCTTGATGACAGCTTTGTACACGCTTGGCATTCTCTCAACCAGCTTCACCTGGAAAGCTTTTCCAACAGTCTTGAAAGAGTTCTCATATATGCTGAACACTTATTGGGTGCTTTTCCTTCACTCTGCAGTCCAACTCATCCCAAACCATCTCATTTGGGTTGAGTTCGGGGGATTGTGGAGGCCAGGTCATTTGATGCAGCACTCCATTCTTCTTCTTGGTCAAATAGCCCTTACACTGCCTGGAGGTGTGTTGGGTCATTGTCCTGTTGAAAAACAAATGATAGTGGGACTAACTGCAAACCAGATGGGATGGTGTATCGCTGCAGAATGCTGTGGTAGCCATGCTGGTTAAGTGTGCTTGAATTCTAAATCAGCGACAGTGTCACCAGAAAGCACCACCACAACTCCTCCTCCATGCTTCATGGTGGGAACCACACATGCAGAGATCATCCGTTCACCTACTCTGCAGGCTGAAGAAATTTGTCTTGTCACCTAAAACCCTCACAAACCTTTACATATGCACAATTGAGAGCATCCTCTAGGGCTGTATCACTGCCTGGTACAGCAACCACCCACAACCGCAGGGCTCTCCAGAATGTGGTGTGGTCTGCACAACGCATCACCGGGGGCAAATGTTTGACTGGTACTGTACATTACATTTGTTTGTTTTATACATGGGCAATTCCATGGTAACGGAATTACGGTGAGACTCAGATTTTTCACTCAAATGTATATCAAACAAAAACTATTTTGAACAAAAACACATTTATAGGAAGATCTGTGCAGATACAATTTTGTTTCTAAACTTTGCATCTGCACAGTTTTTACAGTAAATGTTTTATTTAGTAAATTATTCAAAGTGGTCCTTGTGAATAGAGTTGTATGGTTTGTTAAACTTTGAAGTCAATGGTTTTTCTTTGGCATACATTTTCATGTGAAAAATATGCGTCTCAGCATAATTCCGTGAAGGTGGAATTTCCCATATGGCATACCGGCGTGCTGTATTTCTCTCCCTCTGAAAAGTTACACTTTTTATATAAACCTCACTGTCCATTTACACTCCCCAGTTGTACCACTTCATTTAAAATGTTTACATATTCCCAGAAGCTATGAAAATGACTTATTGTGCTGACCAACCAGTACCTCACCATACCATGTTGGTTAGAGGAAGTTGATGTTGGCCCTCCACACACCGCTATTTATCATCCCCTAAAACTCAAGTGGCTGACAAGCCTGCTATTGGCCGGCCACAGTCCTGACAGTCGTGCTATTGGCTGACTGGGCTTTCCCCAAACAGGAAGTGGAATCAATGACTCGGCCAGCATGACCTCATCACGTTCCTAATTAGCAGCGGGCCTGGTAATGAACAGCTGGCGAAGGCTGCCCACGTCAGCGGTTTTCTGTTTTCTCCCCAAGCCAGGCAATCAACTGAGCTCTTGTCGTTCTTTGGCATTTCCTGCACTGTGAGCGGCCATGTCATTTAATTTACTTATCCTCCACGGCATTTCTCTCCTTTCTTCTCCCTATTTCGTTCCCCCTTTCTAAGTAAGGCAACCTGGATAACTTAATTACCCCCATTCTTCTCTGTCAACAGGCAAACCACATCCATCCTAGTGTGGCGGAGAGAGACGGGTTATGACTCACACACACACACAGTCACAGAGACACACACACACACAAGCTTTCTCTCTCGCCCTCGCCTTTTCTCTCTAACCCCGCACATTTTCCCCCTTCCGACTGCCAAAAACAGCTCTTACCTTTAAATTCAAAATGCGTTTGGCTTATAGCTGGAAGTAGACGTTTTTTCCTCTCTGATTCTACAGCCCTAACAATTACAGAGCTGGCCTAATATAATATCCAGCATGTCTTCTGTCTTCTCTCTTATACGAATCAGACAGCTTTGGGTTTGGCATCGGTCTCTGACTGACTAGAGAACTGCCATAGCTGTCTCGTGTTTCTCATTTGATTCTCTCTCCCTGCTTTTGTCTCTGTCTGTCTTTTGGCCCTATCCAGCCCCGTTCAGCCCTGCAGTAATGCTTTGGTCACAGCCTGCATCAATCACTGTCTACTCTTGGCCTCTGCCAGTTGCTAAACTTCAGGTCACTGACTGCAATGAAATGCAATCAACTACTAGGCTTTTCAGAATGTAGAATAGCACTCAGCCTCAGATTTGTTTTGGACTTCGCTGTGTTTTCACACCTGGTAAGGCTTTTGGTTGGCCGGTAATCGTTATTCCCCTTGTACCTAATCTTATGCTTTTCTGAAATCATTACCTCGTTCCTACATAACCGTTTAAGCAATCTCACATCACACAGCCATGTATGATAATAGGAACCCAGTAGACGATAGTGTAACGCTAGTATAATGGTACTATTTAAGATAAGCCCGTTGCTCTTGATGCAGTGCAATAAATAACCATGTGTTCCATACGGCACTGCTCGTTATCCTGCAGACCAGCAGGTGTCAGTGTGATTTAAAACTGGAGGAACAGCCAGGCAGAGCGAAAAGGAGGGAGGGAGGAAGGGAAAGACCTCAGCATTCTGAGAGGGTTTTCATCACAACAGTCAGTATAGTGTCAGCCAGACAACGTCAAGCACAGAGAGTGCTTATAAATGAATTAAGAGCTTGGGTATGGACTGTGGAGAAGTCCTAATTCAGAAATGTCGGTGGTGGTATGGAACGGTTTGTAGATTAGAGTGTTTTGGTGTTCTACACACAATCCCTATTTATTTATTTTGTTTGAGAGACAAGCCAATGAACCTTATTTATTTGTTCATGTTTTATTTATCCTTTATATAACCAGGCGAGACCCATTTGAAATGGTAATCTCTTTTGCAACGGAGCCACAGACAAGAGACAATAAATGTATTTCCCAAGCCAACGTACCAAACTACTATCAATTTAACATCCCCCTCACTGAACACCGGTGGACATTGTATATTTTGATATACCCTCCCCCCACACAGCAACTCATCCCGTATGTGGAGGAGGACGGCAGCTCCAGACACAATGAACGCTCGGCCAGCCAGGCCCACCCGGAAACAGAAGAGAGGGGGGAGATCCTGGAGGTTAACAAGGTGAGCTGCCCACTGGGGCTTTAGCGATGTAAATGTACAGTAGGCTGGGCTTTAGAGTGCACAGAAAAAAAAGGTAACCTCAATAGGGATTCCAGGGGGAGAGAAATGGGCCAAAAGAGAGAGAGAACAGATTCTACGAAGAGAAAAAAAGAAATGGAAAAATAGTGTGAAGACACAAGCTACATATTGTGCACAATACTCTCAGTACTCTGTACTGTAATTTACCTGAAGTAGTAATAGTCTCTCTTTGACTGTTGAAAATAGTTTTAGATAAACCGCAACATGCATTATTTGGCAGTGTTGCAGCTTTTATTAGCTACCCAGTCATGGTGTGTGCGCGCCTGTGTGCGTTCTTGTCTGTCTTGAGTGTGCTGAATCATAATGGAGCAAGGTCACAGATGTCATGGATGAGTATTGGTTATTTTTAAGAGCACTAGCTCCCTCGCTGCCGCTAAAGGTAACTACTACTGTAAAACATGGGCCGTGAGCGCTGAGCTTACCTCAACTCAGGCAGATACCAAACAAATTGTGTATCCACTGCAAGTACACAAACCCTCCATAAGCATCAATATCAGCATTCTAGCTGACCATATCGCTATGAAGCATACCAACACCGAAAGGAGAGCAAACAGGCACATCCAAACAATAACTCCGGCTCAAAC
Organism: Oncorhynchus gorbuscha; assembly: GCF_021184085.1. Lineage (NCBI taxonomy): Eukaryota > Metazoa > Chordata > Actinopteri > Salmoniformes > Salmonidae > Oncorhynchus > Oncorhynchus gorbuscha. The sequence continues at coordinate 42,234,508 of NC_060181.1, read as the reverse complement.
TCTACGGAACAAAAATATAAACTTAAAATGTAATGTGTCGGTCCCATGTTTCATGAGCTGAAACAAAAGATCTCAGAAGTTTTCCATTTTCATCCCTGTTAGTGAGCATTTCTCCATTGCCAAGATAATCCATCCACCTGACAGGTTTTCAATTTTGTCACACATTACAATGCCACAGATGTCTCCCAAGTTGAGGGAGCGTGCAATTGGCATGCTGACCGCAGGAATGTCCACCAGAGCTGTTGCCAGAGAATGTAATGTTAATTTCTCTACCATAAGGCCGCTGCTCCAGAGTTGCACAGTGATCTAAGGCACTGCATCTCAGTACTAGAGGCTTCACTACAGTCCCTGATTCAAATCCAGGCTGTATCACATCCAGCCGTGATTGGGAGTCCCATAGGGCGGCACACAATTGACCCAGCATCGCCCGGGTTTGGCCGGGGTAGGCCGTCATTGTAAATACGAATTTGTTCTTAACTGACTTGCCTAGTTAAACTAAAATGTTTTTTTTTTAAATTACGTCATTTTTAAGAATTCGGCAGTACGCCCAACCGTCTCACAACTGCAGACCACACCATCCCAGGACCTCCACATCAGGATTATTCACCTGCGGTATCGTCTGAGACCAGCCATCCGAACAGCTGATGAAACTGAGTATTTTTTAACCCACTTTTCTCCACAATTTTGATCGTGCAGCAATGAGACAACTCCTCAACGGGCTCGGGAGGCAAAGGTTGAGTCATGCGTCCACTGAGGAGTATTTTTGTCTTTAATAAAGCCTTTTTGTGAGGAAAAACTAATTCTGATTGGCTGGGCCTATTCCCTCCCAGGCCCACCCATGGCTGCGCCCCTGCCCAGTCATGTCAAATCCATAAATTAGGGCCTAAGGAATTTATTTAAATTGACTGATTTTCCTTATATGAACTGCAAAATTGTTGAAATTGTTGCATGTTGCGTTTATACATTGAATGCAGAGTAACTACGAATGTCCAAATGTAGCCCAGGAGCTGGATGAAAATATAGCAACGAAAACAATGAAAAGACTCATTTAAATTTGGGAGCACTGAGCAAACAGTGAAGTGGACAATCAAACATTTACCATCTTAGCTGCCCATACCACAAAGTTACTACTCAAAACACCAGGGGGAAAAAAAAGGATAACGAAAAGGTAGGCTTCACTTGCATGTCTGCAGCAGCCATCCCCTTTCCACTCCACACTGCCCTGCCCAGAGCCCAAATGCCCAGCTGAATATTAAAGCTGCGATGAGAAGAACATGTTTTGGGGAGTTAGAGGTTAACTCATCAGGACGGGAGGGATGCGGCAGAATGCGGAAAACAGATGTTTAGGAGGCTCAGCTGCATCTGCCTCAACGACCTGAGCCGGATGGATACACCAGATTCCACAAGGAAAAGAGATTGAGGGAAAGAGATGGGAAACGAGAGTTGACATGTAACCGGATGGGATAGATGGGAAGATTTGAGTGTGAAGACGGGCCACATATTGAGCCAAATACCGGATTCCACAGGACGAGAGAGAAAAGAGAGGCTACAGAGAGAGAGAGAAGATAAAGATGGATGGATAACCGGACTGCATGGATAAAGAGGAGATTTTAGTGTGAAGACATACTGTGCATGTTGAGCCAGATAACATTCCAGAGAAAGTGAAACGGGCTGAAGATTTTAATGGAGATTTTAGTGGGTAGACATATTGAGACGGATAGGATTTCCGTCATTCCAGAGGAGGAGAGAAAGAAGGGAAAATAAAGAATACTGAGAGTAAAAAAAAATATAGAAGACTAATAGTTGACCGAATGGACAGATATGTGGACAAAGGGAAGATGTTGGAGGTAAGGTCTCCATATGGAGCCAGAGAGGATTTTCAATTAGAAGAGAGGAAAAAGACGAGACATTTGAAGGAGAAAGAGAGAAGACCAATAGATGGAAGACTAGAACAGACCGATACTTTTGTATATACAGTGTATGTGGACACCCCTTCAAATGAGTGGATTTGGTTATGTCAGCCACACCCGTTGCTGACAGGTGTATAACATCTAGCACACAGCCATGCAATCCCCATAGACCAACATTGACATTAGGAAGGCCTTAATGAAGAGCTCAGTGACTTTCAACATGACAAAGTGAGTTTGTCAAATTTCTGCCCTGCTAGAGCTGCCCCGGTCAACTGAAGTGTTGGTATGGTGAAGTGGAAATGTGTAGGAGCATGTCGTTACTTTACTTTCATTCATCCGATGACTGTTATTTATCTAATCAACTATGTTTAATTGTTACCCAATTTAAATGAATCATGTAACGATTAACTCATTAGGATTTGGGACACTACGAGAGCAGTTTAAAAAAAAGGAGTTACCATCTCCCTAATTAAACTCTAAAGCTCTACCTATTACATCCATAAACAGTCAACTTATTAATCATAACCTCGTATCATATAATCATTCTGAACAGACGTAACCGCCTTGCATCTGCAAAAAACAGAGCCTTATGATTCAGTACTACACATTGGTTTAATTATTTATTCACTAGCTAACTAAATGGTAACACAGGACAAACATCCAAACTTAATACCTTAGAAACAGGTCCCTAGCGGACTCACAACAATATGGAGGGGCTTGTTACGAAAAACATGGAGAGGGCGAGAGAGACAGAGACACTAAACGTCGGTACATTTTGAAACTACTCTCACTTGTACTTCGCACACGAACCACCTCCCGCTTGGAGTAAGAAATCATGAATGTATTTACGTGGAAATGTCTTGGTTCTTTGTGTATTTCTGTCAGAACCAGGTCTTCTTGGAAAGGGTGTTGGGCCTTTTTTGCAGCACACTCGTAAGGCTCTGATTGTCCAAAAGTGCTCCCCATCCGTCTTCTACTGTTGTTCTCCACTGCTGTCGTCTGGTATCCGGTGACTTGTGAAGTCCTGAACAGAACTACAGAGTTTATTCTTCCTCCATTCACTCTGGAAGATGCTTATTCGAAGATAGGCTAGCCAGCCTTGTCAATGGTTCTCAGTGGGGTGATGAGAGTAGCATACTACAGTGATTTGAGAAGCGTGGTAGAATGGTCCCACTTAAATTTGCTTTCCTAGAGACTTTACTTGGGACAGCTAATCAGCCGTACCAATGATTGTCCGGGAGGTGACTTTATCATCTGCACCTCGTGTTGAGATTTCAGAGTTCGCCTCACTTTGGACATGAGCTGCAGCTTAATGTCTCTCTGGTCTGATATGTTAATTCTTAACCCCTCATTTTATACAGTTTGTTCAAAAGGGGCGGTTCCATCAGGCTTACATGCTTTCTGACCTCACTCAAGGGAGCGGTGACTACTTACTTGTACAAAGTTATAGATACAATTTTCTCTTATAGTTTTTAAGATTTACATCCCTCTCTTAACAAAAACACTCAGAATTTTTCATATTTCATGCACAATGCATCGGATGGACACTTCACACATATAGTGGGTATACTTTCCAAGTTACAGTATTTCCTTTATAAAATGTTTAATGACATCACAAAATAGCAACCAAACTGACATTAGTGTTCTTTTATGTCACCTCTGCCCATTCCCCTCGGTTAGATGCTCGGTTAGAAATATTGTTCCAGTATTCGCTTTAGAACGTGTTAGTGTCGGCAGGAAAAGTGTGTTGAAACAAAGGCACATTCCTCGGGTGAATTTGGAGAGGGAGATAGCTGAATGTTCTGTCCTTGATTCACAACAGGGCATGAGCGATCAGCCCCCATCCAGTTCCATTCAACCCCCTCTGCGGGTGAGAAGGGGTCTGGTTGAAGTTATTTATTGCAAAGCTGATCTGAACTATTCAGACTCATCCTCCCAGGACAGTCATGACAAGCAACAATGGGATGGCCGAAGCGCGTAGCGTGTAAAAATCATCTGTCCTCGGTTGCACTCACTACTGCGTTCCGTACTGCCCCTGAAAGTAAAATCAGCATAAAACCTGTTCGTCGGGACCTTCATGAAATGGGTTTCAATGGCGGAGCAGCCGCACACAATGCCAAGCGTCGCTGGAGTGGTGTAAAGCTTGCCGTCATTGGACTTTGGAGCAGTGGAAATGCATTCTCTGGAGTGATGAATCACGCTTTACCATCTAGCAGTCCCCCTGACTAATCTGCGTTTGGTGGATGCCAGGAGAACGCTACCAGCCCCAATGCATAGGGCCAACTGTAAAGTTTGGTTGAGGAGTGATAATGGTCTGGGGCTGTCTTTCATGGTTCGGGCTAGGCCCCGTAGTTCCAGTGAAGGGAAATCTTAACGCTACAGCATACAATGACATTTTAGACAATTCTGTGCTTCCAACTTTGTGGAAAGTCCTTTCATGTTTCAGCATGACAATGCCCCCGTGCACAAAGCGAGGTCCATACAGAAATCGTTTGTCGAGATCGGTGTGGAAGAACTCGATTGGCCTGCACAGTGCCCTGACCTCAACCCCATCAAACACCTTTGGGATGAATTGGAACGCCGACTGCGATCCCGGCCTAATCGCCCACCATTAGTGCCCGACCTCATTAATGCTCTTGTGGCTGATGGCAAGCAAGTCCTCTCAGCAATGTTCCAACATCTAGTGGGAAGCCTGAGATGTTCGACGCAGTAGGAAAGGTAGGTAAAGAGTAGAGTATTTTAGGGTATAGGAGGTACACTGGAGGAGCTCCAAAATAAAAGACTCCTCCATGGTAATGTCTTGCTGCTTTATGGGCCGTCCTGTGTGTGAGTGATAGCCTGCTCTCGTTATGTTGATTGGGGGAGAGCGAGAGAGATGCATTAGCCATAATTCATTGCCACCTAATGGTCTGCGATTGCTCAATCTCTGAGCAGCAGACCTTTTGTACAGCAGATTGTGATTGTACATATCAATTCCGCTTTCCTCTCCTCTGCTCCAACGAGACACACAAACTATGAAGCGCCCAAGTGACCACAAATTAGATCCTTAATGAATGCCTTGCATTAGTGCTTGCACGCCAATTAATGAGAGGAAACAATGAATAGGAAAACAGACCAATTGAAATGTATCGAATTGAAATTCTGAAGATGTCTGGCAGACAGGCATTTTCGTCCCATCTGTCTCCTTTTCCATCCAAGAAGGACCCCTGAATGACTGCGTTTTCTGCAGAACGGATAATGATTCACTGGGCTCTCAAGAGTACTTGATAATCATTCCATCTGGGATATGAGGCTGCTGCCCTGTCATCTCCCCATCACTCTTTCCCTTCCCTCCTCCTGCTTCACCCTCCTCTACCCTCATTCCTTTCCTCCATCTTTCCTTCTCTTCTCCCCCCCACAGATCCTAACTGATGACCAGTTCCTACGGGGGTGTCACAGTTAGTACCCGGGACCATCCCCAGTGCCTCTCCATTGCAGCCCAGCCATCACCACTCGGCCAGCCTTTGATTTAATACCAGCCTAAGTGTGAATAAATTCCTGTCATAGCCCATTAAGGGGGCCTTGGAGAGATCTGGCCTGTTATTAATTCTCCACAGCTCCTCTCTTTCTCTCTCCATCTCTCCTCCTCTCTCGCCTTCCTCCTTCCCTCACTCTGTCCCTCGCTCGTACACACTCCCTTGCTTTTCTTAATATCCTGTTAATTACAGCGTCCGTCCTCTTTATTCAAATGAGAAGGTGAGAAATTAAATGCAATGGATATTTGTAATTCCAAATAGGGGGAGGGGGGGGGGTAGCTGTGTGGTTAATGAATTCCAGTGGTATTGGCAGGTTAGCAGCGTTATCTGAAGAGCAGGCCAGGATCTGTGGAGGCCTGATGATAAACAAACAGAGACCTGGATGGTAATGAGACTCACTCGAAGAGAGGTACAGTTGAAGTCGGTAGTTTACATACACCTTAGCCAACTACATTTAAACTCGGTTTTTCACAATTCCTGACATTTAATCAGAGTAAAAAAATCCCTGTTTTAGGTCAGTTAGGATCACCACTTTATTTTATAATGTGAAATGTCAGAATATTAGTAGAGGGAATGATTTATTTCAGCTTTAATTTCTTTCATCACATTCCTAGTGGGTCAGACGTTTACATACACTCAATTAGTATCAAGCATTTCGCTACACTCGCATTAACATCTGCTAACCATGTGTATGTGACAAATAAAAAATTTGATTTGATATTTGGTAGCATTGCCTTTAAATTGTTTAACTTGCGTCAAACGTTTCAGGTAGCCTTCCACAGGCTTCCCACAATAAGTTGGGTGAATTTTGGCCCATTCCTCCTGACAGAGCTGGTGTAACTTAGTCAGGTTTGTAGGCCTCCTTGCTCGCACACGCTTTTTCAGTTCTGCCCACAATTGAGGTCAGGGCTTTGTGATGGCCACTCCAAGACCTTGACTTTGTTGTCCTTAAGCCATTTTACCACAACTTTGGAAGTATGCTTGGGGTCATTGTCCATTTGGAAGACCCATTTGCGACCAAGCTTTAACTTCCCCCGACTGATGTCTTGAGATGTTGCTTCAATATATCCACATAATTTTCCTTTCTCAGGATGCCATCTATTTTGTGAAGCGCACCAGTCCCTCCTGCAGCAAAGCATCCCCGCGACATGATGCTGCCACCCCGTGCTTCACGGTTGGGATGGTGTTCTTCTGCTTGCTCACCCTTTTTCCTCCAAACATAACGATGGTCTTTATGGCCAAATAGTTCTATTTTTGTTTCATCAGACCAGAGGACATTTCTCCAAAAAGTACTATCTTTGTCCCCATGTGCAGTTGCCTACCATAGTCTGGCTTTTTTAATGGTGATTTTGGATCAGTGGCTTCTTCCTTGCTGAGTGTCCTTTCAGGTTATGTTGACGTAGGACTCTTTTTATTGTGGATATAGATACATTTGTACCCGTTTCCTCCAGCATCTTCACAAGGTCCTTTGCTGTTGTTCTGGGATTGATTTGCACTTTTTGCACCAAAGGACATTAATCTCTAGGAGACAGAACGCGTCTTCTTCCTGAGCGGTATGACGGCCATGGTCCCATGGTGTTTATACTTGCGTACTATTGTTTGTACAGATGAACGTGGTACCTTCAGGCATTTGGAAATTGCTCCCAAAGATGAACCAGACTTGCGGAGGTCTACAATTTTTTTTCTGAGGTCTTGGCTGATTTCTTTTGATTTTCCTATGATGTCAAGCAAAGAGGCACTGAGTTTGAAGGTAGGCCTTGAAATACATCCTCAGGTACATCTCCAATTGTTTATTAGTTATTTGATTATTTGAATTAGCCATGACATAATTTCCTGAATTTTCCATGCTTTTTAAAGGCACAGTCAACTTAGTGTATTTAAACTTCTGACCCACTGGAATTGTGACACGGTGAATTAAGTGAAATAATCTGTCTGTAAACAATTGTTGAAAAATTACTTGTGTCAGGCGCAAAGTAATGTCCTAACCGACTTGCCAAAACTATAATTTTTTAACAAGAAATTTGTGGAGTGGTTGAAAAACTAGTTTTAATGACTCCGACTGTATATGGATGGCTTATGTCTCTCTCAGCTACTCTCTGTCAGCTACTCTCTCAACTACTCTCAACTATTCTCTCTCTCTCTCTCAACTACTCTCTCTCTCAACTATTCTCTCTCTCTTAGCTACTCTCTCTAAAATTCAAATTCAAGCTGCTTTATTGGCATGAAAAACATTGTCAATATTGCCAAAGCAACAATGTATACACTATACATTGTAATAAAATTATAAACAATAACAATTAATAATAATGGTAGTAAATAATGAAACAAAATGAAATACAAGAATAACAATAGTAGAAATGTAATAAATATAAAAGCTAAATATGCTAAATGAAACTAACTAACTTATAGCTAAATAACTGTCATCTTCACCATTACAACTACCATCATCATTACCACTACATCCACCACCACCACCATCATTAAACTGCTATCATTACCATCACCCTACTACCCATACCACTACTATTTGGAAAGATAAACAACAATGATAATAGAAATAATAGTAATAGCAATAATAGTAATAATAAGTAAGTTACTATTTACTATGCAGATGTTATTATTCTGTGTCCCTCAGGCAAATACATATTTGGCTGCAAGAGGAGCCATTGCTCCTCTGCCCATGAGTATATTTAGTTTTTCCTCTGTGTTTAGTAAGTTAACATTTGGAATAAATGTAGTCATTTCTGTGAATAATGAATCTATTGGTGAGGAATATTTCTCACAGTAAAGGAGAAAGGGCATCTCTGTTTCTACCTCCCCTGTCGTGCAGTGACCACATACATGCTCCTCTTTGGGTAGCCATGTCTTTTCATGTCCGCCGGTTTCTATTGCCAATTGGTGGTCACTCAGCCTGTACTTGGAAAGGATCTGTCTCTGCTCCGTATATCTGACAGAGTAGAGATAATCAGCCCAATTCATATTCTCTGTTTAGGGTCAGATAGCAATTCAGTCAGCTTTGGGATATTGTTTCGTTTTTCCAATGTTGTAAATATGAGTCCTTTTGATTGGTTCATAATTGTGTTTATTGGAATTCTTTCTTTTGAAGCAGTGCTGGTGTCAGCTTGGTTGGTGATGTCCAACACCAGCTGACTGAGAGGGCTCAGCTCTGGGGTTTGAAGTGCTTTAAATTGCAGACTTGAATTCGGACTTGAATTTAGATGTAGCAAAAATATGTACGATTTTTTCTGTATTTTCATTACGGCACAATTCTGCCCTACATGCATTGGTGGATTTCTCTGGACTTGCAGAATTTTCTGGCATAAATCTGCATGTAGGGCTTCAATTGGATGTTTGTCCCACATTTTAAAGTCCAGTTTATTGAGTTGCCCCCAAACCTCACTTCCGTACACTGTCAAATATTTTGGTCCAAATTCTAATTGGGATGTTCTGCAGGCTTATTCTTTGAGTGCATTCACTGCCATATTAAAGGGTGAATTTATATTTGTGTTTCTGACATATGATCCCCCCCCCCCAAAAAAAACAGGATTTTTAGATTATTATTTTTTAATGTACTGCCAGGGCCCAATTATGGCAATATTGCTCTAGAATATTAAGGTTCTGTTGAAGACCTTCTTTGGTTGGTGATAAAAGTACCAAGTCATTAGCATATAGCAGGTATTTTACCTCTGTGTCAAATAATGTGAGTCCTGGGCCTGGAGAATGGTCTATAAAGCAAGCAAAGATTTTGCCCTCTTTTTTTGTTGGTGGGTATATATTATTTGATGGTGTATTAATTAGTGTGTATAGTGTATATACGGTGCCTTGCGAAAGTATTCGCCCCCCTTGAACTTTGTGACCTTTTGCCACATTTCAGGCTTCAAACATAAAGATATGAAACTGTATTTTTTTTGTGAAGAATCAACAACAAGTGGGACACAATCATGAAGTGGAACGACATTTATTGGATATTTCAAACTTTTTTAACATATCAAAAACTGAAAAATTGGGCGTGCAAAATTATTCAGCCCCCTTAAGTTAATACTTTGTAGCGCCACCTTTTGCTGCGATTACAGCAGTAAGTTGCTTGGGGTATGTCTCTATCAGTTTTGCACATCGAGAGACTGAAATTTTTTCCCATTCCTCCTTGCAAAACAGCTCGAGCTCAGTGAGGTTGGATGGAGAGCATTTGTGAACAGCAGTTTTCAGTTCTTTCCACAGATTCTCGATTGGATTCAGGTCTGGACTTTGACTTTGCCATTCTAACACCTGGATATGTTTATTTTTGAACCATTCCATTGTAGATTTTGCTTTATGTTTTGGATCATTGTCTTGTTGGAAGACAAATCTCCGTCCCAGTCTCAGGTCTTTTGCAGACTCCATCAGGTTTTCTTCCAGAATGGTCCTGTATTTGGCTCCATCCATCTTCCCATCAATTTTAACCATCTTCCCTGTCCCTGCTGAAGAAAAGCAGGCCCAAACCATGATGCTGCCACCACCATGTTTGACAGTGGGGATGGTGTGTTCAGAGTGATGAGCTGTGTTTCTTTTACGCCAAACATAACGTTTTGCATTGTTGCCAAAAAGTTCAATTTTGGTTTAATCTGACCAGAGCACCTTCTTCCACATGTTTGGTGTGTCTCCCAGGTGGCTTGTGGCAAACTTTAAATTACACTTTTTATGGATATCTTTAAGATATCTTCTTGCCACTCTTCCATAAAGGCCAGATTTGTGCAATATACCACTGATTGTTGTCCTATGGACAGAGTCTCCCACCTCAGCTGTAGATCTCTGCAGTTCATCCAGAGTGATCATGGGCCTCTTGGCTGCATCTCTGATCAGTCTTCCCCTTGTATGAGCTGAAAGTTTAGAGGGACGGCCAGGTCTTGGTAGATTTGCAGTGGTCTGATACTCCTTCCATTTCAATATTATCGCTTGCACAGTGCTCCTTGGGATGTTTAAACTTGGGAAATCTTTTTGTATCCAAATCTGGCTTTAAACTTCTTCACAACAGTATCTCGGACCTGCCTGGTGTGTTCCTTGTTCTTCATGATGCTCTCTGCGCTTTTAACGGACCTCTGAGACTATCACAGTGCAGGTGCATTTATACGGAGACTTGATTACACACAGGTGGATTGTATTTATCATCATTAGTCATTTAGGTCAACATTGGATCATTCAGAGATCCTCACTGAACTTCTGGAGAGAGTTTGCTGCACTGAAAGTAAAGGGGCTGAATAATTTTGCACGCCCAATTTTTCAGTTTTTGATTTGTTACATTTTTTTGAAATATCCGATAAATGTCATTCCACTTCATGATTGTGTCCCACTTGTTGTTGATTCTTCACAAAAAAATAGTTTTATATCTTTATGTTTGAAGCCTGAAATGTGGCAAAAGGTCGCAAAGTTCAAGGGGGGCGAATACTTTCGCAAGGCACTGTATGGTCAGTAGTACGACGGTTGGGGAGAAAGCCAATTTGACATTTACTAATTACATTTTTTTCATCAAGAAAGGTTTGAATTCTTGAAATCAAAATGCCACAGAAAACCTTTCCAAGTTGCTGTTTACGCAAATTCTCCTGTAATTATTGGGGTCTGATTTGTCTCCACTTTTGTCCTTGATGTAAAATGTAAAAATAATGATTTTTTTTACCCCCCTTTTCTCCCCAATTTCGTGGTATCCAATTGTTAGTAGTTACTATCTTGTCTCATCGCTCATTGCTCGGGAGAGATGAAGGTCGAAAGCCATGCGTCCTCGAAACACAACCCAACCAAGCCGCGCTGCTTCTTAACACAGCGCGCATCCAACCCGGAAGCCAGCCACACCAATGTGTCGGAAGAAACACTGTGTACCTGGCGACCTGGTCAGCGTGCACAGGAGTCGCTAGTGTGCGATGAGACAAGGATATCCCTACCGGCCAGGACGACGACAGAGGCGCGAACCCAGAGTCTCTGGGGGCACAGCGATGCAGTGTCTCAGACCACTGAGCCAACCGGGAGGCCCCCCCATGTTGAACAATTTAAGCACAGCATTTTGAAACTCGGTTGTGCTGTTTTCAGCATTTCATTGCTGATGTTATCTAGACCACAAGCCACCTTTGATTTAATAGATTTGAGCTTTTAATTTAGTTCTTATTGGGTAATCTAATGGATTTTAGTTGTTTTTGATTCAAGGATGTTCAATTTATCTCGAATTTCTAATTGGTTTTGTGGGATGTTTTTGTATAGATTATCAAAATAACTTTTCCAAATTCCTTCATCTTGTATGGCTAATTCTTGTGGCTTTGTCGTGCTTAAATTGTTCCACATGTCCCAGAACTGATTTTGGTCAATTGCGTTTTCAATTTCATCTAGTGTCTTGTTGGTATAATTCAATTTCTTCCGTTTCAGTGTTTGTTTATACTATTTCAGAATTTCAAAGTATTCATATCGTAGATCTGGGTTGTTTTGCTGCTTATGTTTTTCATTTGACATTTGTCCTTGGCGTTTTCTAATTGTTTTACATTCATTATCAAACCATTTTTTCCGAAACATTTAGTTTTTTTGTTTCTGATGTTGCATTTCTTTGGTTTTCTCAAATTTGGTTTTGATGCTGCTTTTTGAAATATGCAGTTGATGTTTTGAGTAGGCAAATTGACACCATCTTTATTATTTTGGTATTGTGAGTTATTGAACAACTGTATATTTCAGTTCAATGTTTCAATGAATCTCTGCACTGTTTGGAGCCCATCTGTACCATTGGTTTATGTTGTAGGGTTTATTGGGCTGTTTTTTAAAATGAATATTGGCGGTTAATTTCTTCAGAAACACGTGGATCTGACTGTGATCTGACAGTGAATGCACTAATGGAGGAGGGGTCAATGTCAGTGTCTCTCAACTACTTCCTCTCTCTCTCGACTACTTCCTCTTTCTCTCTCGACTACTTCCTCTGTCAACTACTTCCTCTCAACTACTCCCTCTGTCAACTATTCCCCTCTCTCTCAACTATTCCCTTCAATTTACTTTTTTTGGCTTGATGTAACAATGTACATATTGCCAAAGCTTTCTTTGGATATTTACAATATTAAGATAAGAATCAAAATTGACAACAGTAACAACAATAACCAAGGGTCACAATAAGCATACAGTAGAGGACATATGCAGGTTCTCTACCCCTCTCTCTAAACCTCAACCTCTCCCTCTCTCTCAACTACTCCCTCTCTCGCTCAACTACGCTCTACGTCTCTCAACTACTCTACCTCTCTACTACTCCCTCCCTCTCAACCACTGTCTCTCTCTCTCAACTTCTCTCTCTCAACTACTCTCTCTCTCTCTTGAGCCAGCAACCGAAATGCAGTTAATCCCCAACAGCAACTGCTCCCGGGCTCTGATGATATGGCTGTCGGGTTAAATGCGGAAGACACGTTTCAGTTGAATGCATTCGGTTGTACGACTGACTAGGCATCCCCCTTTCTATCTCTCTCTCGCTACATGCATTAGCAGGCTGTTCACAGGAGGTGCACAAACCTCCATGTTATTATCAGGCTCATATGTAGCCCATTAGAGCAGCCAGGGGCTTTTTAATTGGTGAACAGGAGGTCAGAGGGGAAACGCGGTGCATCGCTTGTTGTTGAAGGATCAGAGTGCTGTGTTTGGAATGAGAAGGTTTTCCAGCAGTTTCTAGTGCTATTAATCTTGAGTGAATTCCCCAATTTTATTTTCAATTTTGTTAAACTGTTTAAGGAATTTGTAACCAAGTTGACTGGAGTTTTTTTTCTTCTTCTCAAAGTGGGTTTGGATTCGTTAACTACAACAAGGCTGGCTGAAAGTCTTACTGGTTAGAAAGAGGAAGGACTAGGCGTACAACTGTTTGTCTATCTTGACCTTGGTTACGCCACCAGGTTGACAGGTTCGGCTGCCAGAACACCGTGATTCCCACCTGTTAATAAATGGATCCTGTGAACTTTAGATATGTTGTTGCGAAGAGTAAATCGGGCCAACGACTGGAACCTTCTGGGCCGACAAAAACAAAAAGGGACTCTTTGCCACCACTCTCCCCAAACCCTGTTCTCGTTCCCCTTTACATAAGAGGAGCTAAAATAACATCTCCAGTCGGTTGAGACTTTAAAGTAGAATTACACCGCCTTTTCATCCTCCCAGATTTCCGCCTGCCTCCTTTTTTTCTCTTCACGGTTGCGTATAAGATCTAGCCCAGATGCTGTAAGCCCCTGACAGCTGAGGCAGAGATGAAAGAGCCCGGCTCGTTGGCACTGAGATGGAGAGGGGGGGGGGGGCATTACCGAGCAAATGCCAGCCTAAATCCCCTTACACCTGCGAGCTCTCCAAGCTAACCCTCTACATTTTTACTTTTTAGTCATTTAGCAGATGCTGTTATTGTCATGCAAAAGTCTGTCGGTCTCGCGGTAATTGACACATTTTACATCTCCAGGCCTCCACTCATACTAATCAATTTAATATACACCATCACAATAAATCCATTGTTTATTTTAGACAGGACTAAAGGAGACTGATGATATGAAGAAAATGTATTTCAGAAGAACAGAATATGACTTGGCTTACTGCATGTTATCTGGCTTAGAGCCGTGCCATAGGCTGTAGGCTCGTTTATTTAACAGACAAGATATGCTAATAAGCCACATGCCATTATTTTATAATAAGAAGAATGTAATTTAACTCACTGCTCTTGTGGCTGAATGGAAGGAAGCCCCCACAGCAATGTTCCAACATCTAGTGGAAAGCCTTCCCAGAACAGTGGAGGCTGTTATAGCAGCAGAGAGGTGACCAACTCCATATTAATGCCCATGATTTTGGAATGAGATGATCGATGAGCAAGTGTCCACATACTCTTGTTCATGTTGTGTATGTTCTTTTGCAACTCTGACTCTGCCGTAAGAGGGTTACTCCAGATGGGCAAGTTCCTTCCCTTTTGTTCTTATTGTTTCCCTACTGGATTCTTCTAAACCTATGATCTCTCTCTACTCTTCTCCCAATATCATTCGAAGAGATGATGGGGGGGACTATTAAGTTGTTATCTAATGAGACTGGATGTTTAATTCTCCTCGTAGGCTCTGAATTTTAAAAAACAACTTTGATTTGAAGGCATCATTTGTATCATCGAAAGTCTTCCCTTCCCTCATCTGCTCCCTCATGTCTCCACTGTCCCGCCTATCTACTTTTCTGCCTGATCACTGTGCAAATGCTTTTATTTGAAAGAACTTGTCGTGGGCGCTTGGTATTGAACCCACAACTTTTGGAGTTTCTAGTTTCCTAGCAAAATTCTCAGACCATTTGCACCATCTGAACCCTATATACAAGCGAATCATCTCACAGGCCCCCAATCGCACCAGGGCAGGTTTCTTCTTGTGCTTCTAATTGAATTATTGCTTATCAATTCATGCCCCGGGCACACAACCTACACTCTACCCTCATCAGCCTACTCTGGCTTTGAATCCTAAACACTGCTTTCAAGATGGGATGAACTTTTCAACTCTGGGATTACACATTTTCTGTACTGAAAATACATGTATGCCCCTTTGACTGTAAAGTAACTTAAACGCTGATGTGAGAGTGGATCCCCTGGTTTTAAAGCGAATATTTAACGTATTCCAAAGAACGCATTTGTAGTACAAGTGCTTAGGTCAGACGAAATGGGCCTACTCGCTGTTGTTCTGCGAGTCACGTTATCCAGCACAAAAACAGTTATACATCATATGCAATGGGCTGTGTTTGGCCCCGCCATTTGGTTTTAAAGAGAGGGTGTGAAATGGCAGTTTAGCCTTTGTGGCCCTCATATATAATGACAAAGCAGAGCCCAGTCAATACCGCTACCTGGCGGCAGGTCAAGTGCTGCAGAGGGCCGGGCAGGGTGAAGAAGGAAAAGAAAAGCAGCAGAATCAATGGGAACTGTTCTGCCACAGTCAGCTGACACTGCATGCTTTCCAGCTCAGGGCTGAGGACATATTGAAAGGCGTGGTGTATGCAGAGGATGACAACATGGCCATTGTATTTCTGCCAGTGAGCAGTAGAAGGCGTTATCTTCCCCACCATACCTTGGGCCCTTGTCCTCCTGGGAGGCCCATGTCAGCTAGTGTACACTTGGGCAGTTAAACTTTCTGGCTTTTTTTTTTTAAGGGAGAGTTTATCAATTCAATGAAGGAAATTAACCCTTTACACTCGTGGAAATTGGCCTATATGGATAGGGCAAAGTGTAAATATTTATTAAGGAAGAAATAGTAACCATGGTACCAATGGGCTCCCGAGTGGCGCAGCGGTCTAAGGCACTGCATCTCAGTGCTTGAGGCATCACAACAGACACCCTGTTGCGAATCCAGTCTGTATCATAACCGGCCCTGATTGGGAGTCCCATAGGGCGGCACACAATTGGCCCAGCGTTGTCCGGGTCTGGCCGGTGTAGGCCATCATTGTAAATAGGAATTTGTTCTTAACTGACTTGCCTAGTTAAATAAAGGTGTAAAAAAAAAAAATCCATTATTGCACCATATCAAGCTCTGGAAACACTTAATTGATGACATTCCTTCGATTTTAGGGCACAGCAAACTTTATAAATTCCACTCCATCAATACTGAACCACTGAAATTCAAGCTCACCTTTGGTGTGCATGAAACAAGTATTCTGGACATTTTGATATAGAGGGAGAGGGGGTGGTTTTAATGCGGACCTATACGGGAAGCCAAACAGTAGGAATTCCCTGTTACGCGAAGATAGCTTCCACCCTGTACCCCTGAAATAGAGTCTCCCCATAAGCCAATACAGTCTCACATATGCGGGATTTGTAGTACAGAGTGACAGAGCACCTACCTAGACAATGAGACGAATGGTAATTAGAGATGTGGCCGATCTACCCAGTGTAACTTTACGAACAAATGCACAACGTTCAATCACCCCATCGGGGGCAAGGCCATTAAGATTAAAGGGCGTCATTACTTATTCTCCAACAAATGTGGTATACCTGATCAAGTGTATTTGTGGTCTATGCTGTGTAGGAAAAACTGAGCTCTGAAAACAAGGATAGCAGAATTCAGTAGTAATATCAGGACTCTTGATCAGAGAAGCCCTGTGGCTGCGCATTTCATGGAGGCTCGTCACGACATCAGCTCTCTGACATACATTGGTATCGAACATGTTAAGGCTCCTAGGTGGGGTGCAGATACTAAAAGCAGACCCGCAGTCATGAGTCATGACCACACTAAAATTCCATGTGACCATTGAGTCACGGTAATCTCCTTTTATATACTCTGGACATGCGTCAGTAGTACCCAACTTGCTAACTACGATTAGGGCCGAATGGCCTGGTACTCAGGGTTCTATTGTCCCTCGAACTACTCTGGCATCAATATAAATGCTATCGAAAATCACATCAAACAATTGTAATTCAAACAGTAGACCTATCATACTTTTAAAACTCACCTCACTGTGATGATCAACAGCAGGTTGAAACAGAGTAAAACATGGTTGTTTGTGGATGTTGTTTCAAAGCCTAACAACAAAATGGACAGCGCTTTCTAAGGTGATGATTAATTCAAAACACCTATATGCATATTAGAACTTATGCATATGCATAGCCTTATGAGCCCAAACCTAAGAGAAAATATATATATATTTATCCTACTACTGCATATTATGCATGCCAAAAAAAACATAACTAATTTAAGATGTCTTTGGTACATAATTGGTCTAGCCTATACACCAAAATTAAACATTTGAGTAATCGCCTTTGAGTGTGGACTGTATTATGTTGCATACTGGATGGACTGATTACCTTATGCTACACTCCAAAATCCACGAGTCTGGCAGAGAATGTATAGTCGACGCTGTCGGTTCATTGATTGTGCATGGCGGATTACAGTTAGTTTACAATAAGTGAATTTGTATTTGGTTTTGAATAGCCTAGTATTTTTTTAAAAATATTTTCAGAATGAATTGAGTGACACTTTACCTTCAGCTATACAGAATCTCACCACCATCCATCTCCCATTTTCTGTCCATTATTCTTTTCTTGGGCGCGCAGAAAGGCTCTCAACAGTTTAGTGAAATATCTTTCTTTGCGAAAGCATGTCACTATTGATATTCCCAAACAGCTTTCACTTGGTTTCCCAAGTGAAGCACTGGGTAGCTGCAGGAACAAGGTTTGAGAGCCCATGGCATACAGAGTTTGGGCAGAATATCACCAGTCGGGCAGTGAGAGCGTACTCCTCAAACAGTGGTTGATGTGGGGAGGGAAATAAGTGTTCTTTATATTTATTTATCAGTTGCTCATGTTAAACACAGCTCCGCTATAAAACCGAAGTAGCCTATAAAACAGACTGGCGGGGGAAGCGCACGGCCTCCATTCCATATTTGAATGCACACAGATGACACGTATTTTCCATCCCGGCCCCTGTTCCTGCCCATTTGATGATGGCCATTCTAAATCAAAACTAATTTGACATATTAGTAAAGATTCAATTGAGAATAGTCTGTTGGGTGATAATAGGGTGATTTGATGAGAGAACAGCTGTGCAGCCCGAGACAAGCAACTGAGCTTTTTTGCCACTTATTCAAATGATCAATAGCCTATCGTCGCACCATGCAGCCCATATATGTTTTGATTTCTAAACACATTCTAAGGTGTGTATCATTCACAACTAAAGTCGCCAAATAACTCTACATCTAGCATATAGGACCCGTTTCAAAACCACTTTTACACTCCAACATAGCCACTTCATATGCGCACTCACTCTGAGAAAATATCGAGTTCAATTATATTCTTAGTTTAAAATCAGATCAAATAAATAATGGAACGGGACATGCCGACGGTTTATGGTAGGTGCAGCATAAGAACGAAAAAAAAAGACAAGGGTTTGAGTGAGAGGACTACATGATGTCTCCATGTGGCCACACACCTCTCCAAAGTGTGCACAGTTCTTAAGTAGGCTGCTGTCAACTCCAAAGCACACTTGCTATCAGAAGGCTGCTGGCTTACCACCTCAGTTCAGTTCTTACTGCTTACTGAGGGACCTGCCTAACTCACTACACAATAGACCTCTACAAAAGTCTGTGGTGGCACTAGATAGTCCACGCAGCATAAAGATGAACCTGTAAAGAAAGTGTCATGAGTTCAACTCACGCTTTTTTTTTCATGACCAACCCCTTTCTTGACAATGGCACGCCCACCCAACGGCATGCCCAAAAGAACACCGACGACGACTGAAGATTGTAGCTATGTTTGGTGGAAATGTGATATGGCGTTTGAACGGGTCTTTGACAAGCTCAGAACTGACTCATCCTCGGCTGCCAATGAAAGCGAGGAAGCACTGATAGATTATGGAGGAGGGTGCTCTCGCAGCAATATGAGAACACTCTTCTCCTTTTCTTTCCTCTCTCCTCTCCAACTGCCTAATCCCCTCGCCTCACTCACAGACACTTACACTTGTAATTCCCAGCCAGAGCCAACCGGAGTGAAAGCAGCGATTTTGAATAGCCAGCGACAGGGCGGATTAGCCAAGCGAAATCCAGACTGAAGGCACGTTTTTTTTTTTAGCATGACTCTCTATTCTTGACTTTGGCCGGCAACTTTAAAGCCGTTGGTCAGTTATTGTCAAAATCCGCTCAATTATAAAGCTGCCGGGTTCTGAAAGGGTGGCGGTTGTATTTTTAATTGTAGAAGAAACAGAAAAAGGAGGAATCTCATCTATTGGTATGATATCATAACAAGATTAGTTTTGTCTAATCATTCAAAACCCTGAATGTCTCTAATGGGACAAATTCCAACAACCAATGAACAAAGAAATGTCAATTATGTAAGATAATAGACTCTCTGTACTTTCGGGACTATACCGGACTGTTTGAAAGTAATAGAAATGACAGTGTAGGGGTGGCCGAGATGTTGTTTCCAAAATTTGCTCTTAGAACTCCATCACTCAGCCGAGAGAGAAATCTTTGGCGTATTTGAATGAACCAGAATTTTTACAAGAAGACTGTTTGATCAAAAAGCCTTACGTCTCTCACCCCATTATTGAGGACGGCTCCTTTTGATATAATTTCCAGATGAGGGTTGAAGAGAATCGGATGAAGGGAACGGAGCGAGAGAGAGGAATATCCCCAACGCTTCGGCCTCTACGTTCACTCAGTCCACAGAGTTCTATATGATAAGCCATCGCCGCTCCGATAGCGCTCGCACTTCTTCCAATTGTTCTCCTTTAAAGGTGTGACTAATGACGAAGTCATTCCATTTCAAATCGTCCCTCAGATATGCATATCCCCTTTGTCTGTTTGCTTTTTTTTTTTTTTTACACACTGATTCGACTTGGAGAGGAACCCTTTCAAGTCAGACTAAGAAAGGAGAAGATCACGGAAGCTGTCAAGAGAAAAGTTCTGGGTATTAATGAGTAATGGGTATCATCTTGAAATCACTCTTCTCTCACTCAGCAGATTTGGAAGGACAAAGATAAAGTACATATGAGAGGAGATATGCTGACATGAGTATTGCCGGTGCCCTGGAGCATTCCAACATCTGCCCGTTGCGAAACCGCCTCTCTGTCCTCTGCCCAGGTGTGCCATGAAAGCAGGATCTTCTCGGCAGTTGGCTGTCACTCGTCACGTTCACCTCACAACCCTGGAAACACTTTCACCCCCCCCCCTATAACTATAACAGTAACCTGAGTGCACGTACACTCGTCTGTCAGCTCACTGTAGTGTACTGTATCAAGGTGTGCCTATGCTAGCTCAGGTAGGCCTATTGTCTGTGGAAGGCCTCTACAGACAGCAGCTGAAAACACAATTCTGTGTTTACTTTCATGATTTGTTGACCAGCCACCCTGCTGCGGCTTACACAATGTCAAAAGGAATGAATGTGGATGAAAACGGTCTTGAGTGGCAGGCAAGGAAATGAGAGAGCGCATCCCCAGGATCCCTGAAGTGAGGGAGGGAGTTGGACCCTGTGGTGGAAGGCAGGCTCGGCTGTCAGAGGAGCGGAAGGCATGGCTGTTCACTCTCAGATTTGACCAACCAGTCAGAACCATCACTTTCCATCAGCAGTGGGATCGTTCGTAGACCTGCAGCTCTGAAATATGAGTGTTAAAAACATATTCCACTGTCTTCCGTTTTTCTCCCAACGGAAGACTTTGCTGTGTGAGTCTCATGACTGAACTGAAATTCCAAAGATTTACTGATAAATCTCTCAACTCAGAGGATAAAGAACAGCTTTTATTTAGTCACTGGTGGGGTTAATGAGGTACATCCCATATAGTACAGTACACACTCCTCCCAGTGACTCATAGTGAAAGGCTGGTGGCAAAAGAGAGAGAAGAGCCCCCTACAGACGCACTGGAACTGTTCCAAATGTTCCACTCCGGAATATCTTCCAAGGACAATCAGATAAATAGTTTATATTAAGAGGGGCTGTGTGAAATCGATTGCTGAAGGTGTTATCTGCGCTCGCAAAAAATGGCTGGTAATTAGTCACGGCTAAAGGAGCATTAGAGAGCGCAAAATGGATTTCATCTTAATATACAGTGCCGTGAAAAAGCATTGCCCTCTTTCTGATTTTCTCTATTTTTGCTTATGTTTGATACTGAATGTTATCCGATCTTCAACCAAAACCTAATATTAAATAAAGAGAACCTGAGTTTATAAATAACAAAAAGTTACATAACTTTGTTAATTAAATAAATAACGTAAGTAATTGCCCACTTGCACTCAATTACTGGTTGTGCCATCTTTTAGCTCCAATGACTGCCACCAAATGCTTCCTGTAGTTGTAAATCAGTCTCTCTCATCGCTGTGGAGGAATTTTGGCCAACTCTTGCATGCAGAACTGCTTTAACTCAGCGACATTTGTGGGTTTCGAATCATGAACTGCTCGTTTTAAGTCTTGCCACAACATCTCAATTGGGATTAGGTCTGGACTTTGACTAAGCCATTCCAAAACTTGTTGCTTTTTAACCATTTTCATTTAGACTTTGATTGTATGTTTTGGATCATGACCCAGCTGCGCTTCAGTTTCAGCTCACAGTCGGATTCCCTGACATACTCCAATACAGAGCAGAATGGATTGTTCCTTCTATTAAGGCAATTTGTCCAGTTCCTGTGGCAGTAAAGCATCCCCATATCATCACACTACTACCACCATGCTTGACCGTTGGAATGAGGTTCTTACTGTGAAATGCTGTGTTTTGGTTTTTCACCAGGCATAAATGGACCCATGTTATCCAAAAAGTTATACTTTTGACTCATCTGTCCATAGAACATTCTTCCAAGAGTCTTGATGATCATCCAGGTTAATTCTGTTCTGCATCAGAGAATTCTACAGGAGAATGTCAGACCATCTGTTTGTGAGCTGAAGCGCAGTTGGGTCATGCAGAAAGACAATGATCCAAAACATACAATCAAAGTCTAAATGAAAATGGTTAAAAAGCAAGACATTTTAAGTTTTGGAACGGCCTAGTCAAAGTCCAGACCTAATCCCAATTGAGATGTTGTGGCAAGACTTGAAACGAGCAGTTCCTGCTTCAAAACCCGCAAATGTCGCTGAGGTAAAGCAGTTCTGCATGCAAGAGTGGGCCACAATTCCTCCACAGTGACGTGAGAGACTGATTTACAACGACAGGAAGCATTTGGTTGCAGTCATTGCCGCTAAAGGTGGCACAACCAGTTATTTAGTGTAAGGGGGTAATTACTTTTTCACACAGGGGAATTGGGTGTTGCATAACTTAAAATACAAAAATATGCAAAAAATCACAAAGGGGCAATACTTTTTCATAGCACTGTATTGGCACTGAACTGCAGATACAGTAGCTCCTGAGTGTATCTCTCCGCATGCTATCTTCTGATAGCTAGTCAGACCACTATGGCTAGGTAGACTTCTCCAACGCTGGTGCTAGGGCCTGACTTAAGTCCTATAAGGACACTGTTTGCAGGTGTGCTTTTGGAGCAGCTTAAGCTCTGCCATTATTTGTTTGTGCCTAAACCTCAGCAATAAGGCACTTGAGTAAACCGCAGCTGTTGACTAAGATTGGACTTGTGTATTCAAAGGTAATCTTCAGTCAACTGTCTGAGTGATTGCCTTTGCCCTGTTGGGTTGTGTACTATACCTGTGAGTTAGGGCCAGATGTGTTAGTTTAGAGATTAAACTACTGCAGGGATTGATCATGTCAGCCAATCAACTCTCCTAGTTGAAAAACAAACAGAAAATCCTCCCATGAAAAACGACCGTATGTTCTTTCAGTTGAGGCTCTTGAACCTAATGCCCCTTCCAAAGCTTTTCAAAGGCATCTTATCAACCAACCACCACTGTGTAAATACTTATGTGGCTACGGCTTGTTTGATCGACTCTGACAATGTGATTTCATGTGCTTTATTACAGAAGCTCAAACAGAAGAACCAACAGCTGAAGCAGATAATGGACCAGCTCCGAAACCTCATCTGGGAGATAAACTCCATGCTGGCTGTTAGGAATTGAATGCCAAACACGGCGACACAGAGGGCGTGCATACACACACACACCACCGACTGGAAGATATGGCTATTAACTGGATAAGTGACAGGGTCCCTCTAAGGTGGCACTTAAAAAATACAGGCTTTCACAATATACTACTCTTTCCCACAAGACGAGTTGGGAGAGAAGAAGAGGGGGAAGAAAGCAAAGAAGAATGAAAATAAGTCATGCAATGGGGAAATGCTGATATACACTAACCGGCCAATTTATTAGGCACACCCATTTAGTACTGGGATGAGACTGGTCATCTGCTGCAATAGCCCCATGCATGACAAGGACCAACGAGTTGTGTGTCCTGAGATGCCATTCTGCGCCATTATTTGTTTGTGGCCCACTTGTTAACTTGCATGAGTCTTGCCATTCTGCTTCGACCTCTCTCATCAACGAGCTGTTTTCGCCCACAGGACTGGATGTTTTTTTTATTTGTCGCACCGTTCTCGGTAAACCCTAGACACGGTCATTTGTGAAAATCCCAGGAGAGCGGCCGTTTCTAAGATACTGGATCCGGCGTGCCTGGCACCGACAATCATACCATGCTCAAAGTTGATTAGGTCACTCCTTTTGCCCATTCTAACATTCAATCGCACAGTAATCAAATGCCTCGATGCCCCTCTGCATGCTTTATACAGCAAGCCACGTGACTCACTCTCTTTCGGAGCAATCCATGTGTGTGAACGGGATGTTGTACCTAATACACTGGCCGGTGAGTGTAGTTATCGCCTACAATATTGTTGAGGACTTTCATGGTTGTGGTTTGAAAGACTATAGTCATGGCTTTCAGTAGAATTAAAATCAACTGTTTTTATAATTTTTTAAAACTTTATTTAACCAGTCAAGTCAGTTAAGAACAAATTCTTATTTTCAATGACGGCCTAGGAACAGTGGGTTAACTGCCTGTTCAGGGGCAGAATGACAGATTTGTACCTTGTCAGCTCGGGGGTTTGAACTCACAACCTTCCGGTTACTAGTCCAACTTTCTAACCACTAGGCTACGCTGCCTAGGTATAAATGCAGGACAATATGTAGTCAATCGTACAACATTTTATATATTTAATCTCTATCCCAAAATATGACAAATACTCAAGATTACCCATTTAAAGGGGTTTTGATGTTCTGGGCTTTTTATGATAGGGTCTCGTTAACAATGTCAATGTCTCGTTAACTTTTGTAATTCTATGGCGCTATAAATCCTGCTGTGATTTAGGCCACTGTTTCTTTCTGTTCTATTTTTAGATCTGTGTTCTCACTGCTCACGAGGACCGTCAGATCAGGTCTCTTTGTGGTCTTTTTGGATTGTCCCCAGGCTTTAAAAGTGAAAAAAAAGAAATTACAGCCAGAAACAGTGCCCAGCCAATAAGCGACATAAACAACTTAGTAGAGCCCCGCAGCCACTGGGGCCCCCTGACCCTTTGATTGAATCCTGGTGTTATTATACTGATGATTTGTCAGAACAGAGGGTTTCTTTACGTACACTGCATTCGGAACGTATTGAGACCCCTTCACTTGTTCCACATTTTGTTACAACCTTATTCTAAAATTAATTAAAATGATTTTCCCTTCAATCTACACACAATACCCCATAATGACAAAGCAAAAACAGGTTTAGAAATTTTAGCAATATTACAAAGAAAAAAACAATCACATTCAGACCCTTTACTCAATACTTTGTTGAAGCACCTTTCTGCAGATCCTCTTAAGCTCTGTCAGGTTGGATGGGGAGTGTCACTGCACAGCTATTTTCAGGTCAGATATGTTGGATCGGGTTCAAGTCCGGGCTCTGGCTGGGCCACTCATGGACATTGACTTTTACTGAAGCCACCCCTATGTTGTCTTGGCTGTGTGCTTAGGGTCATTGTCCTGGTGAACATTCGCCCCAGTCTGAGGTCCTGAGCGCTATGGAGCAGGTTTTCATCAAGGATCTCTTTACTTTGCTCCGTTCATCTTTCCCTCGATCCTGACTAGTCTCTCAGTCCCTGCCTCTGAAAAACATCCCACAGCATGATACTGCCACCACCAAGCTTCACCGTATGGATGGTCTTGGCCAAGTGATGAGTGGTGCCTGGTTTCCTCCAGACGTGACACTTGGCATTTAGGCCAAAGAGTTCAATCTTAGTTTCATCAGACCAGAGAATCTTGTTTGTCATGGCACCTAAAGGACTTTCAGACTTCGTGGCAAACTCAAAGCAGGCTGTCATGTGCCTTTTACTGAGCAGTGGCTTCCGCCTACAATAAAGGCCTGATTGGTGGAGTGCTGCAGAGATGGTTGTTTTCCCATCTCCTCAGAGGAACTCTGGAACTCTGTCAGGGTGACCATCGGGTTCTTGGTCACCTCCCTCACCAAGGCCCTCACCAAGGCCCTTCTCCTCCAGTTGCTCAGTTTGGCCAGGCGGCCAGCTCTAGGAAGAGTCTTGGTGGTTCCAAACTTCTAACATTCATGAGTGATGGATGCCACTGTGTTCTTGAGGACCTTCAATTCTAAATACATTTTTTGGTACCCTTCCGCATGTCTGTGCCTCGACACAATCTTGTCTTAGAGCTCTACGGACAATTCCTTCAACCTCATGGCTTGGATTTTGCTCTGACAACAGTGGGACCTTGTATAGACAGGTGTGTGCCTTTCCAAATCATGTCCAATCAATTTAATTTACCGCAGGTGGACTCCAATTACATTGTAGAAACATCTCAAGGATGATCCATGGAAACAGGATGCACCTGAGCTCAATTTCAAGTGTTTTTGTTTTGTCATTATGGGTATTGTGTGTAGATTGATGAGGAAAATGTTTTATTCAATCAATTTTAGAATAAGGCTGTAACATAAAATTGTGAAGAAAGTCAAGGGGTCTGAATACATTTCCAAATGCAGTGTAGGTGATTGGTTCTACGGTTGTAGCTGGACGGAGTAGGCCTACAGCTCTATCTGGTTGTTGACAACTATCATTTTAGCTAAGCCTAACCCTTTTCCTAACCTTAACCACAGATTGGATTCAATCTGTATCATGGAAGATCTGCGTTACAATGTAAAGGTAATATCCAATTAGGTCGACATATGCAGCATTTACCGTGAATGCACTCCCTGCGAACGCTATAACACAGATCTCCCGCAATGGAGATTAAATCCAACCCCTCATTCTCCTAACCTGCTACGTAAACAAACCATCAGTCTCGACAAATCATGAGAATCACATCGGCCTCAATCATGTTGAGGGAAGCTCCGCCTTGAGCAGAACTAATGTGATTGGTTGGATGAAAGTGGTTAAAAATAGGTTGGAGGCATTACATGCGTGTTGCGACCCACTTGGTTGCCAGTTCAAATCAAGATTACTTTTGTTTTCCAAACTTACCGAACATTCTTAACTAATTACATTTCTAATCTATTAACTTTCAACATTTGACCGAATAGCTTTAAATATGTGAAAACACCAGAGCATTAAATAACTACCAGTCAGGAATGTTGCATAGGTAGCTTGTTACTCCCAAGTAGTCTTCTTATAATCAGTCAGTAAGCCCATGTTGGCTAAAATGTTTTAGGTTGCTAGGTAAGTTAGTCTAGCCAGATCTAAACCTTGTAGTAATTATGGCTGAATTACGAACCAGGTATGCAGGGGACGTGCCCAGGGGCCCGGACCTCCAGCGGCCCCCATAGATTTTTTTAGTCACTCTCTCAGACGTCTTTAAAATGGCATAAGCCATGGCAAAATATGTAGAATTGCAGGAAAATTGCCTTTAAACTGCAAAATTTTCTATCAAACCCATGGCAAAACCGCATATTTCTCTCTCCGCTGCCAAGAGGGGGGCTCTAAAAAGTTGGCAGCAAGCTTTTTTTTTTTTTTTTTTTCTTGCATACGGCCGGCTATAGGCGGAAAGATGGACTGTGGCCGACAGAGAAACAGAAAGGGAGGCCGCAGGCTATCAGGTCTCATATTAATATCAATATTATCTTAGATAAGATTACGATAAATAATTAAGAAGATGGTTGGGGTCATATCCAAGTTGTGTTATGAGGTTATTTTCCTCCATAATTTTCCATACTATGTTAGAGGACATAGTATGCAACTCCATCCCAAATTTCACACTGTTCCCTATAGAGTGCACTACTTTTGACCAGAGCGCATGGGTCTCCAGTCAAAAGCAGTGCATTATGTAGGGGATATGGTGTCATTTGGGAAGCAGAATAGGGAGGAAAGCAAAGACGCTCCTTCCACAGAATAAGAATCAATCGCTGGATAGTGGATCATGATTTATTTTCACAAACCAGGTTTCCAGCCAAACTTTTTATGCTTGTAAAAGTACGGTACAGGGGGGGGGTAACCCCCCCTGTATTCACATTAAGATCACAAGATGTCACCAAATTATTTCCCTTGTTGTCACTGCTCTTGCTCAACAAAAATGTCCTCTGTGTCATCACAACTTTGAGATATTTCAAAATGATTGTGGTAAATGTCATTTTTTTGCTATTTTCAAAATGTTGTAGATATTCCAATAAAGCTTTTTTTTTAAATGAGATACACAAGTAGGAAAGCCTTATGATAAATAATCCACTTGTTTAGAGAGAAATGTAGGTAATTTTTATTTAGTAAAGGGGGTAGTTGGCCCCTGGGGGCTAGTTTCCCCTTTATGGTTATGAATGTGTTTCTGTCATTTAGACAATGACTAGCCCAGTTAGCACTAGTTTATGCTAGCATAAACTTACTATCAGTAAATGCTAGTCAGCATAAGGTGCTAGGAGTGCTAGCTAGCAACCTTACTACCAGAATGTCTGAGGTAAAATACATTAAAAAGATAACGTAACTTATTTGCAGATAGAAATGTTTACACTAGTGACTGATAGCGTTACATTTAATGTTACTTTATACCCTTTTATGTATTTTACACTGCATTTTATGTCACAAAGCTTGCTATGTTTTTAAGAGAGAGCTTTTCAATTGGAATCTCTCCCCCTTTTTTCAGTCACAGGTGGGGACTGGATTAGGTGTGAGCAGTGCAGGAGGTGGGCACCTATTTTACTGGGGATAGCTTTATTTGTGACCTATGTACAAATTAGAATTGTGCAATAGTATCAATGTTACACTGAATTGAGTTAAGTTGTTATTAAATGTTATATTCCATTCCAAATGTCGACAAAATACCCTAATGTGGGATCTTTGTGTCGGTAAAATAAATTATCCTAGAAATGTCAGTGGAATTGCTTTTGTGCGCAAATATTGATATAATAACCCATCATGTCAAAGTAACTTGGAGTCACGCGATGACATGTGTAGTCCTCCCACTACGACTCGTCCGGGAAAGCATGCTGTTTATTAGGATACAGATCAAATAATTAATTTCACAGAGTGGTGAAACTGCAAGGTGATAAGCTTGATGCACCTTTGTAATAAATATCAAGGATTTTATTCTGGTGACATGATCAAAAAATGAAACGTCCCTTTTTCAGGACCCTGTCTCTCACTGAATAATTTGTAAAAATCCAAACACTGTTTACAATGCTTGTTCAATTAACCATAAACAATGAATGAACATGCACCTGTGGAACGGTCGTTAAGACACTAACAGCTTAGGCAATTAAGGTTACAATTATGAAAACTTAGGACACTAAAGAGGCCTTTCTACTGACTCTGAAGAACACCAAAAGAAAGATGCCCAGGGTCCCCCTGCTCATCTGCATGAACATACCTTAAGCAAGGAGGCATGAAGATATGGCCAGGGTAATAAATTGCAATGTCTGTACTGTGAGACGCCCAAGACAGCGCTACAGGGAGACAGAACGGACAGCTGATCGTTCTCGCAGTGGCAGACCACGTGTAAACACCTGCACAGGATTGGTACATCCGAACATCACACCTGCAGGACAGGTACAGGATGGCAACAACAACTGCCCAAGTTACACCAGGAACGCACAATACCTCCATCAGTGCTCAGACTGTCTGCAATAGGCTGAGAGAAGCTGGACTGAGGGCTTGTCAGCCTGTTGTAAGGCAGGTTCTCACCAGACATCACCAGCAACAACGTCACCTATGGGCACAAACCCACCGTCGCTGGACCAGACAGGACTGGCAAAAAAATGCTCTTCACTGACAAGTCTCGGTTTTGTCTCACCAGGGGTGATGGTCAGATTCGCTTTTATCGTCGAAGGAATGAGCGCTTACACTGAGGCCTGTACTCTGGAGCGGGATCTATTTGGAGGGTCAGTCATGGTCTGGGGTGGTGTGTCACAGCATCATCGGACTGAGCTTGTTGTCATTGCAGGCAATCTCAACGCTGCGCATTACAGGGAAGACATCGTCCTCCCTCAAGTGGTACCCTTCCTGCAGGCTCATCCTGACATGACCCTCCAGCATGACAATGCCACCAGCCATACTGCTCGTTCTGTGCGTGATTTCCTGCAAGACAGGAATGTCAGTGTTCTGCCATGGCCAGCGAAGAGCCCGGATCTCAATCCCATTGAGCACGTCTGGGACCTGTTGGATCGGAGGGTGAGGGCTAGGCTTTTTATACCTACAGGGGTCATAAAATGATACGACAATCTTAAAACAATTCCATGTTAGCTTAGTAGATATTGCAGTCCAAGGGCTTAGACCTAGAAGGGTTTTAAACCCCCAAAAATGTGCCTTGTCCATTCTGTAATGTAACTCTACATTACTATGCTTAGCAGTAGGCTAGACATTGTCTCAAAGCAATAAACAGTCACGCATCAATGATCAAATGTTTCTTTTTTATTATAAATCATTCTTACAAAAATTGGCATGTTTCTATTTCATTTACCTCTATAAAAGTAATTTGTTAATTACAAGGTAGGCAGGAGGAAGGCATCAGGACAGCTGGGAGCAAATTAAGTTGTTAAAAAATATATATCTCGTCTGTCTGATTACAGCAAAGTACTGATAAATAATTCCATAGAAGTGGTCATGCAGGTGCGTTGTCGGCCATCGCCACAGTTTAATATCCGACAGAAGAGTGGTCCAGAATGAATGAAAGCCATGCTAAATCTCCAGTGTACGTCCAGTTGAACGAGAGCCCTGTGTTGGTGCTCCTCTTCTGACTGACAGTTCAAATGGCAGTTTGTTACCATGAGCTCAAAATCCTAAATTTGATTGAAAAACAAAAACAAAAATTACAGACAGAACCATCCTGCACATCCAACCACACTGATACAGATGCCATGCATTGATAAACCATAGAATGTCTGGTACCCTATGGTTTTATGGAAGGACATGTTTAAATGAGAGTTGTTTTACATTTGTACCAGATATGACAGTCAAGAGAATTGCCAGTTTTCCCCAAACTATCAATGAGTATGCAGATGTGGACAGTGACAAAAAAACCATGGTGAATCTAAAATACAACAACAAACGTAGCAACAACCGAAAACCCTCGATCTGTCTAAGAGACCCAGCTGCCATCGAAATGCTCACAGCAAATCCAATTCTAGATTGGTATCATCTTGTCTCCATGGTGATTATGAATTAACTGACATGGTAACACAAATGGATTTCTATAATGGTTGCAGTTGCTCTAAAGATTAAGATTTTAAAAGCAAAAAGGGATGGTTTTATTCCATGGAAACAAAAAAAATACATATTGGCAACAATTAACCCTCCTATTATGTTGTAGGTCAATTTGACCCATTTCCACATTTGTGTTGTCTAAAATACTAGTTAACCTCTTCCTCCATGAAAATTACTTTTCCTCATTTAGGGTCATGAACCTAACTTCAAAATGTGGACACGCTAATATGTTGTGGAATGTGTGTAGATGTTGTATACAAACATGCTGTTGTGGGTCATTTTGACCCAGAGGCTTTCATGTGTATAGATATTTGCACAGGTCCAAAATAAACGAGGCGTCTTTGATGTGTTCTGTTTTGACTGGTTCTGGTTGCACTTTTAGAATTATGTTTCGGGTGGAAAGGAGTTTCCCCAAGCTTCTCCTTCTCAGTGCGAGAGCAGCAGATCGCCGACACAGACAGTCATACATATGAGCTCCAAAAGATTTTCAGTCATTGAAGCCTCATCACAAACTTTGAACTGTGACAGTGAAATAGAAGAGGTTTCAGAGACAGGACAATGCTATTGATCCAGATTTGTGAATATTTCTCTGATGAAGAGGATTCGGGAGGTGGAGTCTGCCATACCATCCCCTCCATCCGACGAGAGAGAGAGCATCACGCAACAGCCATCATCCAGAGAAGAGAGGACATGGAGTTTACATACACCAGGTTGACTGCCTTTAAATAGCTTGGACAATTCCATAAAATTATGTCATGGCTTTAGAAGCGTCTGGTAGGCTAATTGACATCATTTGAGTCAATTGGAGGTGTACCCGTGGATGTATTTCAAGGCCTACCGTCCAACTCAGTGCCTCTTTGCATGATATGGGAAAATCAAAACAAATCAGCAAAGACCTCAGAAAATAAATTGTAGACCTCCACAAGTCTGGTTCATCCTTGGGAGCAATTTCCAAACGCCTGAAGGTACCACGTTCATCTGTACAAACAATAATAGTATGCAAGTATAAACACCATGGGACTACGCAGCAGTCATACCGCTCAGGAAGGAGAAGCGTCTTGTCTCCTAGAGATCAACGCACTTTGGTGCGAGAAGTGAAAATCAATCCCAGAACAACAGCAAAAGGACCTTGTGAAGATGCTGGAGGAAACAGGTACAAAATAATCTATATCCACAGTAAAACGAGTCCTATATCAACATAACCTGAAAGGCCGCTCAGCAAGGAAGAAGCTACTGCTCCAAAACTGCCATAAAAAAGCCCAACTACGGTTTGAACTGCACATGGGGACAAATATTGTACTTTTTGGAGAAATGTCCTCTGGTCTGATGAAACAAATATAGAACTGTTTGGCCATAATGACTCGTTATGTTTGGAGGAAAAAGGGGATGCTTGCATGCCTAAAAACACCATCCCAACCATGAAGCAAGGGGGTGGCAGCATCATGTTGTGGGGGTGCTTTGCTTCAGGAGGGACTGATGCGGATGTAAAATTATGTGGATATATTGAATTAACATCTCAAGACATCAGTCAGGAAGGTAAAGTTTGGTCGCAAATGGGTCTTCCAAATGGACAATGACCGCAAGCATACTTCCAAAGTTGTGGCAAAATGGCTAAAGGACAAAGTCAAGGTATTGGACTGGCCATCAAAGCGCTGACCTCAATCCCATAGAAAATTTATGGGCAGAGCTGAAAAAGCGTGTGGAGCAAGGAGGCCTTACAAACCTGACTCAGGTACACCAGCTCTGTCAGGAGGAATGAGCAAAAATTCACCCAACTTATTGTGGGAAGCTTGTGGAAGGCTATCCGAAATGTTTGACCAAAGTTAAACAATTTAAAGGCAATGTTACCAAATACTAATTGAGTGTATGTAAACTTCTGACCCACTGGGAATGGGATGAAAGAAATAAAAGCTGAAATAAATCCTTTGCTCTACTATTATTCTAACCTTTCACATTCTTAAAATAAATTGGTGATCCTATCTGACCTAAGATAGGGAATTTCTACTAGGATTAAATGTCAGGAATTGTTTAAAACTGAGTTTAAATGTATTTGGCTGAGGTGTATGTAAACTTCCACTGTACATCTGCAGAAAGCACACACGTGCATTGTGTTCAACATGTGGGATAATTCTGACCAATAGGGTCAAATCACACCTAAGTGTTACTGAAAAGAAAAAAAACGCCTTCTTGGGGAAACAGAAAATGCTAGTTTGTGACAAATATATTTTACCAATAGTTTAATGTAGAGTTTTTGAAATCAAATGTTCTTATATTTCTTCTTTATGAAAGGTCTGACAAGACAAACGTTTTGGCTGTTTTTACTTGATTCTTTGACTGTCGAGTGTGTTTACACTGTGCGGGTCAATCTGACCCATACCACAATGGACTTATTCCCCCCCCCCAGCAAAGCACAAGGGTTAAAGAAATGTATATAACTTACAAAATGAGATTTCTTTTTTTTGCTCATCAACTATTCCTTCAGCCATGAAATCCTGTTATTTTCCCCTGTCATTTCATACTATACACAGTCTGGTTTTTCTCACATATGAAAATAAATATACATGTTTATGTACAGAAATGTTAATGTCTCTGGTTTCGCCCGTGAAGTCAATGTGCAAGGCTGGGGACTTTCGCTCTTGAGATATAACAAGTTCGTTCAGACAATTCGAGATAGAAAAAGGCTTGATACAAAGATGGTTGACTGAACTTCAAAAAAAGGGGACCAGATGCAGGCCAACGTTTTTCAGAATCATTGAGATGCATGTCTAGTGCCAAGAGATCCAAGGCTTGCTGTAAGTCAACATCAAAATACAACGTAAATCTCTCTTGGCCAATATCAAGTCATACAAGTTCATTCCAAAAAACTTCTCCCGAGTACATTGCCAGAAAGAAAATAAACATGAAATGCAAACATTGTGGAAAAAAAACAATATATTGACAATATACCAGTTTTGAAACTGTACTAAATCTAACTGTACTGTAGTATGAAGTGTTATGCTGATAATATCACATTTGAAATTGTGAAAATAACAAGAGTAGATGGGCCAGGCCCACCAATGACTCAATATCAACTCATTGGCCATGTATACACCTAGTGGACACTGACCTCCATTGATTGTTTCCTGATATGGAAGATGAAAACAACAACATCAAAATGAAAAAAAAAAGAGTCTACAAATGACACAGATACGACGAAGGGGATATTTTAAAAAAACGGATAGTTGGAGCTTTGGCTCACAGCTGAAACACTATGGGCCGGTTTCTCGGGAGCCAGATGCAGCCCAGTTCTGAACAAAAATGCACTTTCAATGGACACCTTCAGTCACCTTCACAATAAAAAAAGGCCACTCAAGCACACTTACGCTCCTTCAAGTCTTCAGACATTCAAGTACCTGTTCGAGTGAACTAGCAGGGCTCTTTGTGTGGTACAAAGACTAAAGCCTGTTCACAATAGGATTTCACTATAAAGCCATGAGCTTCCACATCTCAAAGCTATTTCCTTGAAATTGATCAATTAAAAAGGAAGTATGGAGGTTTTTCATATCTGACCACAATACAAAACAACGTGTCAGACCAAATGTAGATGAGCTGGGATGAGTCTATTGTGAGCACACCAGCATCACATGAAAACTAGGAGCAACAGAAATGATGAACAAAGAGGGTAATGAAGAACGCTACAATGACAAGGCTAGGTGAAGGGGGAGCTGGTTGTCTGTACGCCTCGAGCCAAAGGGTCATGGTTGTGGGTCACCGCATCCAGAGCAGAGTCAGACATGATGGGCTGCTCCCCAGGGAAACCAACACTTCAAATGAAATGTCTTTCTCTAATTAAACACAAAACATATGTCCTCTGACAAATGGTGTAGGAAATGCCTACGTCTATCGAATGGCTTTGAGGCGTGTATTTCACCAACATCATTATGATGAGGGCATCTAGGAAGAACAGCGAATATTACAGAGGGCATTTTGACCAGATCGCATGTTCTCCTGCTTTCGATATCGATTTATGGAAAATATGTGCAATAAGCAATTTTAAAAAGGCAGCCCTAATGTGAATTTCGGGGACATGGCACAACAGACTAGTCACTGAAATCTGTAACACCCCTGTGGAAATGAAGCAGGGTCTAAATTTAGCATGCACTCCTGCCACGGGATTGCTCAAACAATAAAGGGGAAATAAAGAAATGGGTGAAAAGGGTTTGCTTTAGAAGGCAGTGTTCTGCTCCATTTCATCCAGGAATGTTCATGTTGCTCATTCCGACAGAGGGAAAGTGCTCCGCTTGGGCTTTTGGTGGGGATGAGCCTACATTCAACCTCTGTACACACACTGGTACGGAGCTTCTGAGGGGAAAGACGAGGAGAAAAGTAGAACTGCTTTTGAGAGTTGAGAGTTTTGAAGGAAAAAGGGTACATCTAAAATGTGACATGCTTCTGGCTTATCGTTGTGATAAATCAGAGAAACAGACAGAAATAAAAATCTAACTATCAGAAAATCAAAGACTGAGCATAGAGTGGGTGTTCCTGTGGGTTTTGCGACTGCCTCATGGCAATATGAGTGGCACCATTTGAAAACGGTGGCTTTTAAACCACCCTTCCAGTAAAAGAATAACATAAATATAAGGGGGGCTTTGACTCAACTTTTCTCGACCTTTACTACCAAATGTTGAATTTAATTTAATCAGGGGACAGTTCTTAGGAAGATAAGACCCCAAGGCTTCAAACCAGTGTACATATGGGAGGGAAGTATGGTTAGGAAAGTAATGGAGGAACCTGGTTTCCTAGGGTCCAGAGCAGGGGCCGGTGGTGAGTGTCTCAGTGGTCCTGATGCAGACATGGGGAGGTCATGAAGGAGTCACGGTGGGGTTGCATTGACTCTAGGTTACCAGCCCGGGGCGGATCTGATCTGAGATTGGGTTGCCATGTTGGACACCTCCCTTCCTCTACCATCCTGCACATGTGCAGAGAGTCGCAGGAAAGTCTGTCGTAATCCGCTCCTTCGTGGCATTCATACAAAAAAAATATTCTACCCAAGAGTCTCGTCAGTAGTGTCTGTGTGTGTTTATGTGAACGTACTACAGATCTGTATATTCTGTGTGTGTATACACATAGTTCTCCAGACATCATTTCGCTCGTCAAGTCCTGGCGCTGCTGTAGTCATTGGCAATGTGCTGAGTGGAAGACAGAGCTGTAGCGCCGCCTTAGATTGGGCTCCAGGTGGCTGACTGTCCTACTGCCACTGTCGTGGTCCTCCTTCGGCTACCGCCTCCCCCGGCCTCTCTGGCAGGGGGTGCACATCCTGTCAGAGCCTCTCGATGTCCCTGTATTTCTTGCGCAGGATGGAGACCTGGTCCTTGAACAGCACCGGGTCCAGCCTCATTTGGGAGTGGACCAGGGGCATGCCGCCAAACCAGCTGGCGAACTTGTTCATGCACGTCTGCCGCTGGGCGAAGTGGTCCGGGTCGGCCCAGCGCGAAGCCCGCGACGACTGCACCGGCGGGAGGAGAGAGAAAAATGGAAGATATTGTTAGATCACAGCAGCATGTCATGACACTAAATAAGGTCAGTGTTTCTCAAAATGGTGGGGACTAGAACTGGGCGATATAGACAAAAATCCATAGTGATAAATGTACATTTTTTGCAATAACAATAAATCAGGGGGGGGTGCTAGAGCTGGGTAATACGGAGAAAAAGTCATATTGTAACTATTTTGCTCGATATCAACAATATATATATTTTTTAATGGAAACTTTACATTAGTGGCAGGGCTCTAGACAATTATTTTCCAGTGCCAAGTAAGACAACCGAGATTAACTGAATAAAAAAGAAAGCCAATTCAACTAACATATCCAAGAAAAGCACGAGTGATATTTTGATGTGCAACCTGTCAAAATAGGATGCAGAATTATCTGATTTCATTCGGGCTTTTCAGTTACGAAGGACATCTGCATCTTTATAGTGACTGAGTGTTTTGATACACCATCCAAAATGGAATTAATAACGTCACCATGCTCAAATAGATATTCAATGTCTGCTTTAAAAAAATGGTTTTCCACATCGACCAATAGGTGCCCGTTTTTTGCAAGGCACTGGAAAACCTCACTAGTCTGTGGTCGCTACAGATAATTGTATGTTTGGGGTACAGAGACAAGGTAGTCATTAAAAAAATCATGTTAAACACTATTATTGCACAGAGGGAGGCCATGCAAGTTGGGACTTGTTAAGCACATTTTTTACTCCCGATTTCCTCCTGAAGGAACTGTACACTCACAGAAAGCTGAGACTCATCTCGGTAACAAAAACAGGAGTTTCTTTGAAAACAATCATTTTTGAACAAGGGTCACATTCTTGTGCTGCTTTCCCTTTTCTAAACAGGCGACAGGTTTCTAGCCTAAAGGAGGGCATTTTCTTGCTCCCCACGTCACCGCGAATCTCTAACTGTTTGAAAATCACTGTTTTAAAAAAAAGTTTTCATTTTTGACGTCATCAGGTGAAACTTTTTCCACATATGTTAACACTGGTATTGTGCTTTCAAATTTGGTTGAAAAGTGGTGGAGGTGCCCTTTAACTTCCACTAACCAAACCATCAGCACGAGCAATTCAACAAATGGCAATAATGTTTTCAATTCGACTTTTGCTTCAAAAGCAGCTCAAACATATCATGTAAGCATGCACTTCATAGGCACTGTCATAGGATGCCACCTTTCAAACAAGTCATTTGTCAAATTTCTGCCCTGCTAGAGCTGCCCCGGTCAACTGTAAGTGCTGTTATTGTGAAATGGAAATGTGTAGGAGCAACAGCGGCTCAGCCGCTACGTGGTAGGCCACACAAGCACACAGAACTGGAAAGCCTTCCCAGAAGAGTGGAGGCTGTTATAGCACCAGAGGGGGGAACATCTCCGTATTAATGCCCATGATTTTGGAAACAGATGTTTGACGAGCAGGTGTCCACATACTTTTGTAGTGTACCACGGCTTTCAGCCAATCAGCATTCAGGGCTAGAACCCACCCAGTTTCTAACCTGAATTTGCAGGTTATACGCACCAGACAAGCTTCTGGGAGAGCACTATGGTTGATTACTAATCATGTTGGTAACAAGTTTAAAATAGCAATACGGCACCTTGGGGGTTTGTGGTATATATATCATGGCTAACTGCTATATCCAGGCACTCCGCATTGTGTCGTGCTTAAGAACAGCTCTTAGCCGTGGTATATTGGCCATGTACCACACCCCCTCGGGCCTTATTGCTATTTTAAACTGCATGTGTGAAGAACAACCGATGAGCAGCAGGTGCTTCTAATCAGGGTTGCAACTAATCTACCAATCAGCGACGTGGCTTTTCTGGTCTACCTGTATATTGGTCACAAAGAAATACAGAATTATCGTATGGTATGGGAAAAGGCACGAAGGGCAGTAAGCTTCATGCGACATCTTTTTGAGTGCGAACCCATTACCTTTTTGTTCACCAACGTAATTAGAGCAGTAAAAATGAATTGAACCGTAAACAAATATTTTTGCATCATACCCATAAGTATATTGTCTGATATACACAAGGCTGAAATGCTGTTTCAGCCAATCAGCATCCAGTACCCAAACTACCCGGTTTATAATATATATATATATATATATACACACACACACACACACACACACACCTGTCCCATCATGGTCTCTTTGTACTGCTTCTTCTGGGTGACCTTGATGGGCGGCAGCTTGGTGACGGCGGACACCAGGAAGTTCATGAGGATGTCCTCACAGTTGGCCAGCTGGTCCACCATGCCCTTCAGGCTGACAGGCAGGAAGTTTGTGTAAAGGAAGTGGTAATATCTGAGGAGGAAGAAAACATTAGTGAACAGGAAGTGGTAATATCTGGAGGGGAGAAGAAGAAGAGTCGAGAGGGTGATTTGGAAGTGTTTGGAAAGATCTGTGACTGCGTACTCAAGATAGAGTTCGGATCGATTTTTTTGAGTTAATCAACGCTAATCAAGCAGTTCAATGTCCGTTTTATAGACATGAATTGAGTCTTTGTTGAACAACTGTATGAAAAAGACAATGTAATGAGGGTTGGGATAAGATCCATCATGCTCCACTCAACATGACTGACGTATGTAGCCTCAGGCTACTTCCTACAGTAGTGTTCCGTAGAGGCTGATGTCACTTTCAATCAGCCATTACAATGAGCCCATCCTCTGACATCTTCCTCCACTAGTAGCCAGTGCTTTGACTTGAGTAGGAGCTCACTGGACCCGAGAACTGGCACCTCAAATTCTCTACCGCTTGACTTCCTTTACCCCTTATTGAATATTAGCTCCAAGGTATTGTGAAGTTCCTGCACCGAAATACAAACAGTACCGGCATCCAAAATAAGTACTGGCACCTACAGTGCCTTGCAAAAGTATTCACCCCTTTGCCATTTTTCCTATTTTGTTGCATTACAACCTGTAATTGAAGCAGATTTTAATTAGGATTTCATGTAATGACACAAAATAGTCCAAATTGGTGAAATGAAAAAAATACCTTGTTTAAAAAAAATTGAATAAATAAATAACAGAAAAGTGGTATTCACCCCCTTCGCTATATGAAGCCCCTAAATAAGATCTGGTCCAACCAATTACCTTCTAAGTCACATAATTACTTAAATCATGTCCATCTGTGTGCAACATCCCACAGAGCACCATTAAATCCTTTATTAAAAAATTGAAAGAATATGGCATCACAACAAACCTGCCAAGAGAGGGCCACCCACCAAAACTCATGGACCAGACAGGAGGGCATTAATCAGAGAGGCAACGA
Organism: Oncorhynchus gorbuscha; assembly: GCF_021184085.1. Taxonomy (NCBI): domain Eukaryota; kingdom Metazoa; phylum Chordata; class Actinopteri; order Salmoniformes; family Salmonidae; genus Oncorhynchus; species Oncorhynchus gorbuscha. The sequence continues at coordinate 42,195,299 of NC_060181.1, read as the reverse complement.
AGATAAACTTGAAGTAGCTGCAAAGCTCCACAGCAGAGATCGGAGTATCTGCCCATTGAACCACTAAGCTGTACACTCCACAGAGCTGGGCTTTACGGAAGAGTGGCCAGAAAAAAAGCCATTGCTTAAAGAAAAGAAAATAAGCAAACATGTTTGGTGCTTGCCAAAAGGCATGTGGGAGACTCCCCAAACATATGGAAGAAGGAATTCTGGTCAGATTAGACTTTTGCTTTTTGGCCATCAAGGAAAATACTATGTCTGGCACAAACCCAACACCTCTCATCACCCCGAGAACACCACCCTCACAGTGAAGCATGGTGGTGGCAGCATCACACGGTGGGGATGTTTTTCATCGGCAGGGACTGGGAAACTGGTCAGAATTGAAGGAATGATGGATGGCACTAAATACGTGGAATATCTTGACGGAAACCGTTCGTCTTCCAGAGACTTGAGACTGGGACGGAGGTTCACCTTCCAGCAGGACAATGACCCTATGCATACTGCTAAAGCAACACTCGAGTGGGTTAAGGGGAAACATGTAAATGTATTGGAATGGCCTAGTCAACACCCAGACCTCAATCCAATTGAGAATCTGTGGTATGACTTAAAAGGTTGCTGTAAACCAGCAGAACCAATCCAACTTGGAGACGAAGCAGTTTTTCCTTGAAGAATGGGAAAAAATCCCAGTGGCTAGATGTGCCAAGCTTATAGAGGCATACCCCAAGAGACTTGCAGCTGTAATTGCTGCAAAAGGTGTCTCTATAAAGTATTGACTTTTGGGGGGGGGGGGGTGAATAGTTATGCACGCTTAAGTTAGTTTCTTTCACCACCAAAAATATTTTGCATCTTCAAAGTGGTAGGCATGTTGTGTAAATCAAATGATACAAATCCCACAAAAATACATTTTAATTCCAGGTTGTAAGCTAACAAGGGAAAATGCCAAGGTGGGTGAATATCCTCCCTCGCAAGCCACTGTATTTCAGTCCAAGTCAACCACTGCTGGTAGTGTTGTACTGTATATTAGGGTGAATTTGGCCCTCGACACTGATCTTGCGTAAGTTTTGCATTACCCTACTAATGGTTAAGCTAAAGAATTGGGGAGGGGAAGCTTATCCTAGATCTATACCTAAGGGAACATTCACCCCAGAGCTTGTACTGTAGCTTTCAGTACCTGTGGTAGATGGCAGCTCCGGTCAGCACCATGGAGTAGTCGTTGGTCCACTTGGAAGTGTAGCCCCAGCGCTCCTTGTTACTGTCCCAGAAGTGGCTCCGGGCCGGGTAGCCCACCAACCTCTCTGGAAAGCTCTGCCACACCGTGAAGGCAAAGTCCACCTGAGGAGGAAGACAAAGCGACAGGTTATTAAAGGGATACTTTGGGATTTTGGCAATGAGACCCTTTATCTACTTCCCCAGAGTCAGATGAACTTGTGGATACCATTTTAATGTCTGTGTTCAGTGTGAAAGAAGTTAGCGGGGGATTCACGCGTCAATGCTAACTAGCGTTAGCGCAATGACTTGCTAGCAGATACCATAGACTTCAAGTCATTGAGCTGATGCTAGTTAGCAACAAACTGCACGCAGACACATAATGGTATCCACGAGTTCATCGGACTCTGGGAAAGTAGATAAAGCGCCTTATTGCCAAAATCCTGACGTATCCCTTCAACACACATACATAATGAATGCACATTCGCTACATGTGCATAGGCATAGACAGATACACCCCCCTCGAGTCCCCCGCACACAATTACAACTCATAACACACAGACATGACAAAAAAAGTGTTTTCAAAAGCCCCCTGCAGTTGGCTGACCTCTCGCTGGTTGATCAAAGCATTTAAACAAATAATTAGAGAAAACATCAGACGGAGTCTGGCTGGTTCCAGCAGCTGCCAGAAAAAACAGAGTCTACGTCCCAAATGGCACCCTACTCCCAATATAGTGCACTACTTTTGTCGTCAAAAGTAGTGCTCTATGTCAGGAATAGGGTGCCATTTTGGACGAATAGAGTGCCTCCACCAGAGACTAAATTAAGAGTGTGTAATAACGCAACCACATGGTCGCCACAAAAACAGCCTTTATGGGCTCCCACTCAAAACCTCGTCTCGGCAACATCTGTGTTCTCATGGTGTTATGCCAAACTCTTGTGCTCGAGGAATGAAGAGAAAAGCCACCCTAGGACGGAGAAATTAAACAGCACATCCATTTAAATAGCCACAATGGCGAGTTCCTCAATTTGCAGGGGATCACAACTCGATTAGAGATGACAATCAGACAGAGAGCAATGTAGAGGAAGATGGGGAGAGCAAGAAGTTGTAAAAAAAAACACAAGGAGTGGGAGGGACAGAAGGATAGAGAAAGAGCGCAATAGAGAAACTGCTAGAGATAAAAAATGAGAGAGAAAGGGGAGATGGCTACGTACTACAGTATATAACAGCGGGAGGAAGAGAAAGTTGCATGTGGGACAAAAGTGACACAGAGCGAAGCAGTGAGAGAGGGAGGCTTGGAGCGCTCTCTACTTTCATTCGCTCTCTCTCCCTACCGCTGTACTCTCATAGGGCCAGCCAGCCTTGGTCCCTGGCAGGCGTGTATTGCTGCCGGAGCGCAGTGCAGTGGTGCTCCGTCTCTGTAGCGTGGACGCTACACAAAACAATGAAACGCCTACTCGCAATAAAGCGGTCCTCGCAAACAGTGCAATGATATAACAAAAAAGAAAAAATGATTGTTGTTTGTTCCTGAACTGGCCGGATGGCAGAGCCTTCAGCACCACTTAACTTCTCTAACATCATTGCGCGATCCTGGCGCGGTCCATTCAGTGCCACTTAAAATTAGTTCTCATCAAGATCCGTTTCCTTACGCCTAACAGTAATACTGAACACTTATTGTTTCAAATAGAAAATGATCATGTCTCACAATGGCGCTCGTTTAGTAAAGAGGGATCAAAGCTGAATCATGTCTTACAAGATCGCATAATGATTAATGTGCTTGTTACATAACAGAACCTAATATAATAGCCTAGCAGGACTATAAGGTTACCGTTACACCCCAAACACCTTCTCATCTCTAATTATATGTTAAGGATGGTTAGCTGAAGCAGAATAGTCTTTTTTTTTTAAATCAAGCAACAAAACTCAACAGCGAGGGCAGGATTTATGCTTTGGTTGAAACAGAATACAAGAAAGGCTAATAGTTTGTTAGCACCATCTACTCTAATTCACTCACCAAAACAGTAATTCATGAAACTGATTAAGTTTGGACGTTTCACCGGTAAAAATAAAAACGTGAAGAAATACCATTGCCTATTTTGATTAAGTAGCCTGCTATGCCTAACTTTGTGTTTGAAGGTGTTAAAAAATTGAAAATGTGCTTTAGACAATGTGTGTGGTCATAGACAGACTTTGCAATTGGAGGATGCATTTTATGCACATTCTATAAATGATAGGCTATTCAATTGGCTACATCTGTCGGTACAAACTTGGAGGAAATGATGTCATTTACATATGTTTTGTGTTGCACTCCCGCACCCCCCAAAAAATAGCACTATACCACTGGTCCTTGTGCTCACACAGCACCACACAAAGCGCCGAGGGCCCTGGAGTCACACCAACGGTGACATCATTATCCCTACCAGCAGAACAGAGCTGAGCTGAGCCCAGTCTGGATGGCCGCTACACCGAGAGGGGGGCAAAGAGAAAGCGGGTTGAGAGATGTAGTGGAAAGATAGAGACCGGCAGGGAAAGAGAGAGTTTCCTGATGACACAACAGCGGTAGGCCTGAGCACTGACAACTATGAGACAGCCTATAGGGAGCAGGTCAGAGACCTGGCAGTGTGGTGCCAGGGCAACAACCTCTCCCTCAATGTGAGCAAGACAAAGGAGGTGATCTTGGACTACAGGAAAAGGCGGGCTGAACAGGCCCCCTTTAACATTGACGGGTTGTAGTGGAGCAGGTCGAGAGTTCCTTGGTGTCCACATCACCAACAAACTATCATGGTCCAAACACTCCAAGACAGTTGTGAAGAGTGCACGACAACACCTACAGCTGCAACATCAAGAGCATCCTGACCGGTTGCATAACTGCCTGGTATGGCGCTACAGAGTAGAGGTCGACCGATTAATTAGGACCGATTTCATGTTTTCATAACAAATCGGAAATCTGTATTTTGGGTGCCGATTTTTAAAAATCTTTATTTAACTAGGCAAGTCAGTTAAGAAACACATTCTTATTTTCAATGACTGCCTAGGAACGGTGGGTTAACTGCCTCGTTCAGGGGCAGAACGACAGATTTTCACCTTATCAGCTCGGGGGACCCATTCTTGCAACCTTACAGTTAACTAGTCCAACGCAATAACGACCTGCCTCTCTCTAGTTGCACTCCACAAGGAGACTGCCTGTTACGCGAATGCAGTAAGCCAAGGTAAGTTGATAGCTAGCATTAAACTTATTTATAAAAAACAATCACTATTTAACTACACATGGTTGATGATCTTCCTAGATATTATCTAGCGTGTCCTGAGTTGCATATAATCTGACTGAGCATACAAGTATCTGACTGAGCGGTGGTAGGCAGAAGCAGACGCGTAAACATTCATTCAAACAGCACTTTCGTGCGTTTTGCCAGCAGCTCTTCGTTGTGCGACAAGCATTGCGCTGTTTATGACTTCAAGCCTATCAACTCCCGAGAGGAGGCTGGTGTAACCGATGTGAAATGGCTAGCTAGTTAGCGCGCGCTAATAGCGTCTCAAACGTCACTCTGAGCCTGTGGTTGTTTCCCTTGCTCTGCATGGGTGACACTGCTTCGAGTGTGGCTGTTGTCGATGTGTTCCTGGTTCGAGCCCAGGTAGGAGCGAGGAGAGGGACGGAAGCTATACTGCTACACTGGCAATACTAAAGTGCCTATAAGAACATCCAATAGTCAAAGGTTAATGAAATACAAATGGAATAGAGGGAAATAGTCCTATAATTCCTATAATAACTACAACCTAAAACTTCTACCTGGAAATATTGAAGACACATGTTAAAAGGAACCACCAGCTTTCATATGTTCTCATGTTCTGAGCAAGGAACTTAAACGTTAGCTTTCTTACATGGCACATATTGCACTTTTACTTTCTTTTACACTTTGTTTTTGCATTATTTAAACCAAATTGAACATGTTTCATTATTTACTTGAGGCTAAATTGATTTTATTGATGTATTATATTAAGTTAAAATAAGTGTTCATTCAGTATCGTTGAAATTGTCATTATTACAAAAAAAATATTTGTAAAAAAAAATATATTTAAAAAAAAGTCTGATTAATCGGTATTTGCTTTTTTGGTCCTCCAATAATCGGTATCGGCGTTGAAAAATCATAGATTCGTCGACCTCTACTACAGAGGGTAGTGCGTATGACCCAGTACATCCCTGGGACAAGCTTCCTGCCATCCAGGACCTCCAGTCACCCAAGTCATAGACTGTTCTGCTACCGCACGGCAGGTAAAGAGTCCAAAAGGCTCCATAACAGCTTCTACTCCCAAGCCATAAGACTGCTGAACAATGAACAATTAATCAAAATGGCCACCTGGAATATTTACATTGACACCCCCCCATTTTTTACACTGCTGCTACTCACTGTTTATTATCTATGCATAGTCACTTCGCCCCTACCTACATGTACAAATGACCTCGACTAACCTGTAGTTACGCACATTGACTCTGTAACCTGTACATGGTAAGGTCTACACCTGTTGTATTCGGCGCATGTGACAAATAAAGCTCGATTTGAAGAGAGAGGAGCGAAAGAGAGAAGAGGGATAGACTGGGGAGCTACATGGGGAGAGAGTGGCCACAAAAACTATTTTTTAAAGAACAGCATGAGGTAGAGTGAGGTGAGTTTAGAAAAGCAAAGAGTTCAAGGGTAGAAAAGCAGCGGAGAGTACTAGCGCACTAGAAATAAAGTACTCCCCCATTCCAACACAGTAGTAGGCAGTATCCTTAGTGATGTGTGGAGGAACACTAACCTCTGTGGTCGAGAGCACCGTATCCTCATCCAGACTGAGCACAGCGTCGGTGACAATGGTCTCGTAGGGCAGGAAGCGACTGCTCATCACCTGCAAAGGGAGACAGAGAGCACACAGGTTCAGCACACTGTCCTCAGTAGTTCAGTTGGTAGAGCATGGCGGTTGCAACACCAGGAAAGAGGGTTTGATTATCGGAACCACCCGTATGTAAAATGTATGCACGCATGACTAAGTCGCTTTGAATAAAAGCATCTGCTAAATGGCATATATTATTATAACAGCCCACTGCAAGGGTAGGATGCAAATACAATTGTGGTAGCCATGCTTGTTAAGTGTACCTTGAATTCTAAATCAGTGTCACCAGCAAAGCACCCCCACACAATCACACCTCCTCCATGCTTCGTGGTGGGAACCACACATGTGGAGATCATCCGTTCACCTACTCCGCGGTTGGAAGCAAAGATCTAAAATTTGGAGTCATTATACCAAAGGACAGATTTCCACCGGTCTAATGTCCATTGCTCATGTTTCTTGGCCCAATCAAGCCTCTTCTTATATATTGGTTTCCTTTAGTGGTGGTTTCTTTGCAGTAATTCAACCATGAAAGCCTGATTGACGCAGTCTCCTCTGAACAGTTGATGTTGAGATGTGTCTGTTACTTGAACTCTGTGAAGCATTTATTTGGGCTGCAATTCCTGTGGCTGGTAACTCTAATGAACATATCCTCTGCAGCAGAGGTAACTCTGGGTCTTCCTTTCTGTGTCGGTCCTCATGAGAGCCAGTTTCATCATCGCGCTTGATGGGTTTTGCGACTGCACTTGAAAAGTTCGACATTGACTGACCTTCGTGTCTTAAAGTAATGATGGTCTGTCATTTATTTTTGCTTATTTGAGCTGTTCTTGCCATAATATGGACTTGGTCTTTCACCAAATAGGTATATCTTCTGTATACCACCCCTACCTTGTCACAACACAACTGATTGCCTCAAACGCATTAAAGAAAGAAATTCCACAAATTAACAAGGCACACCTGTTTATTTGAAATGCATTCCAGGTGACTACATCATGAAGCTGGTTGAGAGAATGCCAAGAGTGTGCAAAGCTGTCATCAAGGCAAAGGGTGGCCACTTTTAAGAACCTCAAATATAATCTTGATTTGTTTAACAATGTTTTGGTTACTACAGGATTCCATATGTGTTATTTCATAGTTTTGATGTCATTATTATTCTACAAGGTAGAAAATAGTAAAAATAAAGAAAAACCCTTGAATGGAGTAGGTGTCCAAACTTTTGACTGGTACTGTATATTCACTAGAAAACAAAAACCTCCCACACATGCACACAGCCTCACTTTCAGCCAGAGAACTGCACACGCTACACACGCACCCCCCCATTCAAACACTTTATGTAACAGCCACCCATTTCCTCATAACTTGTCTCGGGAGAAAGACTCGGCCCTGAAGGTCGGGTCATTCCAAGAATCCCTGTTCTTTCCGAAAACGTGCCACTTATATAAAACATTGTGTGTTGGGAGTGTGTGTTTAATGCATAAAGCGTTGGGTAGAGAGGCTAGAGAACAGAGGCTGATGTGTCAGAAATACACAGGTGGCCTCGAAACACGTCATACCCACCGACCGCTGCCAGAAAGTGCCCTAAACGGAACACACCGTGGCACCCTAAGCCGAATGACTCAGATCGCTGTGTGCTGTAGAACTGTATGTGGCAGAGAAGTACGACTTAATAACACAACTGACTGAAAATGTCTACAATTCCAAGCCACGTTTTGCCACGTTTTAGTCGCTCAGACAGGCCCCCCAAAAAATTATAATCCTTCCCCTCCGTTCCGTTCTTTGCATTCCCACTGACGTGGTGGAAAAGGAGAGCGAAAGAGAGGGGGGGGGGGAGGATGAGACGTGTTCCCATCACAGATGGTTTGTAACGTTAGAAGTGTGACACGTTCGCCTGGGAGGGCTCGTACACACTAGGAATGTCAGCTCTTAGAGGAGGAATCAGCCTTTGACGCTCCTCAGAGAGCAAGAGAGAGGGAAGGAGATAGAGGGCGAAGGAGAGAAAGAGGGAGAGGAAGAAAGGAGAGGGAGATGGGAAGAGAGAAAGAGGGTAGGAAAGTTGGAAAGAGAAAAACAGTGACGTATAGCGAGAGAGGGTAAAGAAAGACACAAAGACAGAGAGAGTGAGAGAAAGGGCCAACAAAATGTGTTGTGTAAACCACAATAACACTGCTTGGTGGCTCGCTGGGCCTTAAATTGAAGAGTCGTAAAGCAGTGGGCGCATGGCCACCATGCCAGCCCAGAGAGGCCAGGAATAGCTCCTCTCCTTCTGTACTCATACTTCCCACTACTGGGATGGTGGCTCAGAGAGGCTTGCTACGTTTGGCTGGGCCCTCCACAGTAAACAACGAGCGAGCCGCAAGCGTAACAAACCACAGACTTGGGTGGCACTCCGCTCCAGCCGTTGTCGCCGACCCACAGCCAAAGACAACGCTCCCTCTGTGATTGACAGCATAAGAAAACCAGAGATGTAGAGAGAAACCAAAACCCCACCCGCTCCGTTGGGACTGATGAGTGCGAGAAACCAGTCAATTTGATTGACAGCTCAAAAGTTGTGGTGTTAGAGTGAGCCTGACTAACACCCCCACTTCAGCCTCTCAAACTACGGACTCCGATCACACTTCCTGTGTCAACTTTGACCTCTCACGATGAGGGCAAAGAGAGACCAAGACACATTAGTCGAACCCCCTACTGAACACTGACAGGAGATTATCTTGACAACGCTTTGTAGTCTAACAGATTTTTAGAGGTCATTTCCTCGACAACCTACTTTACCTAAACAACGGTTTATGGCTTGGAATTGCAAAGTCAGCTGTCAGCTTATGACATCTGCTTTTCATGCATATGCATTATGCAGCTCCAAGGTCAAGGATGGTTTAGTATGAAGACGTCTAGAAACAGCTTTTCCAATAGAAATCCCTGATCACACTTTAAGACGATGTCATGGCGATGTCAGCTAGTTAAGCTCATGCGCGGAAACACATCATCGGGTATAACGATTGTGTCGCACCGAACCTCACATATGCATGCAGTCAAATCGAAGGCGCTCCTTCAATAGAAGGTTATTTTTGACTAAATAAAGACGTGTCAGTTTGTCGATTTCATAAGGTTGGATATTAAACATGTTCAGCTACTTAAAAAGTGCTACACATATAATGTATTTTTACTTTTCCATTGTAATTTAAGAAAATGTCCATAATATATTTGCAGTTATAGTGGATAGTTGGTGTTTCACAGTATTACCTACCCACCAGTGCTGCGATTAGCTGTGATATTCACCTACTAATTTCTCCCGCCAGAGCGGCATTTGTTGTCAAAATGGGGAAACTGTTTTGACTGTGTGGCTATGTTATCTAGATGAAATAAGGTCAAGCAACCAATGTCGAAATCGCTTTGTCATTTCTGGTTGCTAAAATTCGACACTGTTCGCTAAATGTCATTTTATGTGAGAAAACAAGTACTGGCTAGTGTACAGAATTATTGTACCATCTAAATTTGTTTTGAACACAGCCTAGTGCTGTTGCAATTCACCTACAGTGGCTTGCAAAAGTATTCACCCCCTTGGCATTTGTCCTATTTTGGTGCCTTACAACCTGGAATTAAAATGGACTTTTGGGGGGGATTTGTATAAATTTGATATACACAACATGCCTACCACTTCGAAGATGCAAAAATATTTATTGTGAAACAAGACCAAACTTGAGCATGCATAACTGTTTACCCCCCAAAGTCAATACTTTGTAGAGACACCTTTTGCCTCATTTAGAGCTGCCAGTCTCTTGGGGTATGTCTCTATAAGCTTTGCACATCTAGCCACTGGGATTTTTGCCCATTCTTCAAGGCAAAACTGCTCCAGCTCCTTCAAGTTGGATGGGTTCCGCTGGTGTACAGCAATCTTTAAGTCATACCACAGATTCTCAATTGGATTGAGATCTGGGCGTTGACAAGGCCATTCCAAGACATGTAAATGTTTCCCCTTAAACCACTCAAGTGTTGCTTTAGCAGTATGCTTAGGGTCATTGTCCTGATAGAAGGTGAACCCCTCAAATCTCTGGAAGACTGAAACAGGTTTCCCTCAAGAATTTCTCTGTATTTAGCACCATTCCTTCTATTCTGACCAGTTTCCCAGTCCCTGCCGATGAAACACATCCCCACAGCATGAGGCTGCCACCATGCTTCACTGTGAGGATGGGTGTTCGGGGTGATGAGAGGTGTTGGGTTTGCACTCGATATAGCGTTTTCCTTGATGGGCAAAAAGCTACATTTTAGTCTCATCTGACCAGAGTACCTTCTTCCATATGTTTGGGGAGTCTCCCACATGCCTTTGGCAAACACCAAACGTGTTTTAAGCAATGGCTTTTTTCTGGCCACTCTTCCGTAAAATACAGCTCTGTGGAGTGTACAGCTTAAAGTGGTACTATGGACAGTTACTCCAATCTCCGCTGTGGAGCTTTGCAGCTCCTTCAGGGTTACCTTGGGTGTCTTTGTTGCCTCTCTGATTAACTTATTTGGGCTGGGGGCAGTATTGAGTAGCTTGGATGAATAAGGTGCCCAGAGTAACCTGTCTGCTACTTAGGCCCAGTTGCTAATATATGCATATTATTATTAGATTTGGATAGAAATCACCCTGAAGTTTCTAAAACCGTTTGAATGATGTCTGAGTATAACATAAATCATATGGCAGGCAAAAACCTGAGAAAAAAATCCAGGAAGTGGGAAATCTGAGGTTTGTAGTTTTTCAACTCTTGGCCTATCGAATACATGGTATCTATGGGGTCAAATTGGACTTCCTACGGCTTCCACTAGATGTCAACAGTCTTTAGAACCTTGTTTGATGCTTCCACTGTGAGGTGCGGGAGAATGAGAGGGGAATGAGTCAGAGGTCTGCCAGAGAGCCACGAGCTTGTGACGCGAATTCACGTGAGAGTTAGCTTGAGTTCCATTGCATTTCTGAAGACAAAGGAATTCTCCGGTTGGAACATTATTGACGATTTATGATAAAAACATTCTAAAGATTGATTCTATACTTTGTTTGACATGTTTTTACGGACTGTAACATAACTTTTTGACTTTGTCTGCTCCTAGTGATCACGCGTCATTAATTTTGATTACTGGTCTAAATGCGCAAACAAAAATGAGGTATTTGGACATAAATGATGGACATTATCGAACAAAACAAACATTTATTGTGGAACTGGGATTCCATTCTGATGATCATCAAAGGTAAGTTAATATTTATAATGATATTTCTGACTTCTGTTGACTACACAACATGGCGGATATCTGTTTGGGTTGTTTTGGTCTCTGAGCGCCGTACTCAGATTATAGCATGGTGTGCTTTTTCCGTAAAGTAAAAGAAATAATAATAATAATGACACAGCGGTTGCATTAAGGAGAAGTGTATCTATAATTTTGTGCATAATAGTTGTATCTTTTATCAATGTTTATTATAAGTATTTCTGTAAATTGATGTGGCTCTTTGCAAAATCACCGGATGTTTTGGAACTACTGAACATAACGTGCCAATGTAAACTTGGATTTTTGGATATAAATGAACTTCACCGAACAGAACATACATGTATTGTGTAACATGTTTTGTGTAACATGAAGTCCTATGAGTGTCATCTGATGAAGATCAAAGGTTAGTGATTAATTTTATCTTTATTTCTGCTTTTTGTGACTCCTCTCTTTGGTTGGAAAAATGGCTGTGTTTTTCTGTGACTTGGCTCTGACCTAACAAATGTTTGGTATGCTTTCGCTGTAAAGCCTTTTTGAAATCGGACACTGCGGTGGGATTAACAAGAAGTGTATCTTTAAAATGCAGTAAAATACTTTTATGTTTGAGGAATTTTAATTATGGGATTTCTGTTTTTAGAATTTGGTGCCCTGCACTTTCACTGGCTGCTGTCATATTGATCCCGTTAACGGGATCTCAGCCCAAAGAGGTTTTTAATGCCCTCCTTGCCTGGTCTGAGTTTTGTTGGGTGGCCCTCTCTTGGCAGGTTTGTTGTGGTGCCAGTCTTTCAATTTTTAATAATGCATTTAAAATGGTGCTCTGTGGGATGTTTAAAGTTTATAATCTTTTGAAACAAGTATTTTTTATTTATTTCACTTCACCAATTGACTATTTTGTGTATGTCCATTACATGGAGAAAAAAAAAATCATGCAACAAAATAGGTAAAAAAAATAGGAAAAACGCCAAGGGGGATGAATACTTTTGCAAGACACTGTAGCTTCCACACAGGGGATAAATGATATGTGCAGCACCTTTAAGACACTGAATATAAGTTGTGTCTTTAGAAATAGAGAAAATAAACTACCAAGGAATCATTTTTCACTTCTCTCATTGACTTCCCAAGCCACAAACCCCGGTCTTGTCTGTCGAGTCTTCTTCGCAAAGTGTTCCCGGAAGTGTTGCGGTGTTGGGCCTCTGGGTTTATTAACTCTGGTTAAGTTTTCAGTCGATCAAAGCATAGACACGCCAAAATTATGGCATTGAACGAAACTTGGGGGCACAGAGAAAACAAAATGGCGGCCCAGCTCACCTTGTTTTCTCCCTCGATGACAATGACGGGCACGGAGGTGGCAGGCCAGCGGTGCTTAGCAGGGAGAGGCTTGTCACAGTTCCACAGCACAATGATCTGAGACAGATGAGAGATGGGGGAGGGGGGGAGAAAGACAGACGAGATAAAGAGAGGAGACAGTGATTGAGAAGATAGGAGGGGTAAAGGTGGAGAGAGGAGGAGAGGGAGAAAGAGGGAGACCGAGCAGGAGAGAGATCATGAGAATCACATATGACATTCTAAAATGACACTTAATTTGCATTTTTATTTATTAACCACATTACCACTACATTCCCCCACCGTACGTCTTCAACATTTCTCCTTATCTAATTCCAAACTGACATTTCAATCCATCCAAACACCCCACAGTTAAATTTAATTGAGTGCTAAAACGTCTGTTGAATGGGATCCCTTTTCACCTTTTCAACAATAGCCGTCTCAGACTATGTTTTACATGAGGGATACATGGGAACTGTGTGTTCCGTACCGTTGTGACAGACTTCCCTAAACATGTAATTATACCTTAGGCTAACCTTAACGAGCCACTTCTCTTTTGACACCCAGCCACATACGTGTTTAATGGAGGGACAATACGAAACCTGAATGTTCGACTACACAGGGATACGGTGGGTCCCTCTGCGGCGCTTCATCTCTCACACACATGCTTTTGTTTTTCTCCAACTGACATGGGCGATAACGCGTACGAGAGAGCGACAGGCAGAGAGAGAGACAGGTAGAGCGATGGCTGGATGGATGATGACTTGTAAAGGGATGAGCAATGCTTACAGCAATGTGTTGAATGGACAGTGCTAAGACACACTGTCAGAGCAACGTAAGAATCAGTTCTTAGATGGATCTATTCCTGCTTTCCTCTGATGATGACAGAAGTTGGCAGGCAGATGGTGTCTCTGTCAACCTGCCAGCTGGGTGGGTGGGTGTGTGAGAGGGGAGAGTGTGTGCATGTTCGAGTGGGTTGTATGTATGTGTGTTTAGTGTGTTCCCGTTTGTGTTGCAGTGGGAGTGTGTCTAGGTGTGCGTGTCAGTGATGTGAGCGACAGACGCACACCACTCCTCTGTAAAACTGTGGAGCACACACACACACACACACACACACAGTAGGAGGTCCACAATCTCTGCATGCATGTCTCTGCCAGAGCCGGCTCAAAGGCTTTCTTGCTCCCAATTTTCTCTCCCCCGCCCTCTCCCTTTCATTCTCTCCCTCCTTCCCGTTCATTATTTATATCCCTCTCTTCTCCACCTCCTCGTCCACTTCCCCGGCCCCCTCAACATGGAAGTCTTAGTGGGCTGAGAGCGAGATGATAGAAAATGTTGATCAATTTAATATGTACCTGGCTCTCCGCTTTGCACAGGGAGCCTGGAAGGTCAAATACAAAACACTTCTATAGACGGGAGGGTTGCACACCCCACTGTATGTTAAGAAACATCTAAGAAGCATTCGGGTGGAGTGTGTGTGTAACACATTATAGTACATCCGACGGGGGGGGGGGTTGGTTTAATTTCCCCAGCACTGGTTCAAACCAACAAAGGGATCAATACTACTTGTATCCAGTTGAGCCACAGGGCTTTCAGAAGGACACACACGCACAGCCACAGGCACGCACACAGAGAGAGAGATGGAGTTGGTACCATGGAGACAGATTCCCCGATCGGTACATACCCACCTCTCTAATTCAATCCACAGCACTTAACTCAGAGATGGTAGAGAGAGGTTGGGTCCTTTAATGGTGATGGAGAAGTGTCATTTTAAAAAAACTGGCTCGGCAAAAATGCTATGAAATCACTCCCAGTGGGAGTAATATTGGGTTTCGGGAGAGTTTCGCCAATTGAAGGGACACAGGAATGTGCACATGCCACACGCACACGCGCGCGGCTTCTTACCTGTGCACAGTACTGTGATTTGGCAACAGACACCAGCAGCTTGAGGATGGGCTGGGATTGGGAGACCAGGGGGGTGACTGCATGGATGACTGCTGTGAACTTGGGGTACGGTTTTATACCTGGAACATAACACAAATCAAAACGTACAGCATCACTGGTACGGTTTGATAGCTACAATACAGACAAACATAATATTTGTTACAGCTGGAGGGCTAGAACACAGACAAACAGAAAGTAGGATGTTGACGTCACTGTCTTCTACAACTGAACAAAGAGACAAATATTAGTGATTCTCAGAAGTTCAGCCTCCTCTGGGGACATTTCTTTTGATATCTCCAAATCCATCAGTTTGTTCAAAGTCATTATCCTCAGTCTCCTCAATTACCACAGGCATAGCAAAAAAATATGACACAACATTTTGGGAGAAATCACTCTAAACTAGACCTAAATTGTTCCTTCTCTGTATGTCTTCACATTGTAGTTATCGGTGGTTATGTTTTAGTATTTACTTATAGACCATGCTTACATAACCAGCTGATTATGACCTCATTGTTTGCGAGATGAAAGGAGACTTCTTATTAAATGACTGATCCCACTGGGTGTAATATTCACATCCACGACACAAACCATTGTGATGAACTGCGTAGAGTCGAGTTATTGGCTCCTCGTAATAACAGATTGGATTCAGTGTCATTGCGACATGGATAACACACCGGAGAATCGGTCTCGTTGAGGGCATCCAACACTCCACCCGGGTCCCTTTAAAAACGTACACATGCTTAAATTGTCGGCTCTGTGACAAACAAATTTTAAAAACTCACCACGGGGTAATCCGCGCTCGTCATTGTTTTAATATCGGCGCCTCGCGCCGAGGCACTCGATCAAAAGGGTTGTGAATTGAGGGAGCAGACTTCATCGACGAGATGAAGATAGAGTTACACGGAGGAAAATGGCACCCTATCTTTTGAGCGGGGCCAATAGGGTTCTGGTCAGTAGTGCACTATATTAGGGAACAAGCAGCCATTTGGGACACATAAAAAGGGCCTTTGAGGTCACCCGATTGTTACAGAGGCACAGTTTGTGCTGGTGAACCGGCGCAGTGGTATATGGCGTGTTCCCCGAGTGAAACGAACACCCGACTGACTGAACGCTTGGCGTGTCAGTGGGCCTAATGCGAGCATCAATCAAGGGTACTTTGAGTAATGGTGTGTTATAGCCGCTGTAACAAGTCAATTGATAAGGTGGGACAGCGTGTCAGCTACATAGTTGTTTAAGACTGTCACGGCTGGCAGTCAAGGTTCTGGAAACAACGGTTTCTCATTTCAAGGATGTTTGAAGGGGAGCTAGTAGCTAGTATATATTATAGGATAAGAGCGATGTTTAAGAGGACACAAGGACTCGACCCATAACAAAGATTGTATGTACGTAGTACGTCCCACTTGACCAAACACATAATGAGTTGATATATTCTAGGTGGGGCAACTTTGAGCAAGGTAACTTTCCATGTGTAGCCCTAATATATCTATAGCTCAAGAAGTCTTGGATAAAGGACTGCTGTTGCACAGATACTGAACGACTGGTTCTACCATGCAACGAATGCGATGGAGGTGGTGAGTTTTTTTCCCTAGACCATGTTTTTCTGCTTGTGCTTGCCCTTTGGGGTCTAGACCATGTTTTTCTGCTTGTGCTTGCCCTTTGGGGTCTAGACCATGTTTTTCTGCTTGTGCTTGCCCTTTGGGGTCTAGACCATGTTTTTCTGCTTGTGCTTGCCCTTTGGGGTCTAGACCATGTTTTTCTGCTTGTGCTTGCCCTTTGGGGTCTAGACCATGTTTTTCTGCTTGTGCTTGCCCTTTGGGGTCTAGACCGGGTAACTGTAAAAGGACTGTGACAACTGCTGGCGTGAAAAGGCCACATAAATACATGTGATCGATTGGTCGATTGAGAGAAGTACTCACCTAGGGTGGCGTAGTAGAAGGGGAAGTCTCCCAGGTGGGCAGAGTACTGTGGCAGGGCAAAGAGCCCCCCGGGGTGGCTGTTCCACATCAAGGTGCTCCTGGACTCCTGCTGCAGCACCCGGTCCTGGATGATCTGAGGGCAAGAGCGGATGGTTGGAGGTTAAACCAAACAAAACATTCATATATAGACACTAAACACCAGTCACTCAAAACAGATAACCCTAGTGTCTATATTATTAATTAAATGCGGTGGTGGGTGTGTCCAGTAGAGTGAACCATTCAGAATGTTGCAGATCCAGGCCTCTGCAACCCTGTTCCTGGAGAGCAACCGTCTTGCAGGTTCACACCCCAACCCCAATCCAGCGCCCCTGTTGCTAAGAATTAGCTGGTTGATAAACTGAATCAGGTGAGTAACAACTGGGGTTGAAACGAAAACCTACAGGAGGGTACTGTAGCTCTCCAGGAACAGGGTTGGAGAGCCCTGTCGGGCGACTGACCATGTTTAAAACTACAGGTGGCGACAGGGTAATATCAACCGCATGACTTGATTTCTTTTTTGCAAGGCTCAAAAACGTATCAGCCACGTAACACTGCGAGACGTCTGCGGTACATACAAGACATCCAAATATACCCGTCAGTCACTCAAATAGAAGCTATGCCCAAAACATACTTCCAGGAGTCCACTCATTCATTCCCCACACAAATAGACCAGTCACTCACATCCAAACACCAATACTGGACCGGCCATTTCCCCGTTGCTTTCTCTGAGATGTGGGGGGGGGGGTGCAATTTGCTTCTGCTGTGTTATTGAGGCACGCAAGAAAGAGATATTACCACTGTGCCCTTGAGCAAGGGCTAAATTGCTTTCCGTAAAAACAGATAGGTTTGCCGCCGTGTTTTATGGCTCTCTATCGAATCCTACGGTGGTGGACTAGGCGGCGGGGTGACTTGGCCGTTGGCTTGGCAACAATGTGAAACGTCTCGGGTGGTTGTAGATAGAAAGCGACAGGGGCGACTCGAGACGGGAAGTAATCATACCGCTGGAGGGGTCTTTGTTTGTTTGTTAGGATCCCCGTACGCTTCTGCAGTAGCAGCAGCTACTCTTCCTGGGCTCCACAAAAAACGACAAGTAACAAAACACTGATAGACAACGACAGTCACACAATTGTTAAATACAACGGTATACAAACATTAAGACAGAAAGTGTGTGTTTTTAAAGTGTCCCCTCACAGACCCCACCGTTCCATGAGATGTTCAATCTGTTTTTTAAAAAAAATTTTAAAGGTCACATTGCTTTTTGCTTGAGTAATTGGAGATCCATGCAATCACGGCTGTGTGCAATACTGTAATAATATTGACAAAGCGATAAAAATGAATCTGCGAAGGCGGGGGGAAAGAAACGACAGAGGCAGTTTTCCGCTGCTACGGCTCCTCAGGGCAGTCGATAAGAATTTACCTCCACCCAACAGATTAACTTGGAATCCTTAAGCCTCTCAATAAAATGCTGTCACCAACTTAAAACTGGGGCCTTAACACCTTATGGGGGGGGGTATTTTTCTTGCATGGCTGAAATCCTTCCCCTTGAGACTCATGGTGATGACACAATGTAGCCTCCCAACAGCTACAATTAGCAAATTAGGAGGATGATACATGAATCCACTCTTTTGGAAACGCTAATTCCGTATAACAGGTGCGTTTAATAGGTGTGCCGGGATGTGGCGGAAACAGGGAAGGCTCCATTGGCTTTGTGATTGGTCAAAACAATCTCAACGTCCTGACAGGAAACGCAACTTGATCGGTTGGGCTTGTTCTCTCGCTTGCAAAATGAGCCGCCCGCCACACACAGACGCTGGTTTGTGTGTGAAGTCTGGAGAGGATGACAGGGAGTGAGTGTATGTGAGTAGATTAAATCTGTCGAGAGAGATGGGTGTGTGTGTGTGTGTGTATCGGCCTAGATCTGCAGCTGAGAGTGAGACACCGCCGAATGAATAAACCATGGCACTCGTTATTTCAGGGCTGCCAAGGCAACGCCATTTACATATGTCACCCCTCTAACCCCCCACCAAATCTCTCGTACTCTTTTAGCTCTGGCTTTCCCGTTTAGCCCTCATTTCTAACTTGAACACATTCGCCACATAACACGGCAAAGTCACCGGGCTGTGCCGTGTTACAATCCCCCCTCAGCACAGTTAGGTCTGGGTACCACCGCCAAGCCGGGGCCCAGACACTGAGACGTGTGTGTGTGTGTGTGTGTGTGTGTGTGTGTGTGTGTGTGTGTGTGTGTGTGTGTGTGTGTGTGTGTGTGTGTGTGTGTGTGTGTGTGTGTGTGTGTGTGTGTGTGTGTGTGTGTGTGTGTGTGTGTGTGTGTGTGTGTGTGTGTGTGTGTGTGATAGCAGCGAACCCAGGTTGAGACTAGTAGAGATAAAAGGTGATTGGCGGGACAGACTAGAGATATCCACCAGGTTGGTGGGAGGCTAGCATGAATCCCCAGAATGGAGATATGGATAGATTGTGGGGCAAGAGGTTGGTTTAGCGCCAAGGCTGTGTAGAAAATGGATACATTTGAGATTGGTGCAATGCCATTGTGTACACTGAACTATGAGCATTGAAAAGACGTTGAAAAGACATTAGGGCTGTCCGACAAAAAAAAGTATATTTTTTTCCATCTTTACAGACTCATCCTATGTGTTTTAATCAAATAATCTATATGCACAGAGCTTGTCTGATGCTTTAAGCTCCCTGTTTGACAAAATAATTAGGAAAAACAAATGACGAGGGAGTCCGACCGCAATTGATTTGATTTTGCCAGGCCGGGCTCAGACTTGCTGGGCTGTGTAATAAAAAAAAAAGACAGCGAGTGACTGTGGGACTAGCACCCATCGTCTCCCTCTCCTCCCTGCTGCAGCGATCACTACAGAATAGTGTTTCTCGTGCTTTCCCTGTTGCTGAAGCTGCAACGAAACTACAGCCATTTCTGACTGAAATGTTCTCTTACTGAAATGCCTCATTTGTTTAGGAAAAACATTCCCTATTTCCTCAACCCTTGCTCTCTTTACGTGATGGATGCAGGGGACGTGGCAAATGAACTCGAAATCAGGGAATGTTTACTGGTTGCTCAGGAGGTTAAGTCAGATGGGTGGAATAAATTTGACTAGTTGTGGAAAATACTGGATGGAGATTTTTTTTAAAGAGCAAGGAGCTGAGTGCATTTGTGTGTGCCAACATCTTGTGCTCAGAGTGGTAAGGGGGACCCATTTGAAACTAGTGTGAGGGGTCTGTGTGCAAGGCTGGCTGGCATAAGGTAAGTCTAGCATGAAACAGAGACTTGGGACTAAACCGAGAGATTGCAGTGAGGCTAGTGTAACATTGGATCTCTGGAAGAGAGAGATATTGATAGAGGTGACGGAGAAAGAAAGCTTTTTTTAGCCACTTGTCCTTTTCCAAGTCGGACAGATTTTTTACTTGTCCGAAAGCTCAAGTCGCTTGTTCCCCCCCCCCCAAAAAAAATTAGTCTAACATCATGGGTCAAAAAGGTGACAAATTGTGTTGTATGCTGCAAGGAACCACTTCACAAAATAAGCATTATTAAATCATTGGTATTGACGATAGAAGGCTGCTGGTCTCTAATCTCATGTATTATGTCTCCTGCCATTAAACCCCCCCAAGTAAAATACTGCACTGATAGGCTACTGTATAAAACATGTGGTCTGTCAACCCTCCATCTGGAGCTACTGGATTTGCAGGCTTTTATTCCAGCCCTGCTCAAACACACCCGGTCAGGCGCCGAAGACTATTATGGCAGCCCCCCACACCTCTCGGATTTAGAGGGGTTGGGTTAAATGCGGAATACACATTTCAGTTGAATGCATTCAGTTGCACAACTGACTAGGAATCCCCCTTTCCGCTTTATCAAGGTACTGTTGAGCAGCTGATTTGTTTATGTGGTTTGTTTGAGCATGGCTGGAGCAAAAGCCTGCACACCCAGAAGCTCTCCTGGAATCTCCAGGAGGATGGTTGGCCACCCTGCAACATTACAATTACAGCCAAATACTTTGTGCTTTGTGAGCAAAGCTGTCATCAAGGCAAAGGGTGGCTACTTTGAAGAATCTAAAATATATTTACTACTTTTTAGTTACTACATGATTCCACATGTGTTATTTCATAGTTTATGTATTCTCATTGTAGAAAATAGTAAAAATAAAGAAAAACATATTGCTGTGACATTGCACAACCTTCAATGTTATGTAAAATTCTGGAAAATTAATTACGGTCTTTGTTCGGAAGAAATTGTCTTCACACAGTTCACAACGAGCCAAACTGTTGCATATACCCTGACTTTGCTTTGAACGCAAGAGAAGTGACACAAAACCTATATAGATATATATAATAATGGTTCTCGTGTGTGTGTATGTGTGTATGTGTGTATGTATGTATGTGTATGCATGTATGCATGCATGTCCACACACACACACACACACACACATATATAATGACGTTATATTTACTGTAGATTTGATTGGACTGATCAAAACAGCATCATATTTGTGTGTCCGATAAAACATATCGGTTCTCATCTGCCATTGGACAAATATTACACAACAAGTTGGAAATCGTAAATTCAACAATGAGTGGTTTGGAAGGAATCAGTGGCTAACTGCAAGCTTTGCAAAGAAATCCCTAGCCTGCTATTCAGTGGAGAGTGTGTGTGGTCCAAGTCTGGGTTTAAGGGTCTCTTCTCCAAGCTTAAAAGGATAAAAATTAATATGCAACACTATGGGCCAGAAAAGGTTGAATACCTTGGCAATGCTGTCAATCCAGCATGACTTCTGCCGTGTTCAAAACAAGTGGAAACTCAGAACTGGGAAATCTCAAACTTCAGTGAGTTCAAGACAACTGGGAACTCGGGCAACAAAAAAAACGCCACTCAGGCCTCTTTCTAGAGCTCCAACCTGAAGATCACTGAAGTCATGATTCGACCTCATTCCCCCCTCCACCTTGAAAGTACCATAAAGCCAAACAATGCCAGACTGATGACAAAGTTTGATGACAAAATTTGCCCACAAAGGACCACCGCACCACCTTCCTGTTCAAGTGAGCAAAGCACAAGGGGAGTCCAAAAATGTCTTGTATGCTGCTGCATAAATTATGTAATATGCCAGGGAAATATGTATGCTGTAGCTAAAGTAATACTAAGTGTATGTTGTGTAGTAAGTTGATAGTTGATAGTAGCATGTGCCTCACCCTAATTATTTGGTCCCTTTCCCCTCCATAACTTAGCCTACAGTTCCCTTCAGCTTTCATTGTCTGCTTATATGCACTCTTCATTTATCCTACAGTTTTGACTTGGTGTACAGGAAGAATACTGTAAGAGCGGATCAAGTTGTGAATTGTGTCGCTGTACATTTCAAAAGTGCTGAACAAATAGTTATATTGAATACATCCGTCCTGGCTCGCTCATTAAGGCTTAATCGAAATGACGGACTGCTTCTTATCTGCTCGTTGTTCCCTTATGCCATAGTTTGCACATCTCAATTATCAGTTGAAACCACATTGGTTTAAGCAAGTCAGCCATATCAGGTATGTTTTTAAAAAAGCCAGTAAATGAGGCTGAATGAACTGTTTCGCTGTCAGACAAGGCACCTCTGATAACAAGGTGTAGCGGTGGTAAGGAATCACTCCATGGTGCTGAAAAGAAAGCTCTGCTGTTGGGACAGCTTTATGTTGGCCCTAACGGTTTGTGGGTACCATTTGTCATCGTTATAGTGCAATTAATGTATTGTTTAGTGTTGTGTAGTGGATTTGCTGGCATGTATCTAAAATAATTTTGGGGGATTGCCCCACCAAGATTTACATGCTAAAATCGCAACTGGTTATACATGTGTGTGTCTGTCTTTCAGTGTTTTATGGTGTGTGTGCGCATGTATCTCTCACCTCCAGAGTGGTCAGCACAATCTTCTCCACAGAGGAGAAGTAGGCCTCCCAAAGGAACTGGGTCTGCTGCCTCAGAGCTAGGATCTTATCCTGATGGATGGAACGCACCGTGGATGGGATCTGAATGTGAGGAAGGGGGACACAGTTAGAAAGAGAGGGGGGATGACGGCAGGAAGAGGATTGGGGTGATGTAGTAAGACAACGCACCATGGTCAATCAGTCAGCGGGGGGGGGGGGGGGGGCAAATGATCTTGTCCAATAACAAAATGCCCGTTCCATGTGTGCCTTTAATGAACCCGACCCTGGTCCGAGAGACCCAGTGAGTGGACTCTGACCAATAAATGCCGGTCATCAATCAGACAGGTAGAACCAATAGCAGTACAGGAGGGAGGTGGTGTAGGATTAAAGGGATGGACGGGGTTAAGGGGTTGAAGTGTCGTGTGTGTTGGTACCTGCAGCAGGAGCCTCTCGTCCCCGATGACGGCCGCCGTGTTCCAGTTGATGATCTCAGAGAAGGGCAGCTCCCAGCCGTTACTCAGCATCACAGGCACACAGGCTGCCTAAAGACAGAGATACACAAGACAGGGCTTTTAAAAGTGTTCTCTCTCACACACCGTCTCCTTTCTAGAAGAGTGGAGAGCCAGCCTCAGTGGTATGAGTCAGTGAACGCGTAGGAGAGAGGAGAGGGAGAGACAAGTGTATACTTTCTGTGGAGAAGTGTGCACCAATATTAGGGGTGATGACGGAGCACTTCAGAGCATGATAGTAGATAGAGTTGGAGGTGGGAGTAAGTGCACTCAGTGAGGAAGTGTTCGACAGGTGTTCGACAGGTGTGAGGTAAAGGTTACGCAGCGTGCAGCGGTTGGATGGAATCTGACAAGTGGAAACACCATAGGGTGGGACTGAAGGGCAAAAGTGTGCAGCAGTTGAGTGGTGTATGGAAAGTGCATATGGAGCGGGAGGAAGTGTGCTTAAAAGTGCATGGTAAACATGTGGTATAGGAGCAGATATGAGTCTGTGAGTGTTCTGTGGTTGGCCAATACTTGGAGGAGACCTATGGAGTGGGAGTACGTGTGCACTTACAAGTGTGGTAATGAAGTGTGAATATAAGAGAGTGTAAGGGTTCTGTGATACGGGGAGGAGATGAAATGGAGTGGGTGGGTGGGAGTAAAATGCACTTGCATTGTAAAAAAAAAAGAGGAAAGTTGGTCTCCTGAGTGGCACATCGGCAAAACGCCAGTCTCAACTTTAACAGTGAAGAGGCGATTCCGGGATGCCAGACACTGGAACTCTGAGGAACTCTGCCTAGAAGGCCAGCATCTAGGAGTCGCCTCTTCACTGTTGACGTTGAGACTGGTGTTTTGCAGGTACTATTTAATTAAGCTGCCAGTTGAGGACTTGTGAGGTATCTGTTTCTCAAACTATACACACTAATGTACTTGTCCTCTTGCTCAGTTGTGGCCCGGGGCTTCCCACTCCTATTCTGGTTAGAGCTAGTTTGTGCTGTTCTGTGAAGGGAGGAATTCACAGCGTTGTACGAGATCTTCAATTTCTTGGAAATTTCTCGCATGGAATAACCTTCATTTCTCAAAACAAGAATAGACTTGACTAGTTTCAGAAAAGTTCTTTGTTTCTGACCATTTTGAGCCTGTAATCAAACCCACAAATACTGATGGTCCAGATACTCAACTAGTCTGAAGGCCAGTTTTAATTGCTTCTTTAAAACAGTACAACAGTTTTCAGCTGTGCTAACATCATTAGAAAACCCCTTTTGCAATGATCAATTAGCCTTTTAAAATTAGAAACTTAGCTAACACAATGTGCCATTGGAACACAAGAGTGATGGTTACTGATCTGTGCGCCTATACATTCCCTTTAAAACAAAAATCTGCTGTTTCCAGCTACAATAGTCAGTCGCAATGTATACACTGCATTTCTGATCAATTTGATGTTCATTTAAAATGGACATTGAATGAGCTTTTCTTTCAAAAACAATGACATTTCTAAGTGACCACAAACGTTTTGAACGGTAGTGTATGTATCGTGATGATGATATATCATCCCTGTTCATTCCCAGCCCGACAGCACAGGTGCTGGGATACTTAAAAAAAATAAAAGTGTGTGTTGTTTGAAGCCCACTGAACTGCAGTGCCTCCGGGTATCGTAGAGTCAATCTGTGTGTGTGTGTGTGTGTGTGTGTGTGTGTGTGTGTGTGTGTGTGTGTGTGTGTGTGTGTGTGTGTGTGTGTGTGTGTGTGTGTGTGGGCCCACTCACTTGCAGCGCCTCCAGGAAGCGAAAGGATCCCAGGCGTCTGCCCCGGGGCACCAGGCAGAAAGTAGAGTTGTGTAGCATCTCTCTGTAGTCGTATCTGTGCAGAAACACAAAACATACATGGTCAGTACACATCACACGGTCAGTACTGTACGTTACACACACACACAAAGTAGAGTCTGTCAGGTTTATCTCCTATAGTCGTACACCGTCAGGACCAAACATACAGTGCCTTCAGAAAGTATTCATACCCCTTGACTATATGAGATTTCCACACATGGATTGGGCATCCATTATTCTTTAAAAAAATTCAAGCCCTGTCAAATTGGTTGTTGATCATTGCTAGACACCATTTGTCAGGTCTTGCAATAGACTTGGAAGTAGATTTAAGTCAAAACTATAACTCGGCCACTCAGGAACATTCCCTGTTGTCTTGGTAAGCAACTCCAGTGTAGATTTGGCCTTGTGTTTTATGTTATTGTCCTGCTGAAAGGTGAATTCGTTTCCCAGTGTCTGGTGGAAAATCAGACTAATCCAAGTTTTCCTCTAGGATTCTACCTGTACTTAGCTACATTCCTTTACATTTTTATCATGAACAACTCAAGTCCTTAATGATAAGTATACCCATAACATGATGCAGCCACCACAATGATTGAAAATATGGATAGTGGTACTCAGTAATGTGTTGTATTGGATTTGCCCCAAACATAACACATTGTATTCAGGACAAAAAGTTAATTCCTTTGCCAGATTTTTGCAGAATTACTTTAGTGTCTTGTTGCAAACAGGATGTTTTTATTCTGGACAGGCTTCCTTCTTTTCCCTCTGTCAATTAGGTTAGTATTGTGGGGTAACTACAATGTTCAGTCATCCTTAGTTTTCTCCTATCACAGCCATTAAACTCTGTTTTTAAAGCCACCATTGGCCTCATGATGAAATCTGAGCGGTTTCCTTCCTCACTCCGGAAACTGAGTTAGGAAGGACGCCGGTACCTTTGTAGTGACTGGATGTATTGATGCACCCTCCAAAGTGTAATTGAATAACTTCAGCATGCTCAAAGAGATATTCAATGTCAATTTTTTTACATAGCTACCAATAGGTGCCCTTCTTTGCGAGACATTGGAAAACCTCCCTGGACTGTGGTTAAATCTGTGTTTGAAATGATCTGCTCGACTGAGGGACCTCACAGATAATTGTGGGGGACACAGGAGATGAGGTAGACATTCAACAACCATTCTTAAACACAAATTGCACACAAAAGAGTCAGTCCAGGCAACTTGTGACTTGCTAAGGAAATGTTTACTCCTGAACTTATTTAGGCTTGCCTAAAAAAGGGGTTGAATACTTATTGACTGAAGTCACCAGTTGCATTTTTAAAATTATTAATTCGTAAAAATTAAAATTAAAAAACATTCCACTTTGACATGGGGTGTAATGTTTAGGCCAGTGCCACAAAAAAAAAGCTCAATTTAATACATTTTAAATTCAGGCTTTAACAACAAAATGTTGTGGGATGTGACTACTTTTGTCTACACAGGACGAGCTAAGCTCACCGTACTGAACTGAATAAACTGACAGAAAAGATCACACACCCCAGTATACAGCAAGTCCCTCAGCTCCATCAATCATATACAGGTACGGACAGAGGACAGACATCTCTCCATTACCAACACACATTTTCCTAGGGTTTCTCACTGCAGTGCCATTCCTCATCTCCCGCTTGCTCCCTCCATCCCACTCCTCTCCAGTGAAGTGTGCCTTATTGCTATTCTAACAGAATGATCAACCCTGCCAGGGGTAATGAGCTGACTGACACCTGCTACCAAGAGGCAAGCTTCTGCTGCGGTGTCTGCTTAGTGTGTGTGTGTGTGTGTGTGTGTGTGTGTGTGTGTGTGTGTGTGTGTGTGTGTGTGTGTGTGTGTGTGTGTGTGTGTGTGTGTGTGTGTGTGTGCTCCAGAGAGCAGGAGCGGTGTGTACACACCCGAGTGAATTCACACACTCAGGGTGGTAGAGAGAGTAGGTACACAGATGGGAGGATAATATGAAGATGTTTTCCCATTTCACACAGACAGCAGTTTACTGGGGATTTAACCTCTACTAGGCCCAGGAGAAAGACTCTTCTCCCTCTCCTGTCATCGGGAGTATCTCAATTGCATTTCCTTGATTCCCCTTCTCTCTTCGCCTCTTTCCCGAAACCCATTGGATGAGAAGGTCAGGAGGTCCCTCCAATCTGGCCTTCTCATCCAATTGGTTGAGAAAGAGGTGGAGAGAGAAGAGGATGTGTGGGATCAAGGAAATGTATTTGAGATTCTCCCATTGCCTTTGTCCCATTTTCTCTTAATCACATGTATAAAAGCCCCTTTCGTCATCAAAGTGCTTTTCAACTCTCCTCTATTCCTTTTCTCCTTCCTCTCTCCCTCCCATTATATTTATTTAACCAGGCAAGTCAGTTTAAGAACAAATTCGTATTTACAATGACGGCCTAGGAATGGTGGGTTAACCGCCTTGTTCAAGGGCAGAACGACAGATTTTTAACCTTGTCAGCTCGGGGATTCGAACCTGCAACCTTTCGTTCACTAGCCCAACGCTCTAACCACTAGGCTACCTGCCGCTACTACTGCAGAACTTGCGAGGGAGTGTGAGCGGTCTAAAGACAAGTCCTTCGGGTTTAGGAGGTTAACAGAGTGGAGAGGCAGAAAATCATTTCTCATTTAGCACGGTCTAGATGGGGTGAAGGGACCCAGTCATTCTCTCTATCCCTCACCCCATTCATAATGGCATGAGAGTGGAAACACCCAGTATGCAGTGGGATGATGGCCATTTACTGACACTACCAGAAGTGTGTGTGTGTGTGTGTCACATATAGGCTCACTTAAGATGCAGAGGGCAACAGCCAGGGCAAGTCTACTGCTAGGATTCAAAGCACATATACACAGCCATTCACTCTCGCCCACACACACACACAAGCCAATAACTAATTAGCCAGCGCACCGCACTAGTCAGTGCTGAAACTCCCATTTATAACATAGTTATTAGCACATAACATGCATCACACACATACACACACACCCCTCGGTGGCCAGGAGCTGAGTAGCGGACGACAGCTGCACACCCAAGCATTGGCATTTCATCACCTGCCGATGGAGACAGACGGGACCGTACACATATTTCTGCACCAGCTGTCTCCCTGTACAGTGCTGCCTCCCCCCTCCCCTCCTTGCCTTAATGCCAGAAAATATCAATGAGACAAACTCTGACCTAAATAGCTGTAGCGTCTCCCTCCCGAGCACATCTGTTTTTTGGGTTAAAGATAAGGTGTGCCCGTGGCATCAGGATATCAGAGGCTGCTCAGAGAAAGCATTTGTAAAGCAAAGCCTCAGAGTGAGGCAGAGTAACGCACCATATTTATGATAGTCTGGTTCTGGTTTTAGCTTACAGATGTTGGTCAGTAAACTAACACAGCGACTGTTTGGTTTTAGTTCATTTCTATGCATTTCAAATTTTTTGAACGGAGTGGAGTGATGGATCTCTACAACAACAAAAAGTCCACACGCACGTGGCTAAAAGTGGAGGATTCAATTGAAGCCTTTAGTGCGGAGGAAACTCCGTCTGTAGCTCATTTAGGAGCCGACATGGCACGCTGGCTCGGGTGAAAACTGTGGTTGAAGCCTTAGCTGGAGTAACGGTTGCATTTCCATTGTCGTTTCCATTCAGTCGCATCTAAGAATCACATTATTATTGTTATGAATAGCCCGGACGTCAAAACACTGAGAACCAAGGACACGGGTGACTCCTAATGTGAGATTATCGCTCGTGTTCACGGAACAATTGGTTCGTAGAGATTAGGAGCAGGACCTGCAATTGTAACAGTAAACAACTCACAAAGCTGGACGACTTGCAGTGTAGCCGTTAGTAAATCCACGCATCCATGTTCTCATAAGAATGTGAAAGTGTGCCTTCTATTTTACATGCACTGTATGTAGTTCTGTACCTGTCTATTAAAATGTTACGTACGAATTTCATTTGTATGCGAGTCTGTCCTTCAGCTGGAATTGTCTAAATGTTTTTACTGAGTGGCTACGGATACAGAGTTGTGCCTAGTACAGAGGTCCTGGATGGCAGGAAGCTTTGCCCCAGTGACGACCCTCTATAGCGCCATACGGTCAGATGCGGAGTTGTTGCCATACCAGGTGGTAATGCAACCGGTCAGAATGCTCTCGATGGTGCATTATTAAATTATGATGAATTCATATCAACCCTGGAGTTTCTTTGCCCATGGGAGAAGTATAGGTGAATGCACCAATTTGTAAGTCGCTCTGGATAAGAGCGTCTGCTAAATGACTTAAATGTAAATGTAATGTATATTTCAACCCATCAGTCCTTTCGCCACACAAGTTAATCTACAATTGTTGAATGAGTTTCCTGTAAACAATAGATGATATTCCTTCTCTTTTAGCCAGGTAAATACTAATAGTATTTTCTTATTTCACAATTTACAATAAATGATACAAGCTTCAATTATATTTACAGTACATAATATATATGTTCGTAGACTTACATTAAAAAGTACCATAATGATTGAGTGTCGATATAGCAGTACCATGGTATTTGCACTGTAAACCTCAAATTGTTCTCTACTATTCCACCCATTAAACCCCCCCCCCCCCCATCCCAAGTTGGAATGCCGTCCCAGTGACTGGCTTGAAGAAAGAGTTTTCCGGAGGAGCGGGCGGGGGAAGGGTGCGGGCACAATCTCTTTATCCCTTAGCCACGGCCTCAACATTATGTGTAATGTCATGTTTTATGTAGACCCCAGGAAGAGGAGCTGCAGCTGGAGCCAAATGGTGATCCTAATAAAATACTAGACACAGAGATCCAGCTAGATAAGACAGATCTGCAGCCAGACAGGCAGGCAACTGGCTCTGGTGCCTCTTAACGACAGAGGTTGGAATCCTACAGGTACAAGTTGGTTGTAGATACAGATCTAGGATCAGCTGGGGGGGGGTCAACAGTTTTACATTAGTTAAATTGAATAACCAGTAAGGTGAATTTAACACAAAACTGATCAAGGCTCAGCATCCAGAAGCAAGGACTGCCCAACACTGTTATAATAATGTCCTAAACAGTAATGACAGCTTGTGTCAGATTATGACAACTGACTGATGGGTCCATGTCTGCAGATAATGGTGTAGATTCCACAAGATGCAGAGCTGTACAAGAAGTGAATAAATTGTCACCTTGAGAGAGAGATTATATATAGAGATGATATATAATCTCTTTCTCAAGGTGACAATTTTTTCACGTCTTATACAGCTCTGCATCTTGTGGGGTTCTACCCTCCATCTCTTCTATCACGTCTCCGTGAAAGCCAGAGAGGAGTGGCCCAGACCAGACTTATCCACTGCTTGCCTTCAGCCGGCTTGCTGGGGCACATAGCAGGGTCACTGGTCCCTGGCTGAGGGGTACAGTAGAGCCCGCTCAACTTTCTCCATCCCATTTTCCTTTTCCTCTGTAACAGCAGCAGAGCTTTGTCATCCTGCTGACCTTGAGCTGCTGAGGAAACCCAACTGCTGAGCGAACTGAGGAGTCCACAGGCTGTGTGTGTGTGTGTGTGTGTGTGTGTGTGTGTGTGTGTGTGTGTGTGTGTAAGAGAGATAGATAAAGAGAAAGACTGAAGGAGAAAAAAGAGAACGGGGCAGCATATGAGTAGGCTATTGGTAAGGGGCGTTGTGCCTTGAGTGAAAACATTGTGCAATGTTGGCTTTATTTACCAATCTCGAGGAAATATGATTCAGATCAGAGCAACTGAAAAATAAGCCCTAATTAAATCATTTGTTTGTGTGTGTGTTTCACAAGTCTGATGCAATTAGGTGACCCTCTCATGCAGACCCACCAAGAACAACTTTCAACAGTTGCCATGGCAACCACCGTTTCGTGCCTTCACTTAGTAGGGTGACTTAATTCCATGAGTTCTGAACTTAATCCAGACGCACAAAAATAAATAAATAAATCACCAGTTTAAAAAAAAAAACAGTGTTCCATTTTTTTTTAAAGAAACTCTTTCCGAAACAAAGATCCTTCCTTAGCCCACCATTAGCGAGGGGGGGGGGCTTGCCTGGGCAAGATGCCAGCGGTGCACTGCCGTCAGGCCTGAAGCAGTATGGGTATCCAACAGACTCTAGCTAGATCAAACCCTCCCTCCGGGCCTTCTCGTTCTAAAGTGATGAAAACACAAAACCGCAAACAACATCGATGTTCTCCAAAAACACCGAGAAAATGATCCAATTAAGGACTTTCATGAGGCTGTTGTCACATTAGCCTAAGATATCTCTAGTCTCTCTCCCAGTGTGTGTGCGCGCTGCGTGTGTAATTACCGTGTGTGTGTGTGTGTGTATGCGCTGCGTGTGTAATTACCGTGTGTTTTGTGTGTGTGTGTGTGTGTATGCGCGCGCGTGAATTGCCCGAAGGGGGCTGGGATGTTTTTTTTTGTCAGTCTGAAGACACAGAGGGTGAGGACTGAAGCTGTGTGGCTTAATCGTAACAATGAGAGGGGATGGAAGTAACACCGCAAAATGGAGGATTATGGCCACTGTGATGTAGTGCGTCAGGCCTGGGAGCTAGCTGTAACCTCCGGTCAGACCTGGAGACCGTGGATAGGTGTGTGTGTGCGCTCGAGCGAGCGAAAGAGAGCGCGCGCGATAGTGAATTATTAAAAGGCAAATGAGAGATGCGGTCAGAACGTGTGTGCATGTTTGAGAAAGCTAATTAGTATACAGGCTTGTAGGTGTAGGAGTGATTAAGACTGAGCATATGGTGTGAGTGCCTGTGAGTGAGGCCGATGTGACTGATTAAGACAGGCAGTGTACTTGTGTGCTGTATATCAGGGACAAATGTTCGTGTGTGTCTGCATAAGAACGATAATCGGTGTCCATATACGTGTGGCTGTAATAGTGTGTGCGTTTTTGAGTGTGCATGCGCACACATGTCCCCGTAACCCTCAACCCTGGTTAGTGCTGGGCGCTTAACCAAAATGTTGGTTATTTTGGGGTATTTAAACAACTGACCTAAGTCGGATCAATTATTTGAATTCCATTGTGTTGCTTTTTTTCTCTCTCCTGTGAGCTCAATTCTTAACTGACTTGCCTGGTTAAATAAAGGTAACATTTTAAAAAACAAAAACAAATGCGCACATAGTTTCTCTAGAAACTAATCAGATCCAGCCTGAACTGTGCGGTGTAGTAGGGAGTTGTAGTTTGCAACAGGCCAATGTTATACATAGTTTAGGGCATAAAACGTGGTAATTAAATACAATGACCATAATCCATTGTGCATCCACTTTTTCTTTATTTATTCTTTATTTAACTGGGCAAGTCAGTTAAGAATACATTATTTACAATGACGGCCTACCCCGGACAAAACCTAACAACGCTGTGCCAATTGTGCGCTGCCCCAATCACTGATGGTTGTGATACAGCCTGGAATCGAACCAGGGTCTGTAGAGACCTCTAGCACTGAGATGCAGTGCATTAGAACGCTGCGCCAGTCGGGTGGGTTTCTTTTAATGCCTGCTACAGAGAGAGAAGAATACGAGATGTTGAGGTGATGTAGAGAGCAGCTGTTGCTTCGTGAGGTATCTCTACCTGAAAATACATGATCTAAGTGATTGATCGTTGGTATTCAGCAGCCATAAAAGTATGCCTTATTTACCTTCAACTACATAATAGGGATTTTGTCAGACAGCATAGGCAGCAGCTCTATAGAGATGAGATGACTTGGAATTAAATAATAAAAAGTAATCAAATAAAACAAATGTAATGTACACAACTTAAATATTTTATCAAAGCAACGTGAATAAATTATAGTTAAGTGATAAGCAGTCACTACCATCATGGGACTTTTATTAATTGTTTTATTCTGTGTTACAGCATTCAACCCAAATAGTCAAAAACCGTGATTAAAATTTTAAAAATGAACAGAAACCGAACAGACCTCAAAAAGCACGAAGAGCTCAGCACTGCCCCCTGTACTCCCCACTCATCATCCCCGCGGCTGGATGCCCTGCCCCTGTGGTGTGTGTCCGGCATTCTCTCCTCCTCGCTCCAGCACGCTCTCCTCCACAACTAATTCATTACCCTAATTAGGCCTCATTATCCAGCTTATGCTAGTTCCAATTAGCATCCTAGCATAACGTAACCCTGAGGTCCGCTTCCCCAAACAAACACACAGGCTGTGTGCAGGGTCCCATGACTGCCGTGAAGTCTGGCTACACACGGGGGAATCCGATTACGCTCACTTACAGTCCAGACTCCAGTAGATCTTACTCTTTACTTAGCAACTGACTTTCAGAGGTCTCCCTTTCTAAATAGGCAACAAAAAAACTCCCCTATTATGCATGTAGGAAGACGCAAGACACTTTGTTCATCAAGTTATAGGGACTACACCTAAGAACCAACCATCAGTGTCAGTCACATCTAACTAAAGCCAAATATATATATATATATATATTTTTTTTAAGTCAGTTGTCTAAATGTCAATTAGCCCATTTTGTTTTTACATTATAATTGTCTTTATTATGCAAACAAGTAATAAAGTTTGGGTTATTGTCAGTACTCCAGGGAGAAAGTGGAAGATTTCTTGAGCAATCTGCAAATGATGATGGCTAGCTAGTTAGCATTAGCGTGCTGTAATTTGAAGGCTGGGTAACTCCAAACAAGGACTCAAAACCAAAACAGCTACCTCAGGAATGTATCGTCAAGGTCTTAGCTAGCTTAGCTACCATAAAAAGAAACCTTGAATGTTTAAGCATAGCTAGGAGGTAGTGAAGTCAGTGACACAGCCCGTATGGCATGCTAACTTCTAAACAGCCAAATGCATCAGTTTCCGACTTATACCTCATACCTCCCCCCAGCATTTCCTCCTAGCCTACCATTCCCATGTCACATGCGTAAGCCTGAATATTTTACAAATACACCGATAACAGGGGTCCCTCCTGCAGAGATACTAATTCACTGTGACAGCTTTATCCAATGCAATTTTTTCAATTTGCTCTCTCCGTTCCCCCCCCCCCTAGCTGTTTCCCACAGCAAACAGATTGAGGCAATTTTTCAGTTACATTTAGTATCTGCCTAGTGCTCAGAGTCCCCAATGACTGTCTCTCCCTCCAGAGGATAAGGGGGACTTTTAGAGGGACTCTCAACTCCCCCAACACACACTTCAAATCAAAGTTTATTGGTCACGTACACAGTTTAGCAGAAGTTCTAGTGGGTGCAGCAAAATGCTAGCGCCTAACAATGCACACAGCCACACGCAATAATCACACAGCACCAAGACAGTTCACATGTAGTCTTGACACACACACACATACAAACCACTTCGATATTCTCCCTGAGACACCTCGGAGGTCCAGACCGTCGGCATACACACTGGAGACCAGCTGTGTCTCATACTGCAGTGCACTTCACTTCCAGATGGCCCTCACGATGACGCAGTGTGTGTCATGCATGTGTGCGTGCCGTCGGTGTGGGAGTATACGTGTGTGTGTGTGAGAGACAGCCTTGGATTTAGACAGCACATGCATCGCTGCAGCCTCCTTTTAAACCCAAACATTTGTCAGAGCTGCTGGAATAGATAGCAGAGGCCATATTTAGCCTTCTATCAGCAGCACACTAACCATATAAATATGGAAACACGTGTGCGCACACACACACACACACACATGCAGAACATGGGTAGCTAGTAAAATCCCAGTGCATATGGCCCTGGTCCCATCTGCCTCTAGCTCCACTCCTCAAGAAAGGTGACTGGAAACCTAATTAACTCAAATAACAATTCCCTTTAAAAGGCTAAAACCACACACTCCGGGCCATATGCACCGCCAGTTACAGCACAGCATTTGATAAAGTACAATAAAACACAGACTCCCAAATAAAAAGATAAATGGGTGAATGAATAAAGATAGCCTGAGTCGGAGTTTGGATGTGGTGGGTGGCTGATCGCTAAAGGTTTCAGGATATGATTCCCTGGCATAAACAGTCACAGTACATTTTAACAGTAGTATTTAGAGTAGCACTCTTCAACACACACCAATACAAATAATTCGGTTCGCTCTCTCTTACACTACAACCCTAGCAATCATGCTCGGCGTGAGTCCGACATATCCAAAGGTGAAGCAGCAAACCCTCACAATGTATGACAGAGGAGAGCTGCACAGGGATAATGTCTGACAGAGTGAGGGTGAATGAGAGCAGAGTGCTGGCTGGCTGTGTGGTGTTTTGAAGGGCCCATTCACTTGCAGTGCCTCCAGGAATCAAAAGGGGTGTGTGTGTGTGTGTGTGTGTGTGCATGTGCAGTTGAGAAGCTTACAAAGTATCAAGACACAGGAGCAACATGAATCGTAGAACGAGGGGAGAAAAGACGCCAGTATGACAATGGTTCAATTAAAAATGATTCAGAAAAAAAATCAAATTCAATACAAAATGCTCCCACTGTTTTTATAAAGGGCTTAATCCGGATGTGAAAATGTGAGCACGGTAGCCCTTTCTTTCACATATGTCTCAATAAATCATGCATTGAGGAGATTTGTGGGAAAATTAGAGTTATTCACAGACCTCAAGCTAGGATTTAGGATTCGACCCTAAGAGAAAGGAGTCATTGTTTCTGTGCATTGTTTCTCGTCTGTTGATGTGACTAATGCCACTAGAGAAGGTGGCCTTTAGCACAATCTTAGTCATATGACTGGCTAGCCGTCTGGTCTCATATGACCCATCTTAGGGCTGAAGCATGGGTGGAACCTAGGGTCAAGTCAGTGGGGTCAAAGAGCACTCTGGTCCCTAGCCCAAAAAACTAAAAGGCAGGGGGTGGGGGTAGTCTTTGAACGGTGTTGTTCGCTTTGTGGCTGATCTCCCCCCTTTAAGCCTGTGAGCAGTGAGCAGCCCCTGGTGTAGTGGCAACGTCTGAGACGAGGAGAGCTGTACGGGGAACAGCTGTTCCTGAGCACTCGACGGCGGGGTCAGGGGGAGAAGCGGCCGTGCTGCAGCTGTGTTCTCAGGGAGGCTGAGACCCAGAGGAGAGGGGCTGTTCACAGACATGGCCAGGAGGGTCACACGAGAGACAACAGAGAGATGGCAGATACAAGAAACCCACAGTCCAAAACAGAACAACCCAAACAAAGTAGCTAAATCCACAGTGAATCTCCCTCACACTCAAGAGATTAGAGTGAAAGATCCATCAGCACACAGGCCAAAATTGCAGTAAAACAACCTTGCCAAAACTAGGCTTACAGGCAGAAACTACAGTGAAAGTCCAGAAAGCAAGTCTACAAAGAAAGACCTTTCATGCAGAAACCTTAGAAAAATAGAGATTATTTGAGGAGAAACACCTTCCGCACAGAAACCACAAAGAAATAGCTTATCCAAAGATAGAAGCCCTTTGACTTCTTTACAGGATTCTAGACTAAAGAAGCGGAAGAACTGTATGTCCGACCTTGTGTCAGACAAACCTACTCAGAACAAGAAATCACTGAACTTCGTCACGCTTCATTTTGTACCCAAGTAATAATTAAGAGGGCGCATTTCAGACTGAACCGACTGTAGATTAAAATCATCAAATCCCAATAAAGGATTGGATAGAGAAGGAATGGGTTCAAAATTGAATGAGAAAGTGGGTTTGAATGCTAGCCTTGACTTCCAGCGATGAACCCGCTAAGGCTGAAGAGAGAAGACGGGGGCGGGGAATCATAAGTCAATAATACAGACGACTAAGTAGTCTCCTAGCAACCTGTTTCTGATGGACCACAGCGGCTTACTTTGTCCCACTTGCAGATAGAGGGAGCGTGAGACAGACGGCCCCATCCCAAATCGACCCCGACTCCTAGCCCTTATGATCCAAGAGGATTGGAAAGGAAGGCCTAAGCAATATGGTAATAACTCTTTGCTCTCTGATCTGCTAGGTGGAATTTGTGCATACATTGGATCCCTCTCAGATCTTCCGAAATGCATAGGGGGTAAGGGCTAGGGGTCAAATCGGTATTAAGCAAGAGATGGGAGGACAACTGATGTTTGACATATGCACTAAATATGCAATAGACCATCAAATATAGTAGATAAGCACTAAACTAATAGGCCAGAGGTCATGAGACCGTAATAGATTGGGATCTATTGGTCGCATGAATCTACACTCCTGAGGTTGGGTTCCGATCGCACAGATGACTGAAGCACGGTGCCAACACCATCAGAGTTGTGGCTTTGATTCCTGCATGGGTCGCAACTACTGAATGTGAGCCTGAACCGTAAGTCGCTTTGAATAAGAGCACCATCTAAATGACCGTATTGTAATTTAAATTCCTGAAGCCGGGTCTATTCCTGTTGCGGTGTCGCATAGGAACCTCCTGGGAACCATGGCCCCTTAAACCCAGTAACGGGACAGACTAAAGTCTCCTTCATGGGCTGTGTCACATTTCACCTTTCAATCAGAACGCCAGAGAGTATTTTTTCCACGCAGTGTGCAGTCAAGCAGAGTTTAACTTTTGAATCTACAACGGAGGGATATTGTTGCCAGAGAGCCATGACTTCAGTCACTAAGAATGCCAACTTCTTCATTTCAAAAAGGGAGACGCTGAAGGTGAGTTGGTCGGGAAAAGAGAGAGAGAGAGATGGTCTAAGGGAAGGGGGAGAGAACGAAGCATTAATAGTGGCAATTATGCCGTGGCCATCTCTGTTCGCAAGCAGCCCATGCATATTCTCAAACGCTACATATGGATTTCTCTTTGTGGGGTACACACACACACACACACACACACACACACACACACACACACACACACACACACACACACACACACACACACACACACACACACACACACACACACACACACACACTCAGTCCTATCTTAGACACTCATCTTGAATGCATAATCTAGTCTTTTCCCCTCACTGTGGTGCGGAAGAGTAATCTAGTGCTTTGATCAGTCTCAGTGAGGAGCTGTCGACTCCTATCCAACCATGTAATTCCCCCCGAATGAGGTGTTTGAGGAGCCGCCATTGTTAGCCAACCCCCCTCTGACAATCGAGACAAATCTGCCTCTGAAAGTCATAACCTCACCAAGGCATTAACTGTCTCCGACTAAGAGTTCAGCAATTTCCGTCGACTAAGTTAGCACAAGCCGCTGGAGAAACAACTCAGAGAGCAAGTAAACCATTGCATCTCATAATAGGCCTGGCTAACTGCTTCGGCTCCAACAGTGACTGTAATTACCATTGTAATAACGGCTAATGGTAATGCTAATCATAACAATAGAGCAACGTGAAGAGAAAATGGTGCTTGCAGGCCCAGATGCAGTTTAGGGCAATTAGGCTAAGGAAAATAACTGGGGCCCGGCCTCCTTCTGTTGACGCCATCTTATCAGGCCCATCTCTCTGCTTTTGCTCACTTGGCTTTGAAGTCAAAAAAGTCAACTCAACACAGCCGCTGATGTCCGAGGATAACTCGGTGAGAACGACTGACACGGAAGTGACCCAGGTGGACAGATGGCTGAGAACAGCAAGCCATGATGACATGACAGCAGAACCTTTGATGGATGGGTAAATGCCAAGGAAAGAAATCCAAGAATGAGTCTTTTACTAAGCATTGTCAGGTTTTCGTAGAATCGTAAGAGTTTCAGCTAAAACGCTAATGATAGGCAATGAAAATGGCAGGTTAAAAGGTATCATCAGTAACGTCACTGCGTGAGCTCGCACCATCCACTTTAAGTAGTGCTCCTATTGAAAAAGGCAGCGCAAGTCCCGGGAGCCCCTCTGTGCAACGCTGGCGCATTCCCCTTCAGCTGGAGCAGTTCAAAGGAGTTGAAGAAACCATTTACAGCGCAGAGAAAGCTTCTTCTCCTCCCTCTTTCTATCTAGATCCCCGCTCTCCCTCTCTCTATGATTGACCTTGGGTTAAACGCATTTAAAATTAGAGCTCACAGGATCTGCACGCCCCCCTCCCGCTCTGCGAGCTCAAAGCCGAGCCCTCTGGACAGCCATTTCTCATATGCGAGCCGGAGCTTCCAACTGTCAGACAGGCTCTCTACAGGCTTCGCAATCAAACATAACAGGGCCTTGATCGACTTGCCAGGGTTTTCAAGCTGAAGAGGTGTTCCCCTCCCCGCACACATGCATAACATTGGTATAATACAATATGTGCAGATGTCACACCCACTGCCTCAGACCTTCATACAAGATGGTACATCTCGGGCATTGTTAGCAATAGCTTTGAAAAAAGGTACCTCCATCTTGGAGATTTCCAGTATACAAGCCAGAGACGACACATTTCACATCTTGGGTCAGTAACACCGCAATGTGGGGCGGCAGGGTAGCCTAGTGGTTAGAGCGTTTGACTAGTAACCAGAAGGTTGTGAGTTCAAACCCCCGAGCTGACAAGGTACAAATCTGTCGTTCTGCCCCTGAACAGGCAGTTAAACCCACTGTTCCCAGGCAGTCATTGAAAATAAGAGTTTGTTCTTAACTGACTTGCCTGGTTAAATAAAGGTAAAATAAAAAAATACAAATGTGCGCTTTAATGTTGCGTCGCCAACATTGAGAATAACCAGCAGCCATGATTAGCAATATACGCTGAGCCATAAAAATAAATATCTAATCAGGAGAAATTGCGAGGTACCCGTGAGTATTGGACCCCCCCCACATCATGATGATTGTAAGTTTTCTAAAGAAAGCCTATGCACATTGCCTACTGTGTGCTTGGATAAAAAGACAACATAGTAGAGACAAACCACAAAGATTTAAAAGCAAATGGATAAAAAAATATATATATATATATATTTTCTTAAACCCAAAGCGATCTAATTTCCAATCCAACATATGGGGAAATAAAAAGGTCAAACATTTATATTTAGACACTCTGGGTATTTTTTTTTCTTTTCTTCCACAGAGCAGCTGAGCTGACAATGGAGTCATGTGGAAATCCTGCACAGAAAAAGGCAGAACCAAGCTTTAGCATAAGCGCTAACGCTCCCGGGGGGGGGGGGGGGGGGGTCTTTGAGGTGTCAGAGTGACCTCATTAGTCTCTTCATGAATATTTGCATTGGAAACTCCGAGGAAAGTTTCATGAGACTTGGAAAGAAAGAAAGATGGATTCTCAATTTGGAGCCCCGACCAGATAATAATCACTCCTATCCCCCTATAGTTAGCAACAAATTGCAAAAAAATTCAAACACACCACAAGAAGTAGACTCAGGAGAAAGCAGAAGCATAAAGGAAAAAAACAGGCCCTAATTAAAGGCTGAGAAAGCTCTTGGGGTAGCTGCTAGGCCTATTTCCCTTCCACTTTATGCCGCTTTAGGTATTTTCTGCACCCCTCGAGTAGGCACTAAGGAGTAGAAGAACATGATTAATGCTCGTTTCAAGTGAGGCTCCGTTTTTTTTCTCTGCGGCATTCGCATTCCAACGACGACAAACTCTTAACCTGGCAAATGAGGAGTACGGATTCACCTTTAACTCAAAAGGGACGTGGGATCTCACTCTGCTCCAGGCGAGCGACGTTTCAACTGATATCCATCAACGGCTGTTACTGTAGCAGCAACTGCACTGTCAACAGGGTCGGCCCGCCCATTAGGCAGGATTAGGGTGGAAGATTGACTGGGGCAGCTTTTTCTGAGCTAAACTGGCCAAGAGGCACACCTGCAACAATATATAACGCCTAACAGAAATCTGCCCAAAACAATGAAAACTTGTCCATGCCCAACACGCCTCTCTAGTGTACCGTTGGAGAGACGAGGCGCTGCAGCGCCCCCCCCCCCACCCCACCATAACTCAAGAAACCTAACATAAATCATGTAGCCTATAGTAAAAAGAGAAGTAGCCTGTGGTTTTCCTGTAGCCTTTCATCATACAAATCCTCATCTGCGATCATATAGCCTAAATGGCACTTTATCAAATAAAATGTGATTCAACACACACACAAAAGTTGAGTCACTTAGAAATGTCGTTTTTGAAATATTTATTTTGCTGCTTTTGTCCATTAAAATAACATCAAATTGATCAGAAATACACTGCAAACATTGTTAATGTTGTAAATGACTATTGTAGCTGGAAACTGCAGATTTTGAATGGAATATCTACAGACGTACAGAGGCCCATTATCAGCAACCATCACTCCTGTGTTCCAATGTTGTGTTAGCTAATCCAAGTTTATCATTTAAAAAAGGCTAATTGATCATTTTAAAACCGTTTTGCAATTATGCTAGCACAGTTGAAAACTTTGTGCCGACTAAAGAAGCAATACAACTGGCCTTCTTTAGACTAGTTGAGTATCTGGAGCATCGGGGCGGCAGGGTAGCCTAGTGGTTAGAGCATTGGACTCGTAACCGGAAGGTTGCAAGTTCAAATCCCCGAGCTGAACAGGCAGTTAACCCACTGTTCCTAGGCCGTCACTGAAAATAAGAATTTGTTCTTAACCCACTTGCCTAGTTAAATAAAGGTACAATTAAAAAAAAATTGTGAGTTTGTTTCTGACCATTTTGAGCCTGTAATCAAAGAACTTTCCTGAAACTAGTCAGTCTATTGCCAAGACCTCGTACAATGCTGTGAACTCCTCCCTTCACAGAACAGCACAAACTAGCTTTAACCAGAATAGAAAGAGTTTGAGGCCTCGGTGCACAACTGAGCAAGAGGACAAGTACATTAGAGTGTCTAGTTTGAGAAACCGATGCCTCAACTGGCAGCTTCATTTAATAGTACCCACAAAACACTGCTGGCCTTCTAGAGCTGCAAAAAAAAAAGGCCAAAGAACACAGACACTGGACAGAGGAAGATTGGAAAAAAGTGTTATGGACAGACGCATCTAAGTTTGAGGTGATCTCAACCCCATTGAGCAGCTTGACCATATTGTAAGTAAGAAGTGCCCATCAAGCCAAATCCAACTTGTGTGAGGTGCTTCAGGAAGCATGGGATGACATGTTTTCAGATTTCTTAAGACAAAAAGCAAAGTTTGAAGGACACAATTATTATTTATAACCTTGTCAATGTCTCGACTATATTTCGTATTCGTTTTGCAACACATTTCATGTATGTTTTCATGGAAAGGGACATTTAAGTGACCCCAGACTTTTGAGTTTGTTTACATATACATACAAAATATCCTAAAAAACAGGACATGTAAGGACAATATAGAATGAAATTAGGCTACTCATGACTGCTGTCCGGGAGTTTCACTCCATGGTCTAAATTGTCATGAATCCATGATTTCAATTGTAGGCCTATTCATACATTTTTGACAAGCCGATTATAGCAAAGAAAAAGAAAAACACTTCTGCATTTCCAACTGTGTAAACACATCGATTCTCATTGCAACTCGGCTCAAAATAACTCCTGATAAAACTTGGGTAGCTGATATGCAGATCTTAAAATAGCCAAAATGATTTGTCTTAAGCCTAGGATAATAAATGCAACTGCCTGCTTCACAAACGGTACAGCATAAAATTGCATTGTGGGCAGACACTGAGGATACACTATTCTCGTTTTGTGAGGATAGCAGGAGGGCAGAAATTTTGGGGTCTCGCCTACGGCGCAGAACAGCCAGAACCAGGCGAGACTGACAAAGCACCGTCTGGCTGCTGTCCATTACAAGGAATGTAGTTTTATTTTTTATTACATAGGTATTCTCTTGCACACTAGTACCCATGCGGTGTAGGAGAATGAGGGCCGAGGATAAATTATTTCAATGATTCAGGTTTTCCTAGTATGTGGATTGTGGATGCTGGTCTGGACAAAAAAAATAGGTCAATGCTGATGACCATTTTATTAAAGTTTAGAAGCCATTTCATTCATCGAACAATAATAATTGAGCTCTACTAAGCATATGGTTTGTATACGTGAGCGGAGCGTATGTTGTGTGGTGAGGTTTCGTGTGAGTGACAAAGCGGTCTGTAGGTAAATAGGCCGAGCTGAACTAAAGTTTCAATTCAGGTGGGCAGGCCACGGAGTTTAACTAGTGTGTGTATGTGTGTGTGTGTGTGTGTGTGTGTGTGTGTGTGTGTGTGTGTGTGTGTGTGTGTGTGTGTGTGTGTGTGTGTGTGTGTGTGTGTGTGTGTGTGTAGGCCACACAGTTTAGTTTTGTGTCTGTTCATGTCTGATTATCCACATCAGTGAGCATTGCTAAAAATTGGACCTAATGATCCCAGTCCGTTTTTACAGACATACTTTCAACATCCTGGTGAGTTGTCCGAATCACGACTCCCAGTGTTTTGACAACAATGACTTTAAATGACCTTGGCAGATGTCTAATCCGAAATTCCACACAATGGTAAACAATGTGAGCTCATCTTTAAAAAGGACGTTTAAACTGAGCGACGCCACACTCAACGGCATTCATTAGAGCAAAATGACCCTTTTCGTTGTAAGCGTCAGGGAAAAAAAAAAAAAGCCACACCAGCTAAACTTAATTGGCTCATCACTCTAGCTTAATCCTAGCCACCACGAGCCCCAGTGATGGGTACTCAGTTAGCCAGCCATGTATATCCCTCATCAAGAGAATAGTCTGCATTCACGGTCATGCATTACCACCCCGACTGTAGAAAAGTACACATTTCCTAACTGTGACGATATTAGCCTAAATCATCAGGAAAGCTCACCACTTCTGTGAGCAATATGCAAACAATGAGGTTGAACAAAAATCCAAGATATCGCCCCTCAAGACCCATAATTCAAAACGGCCATATCAAAGTCTCTCCCTACAAAAGCACCACAGACTCAGACGGGCCCAGCACACCTCTCTAGCCCTGGGAAGACGGACAGACCCTGAAGGCAGCGTCGTCTGGCTGCAGTCTTGCGAGGCCAGAGAAGAAGCCGTGTATGCTGTTGGCTACTAGGTCCCCCCCCGCTATAGTACCCTCTCAGATATCCATCAGCCTAGAGGCTCGCTGTTTGACAGACAGAGGGCTCATTCTAAGGCAAAGCCCTTTCTCTGTCGCCACACATACACACACACACACCGCTGGCACAGCTCCAAATAAAGGCGGTCTGAGCGGATTCCCTTTGACCCAGAGTCTCCTATGGAGAACATGAAGGCTTTGTAGAGGAGGGACAGCAGGGAGGTGGCAGTCAAGGAGATGGAGGCGAGGGAGGAAATAAAACTAAATCAAGACACCAAAAGACAGAGACACACACGCGCCATAGGGGATATACCGGGTCTGGGGAGTTTTAAAATGACTGTCCACGTTTTGAATTGGCTTTTGAAAAAAAGGGTGATAGGACTGATGTGATTCGATTACTTAATAGGCCTAAGCCCGACCTACGCAGTGATTATTGAAGTGAGGGGGGAAAAACATCTCCAACTGTGATTTGATTATCAATGAGGACCGCTAGCTGGTGGTGGTAATGTGAAGCGATGCTCGGGTTACTCGACATGAACCAATCCTTTCGCCGTGTTGTAAAAAGCGTCTACCTGACAGAAAAGGTGCCCTGCTTCGGTTACTAAAGAGCAGTAGTATATATCCCTAGCTGTGATTTGGTTGCTTACTGAGGTGCTTTGGTGTCCCGCGTCCAGGGCTGTCGCTACGGAGAGAGAAT
Organism: Oncorhynchus gorbuscha; assembly: GCF_021184085.1. Lineage (NCBI taxonomy): Eukaryota > Metazoa > Chordata > Actinopteri > Salmoniformes > Salmonidae > Oncorhynchus > Oncorhynchus gorbuscha. Next base: position 42,151,050 of record NC_060181.1, on the reverse strand, counting down.
ATTCACGGGCTTTTTATTCACGAGTCCCTTGAGAGAGAGGTTACTTATCGGTGAGCACACACCCTATCAGAAGAGCACTCCATCACACACACACGGCTGCAGAGGGGAGCAGTTGAGAGCCTTCGTACGGGTTGGCTATGTACCCAGGACATACATGATGACTCCTCTTCAGCTGGCTAATACGGTGTTAATGCACACATCTGTGTGAACTCAGTGCTTGGAGAGTGAAGGGCAAACACTCTCCCCTTTGAGCTCATTTTCTGTCTCAAGAAGATAAGTGTGACATTCTGGCTTGTTGGTTGTAGAGGCGGAGGTGAAATGAATGCTTGGTTTCGTCGACGCGTAAAGCACTAATGCCAAGTACGCAGCTTTTAACAGGGGGGAAAAAAATGACATCAAAACATACTCTTCCTCAGCAAGGAACACAAACAATTGTACGTGAAATATAGGCTCCGTTAATTAAGCCATTAAGTCGTCTCGCTACTACTCGACTACTGTCCTCAAAACGACGGAGCAAGTAACGCTTGAACTAGTCTCATCTCCATACTTTTCAAACTGGGCCTAGTCACTTACAATTAAGATTATTGGGCTGACGCCAAGACAGTGTGGCCTAGTGCCGTGTAGTGGGACAGACCGGCGACAGCTCAACAATGCTCGACTGACAGGAGTTGACAAGCGCACTCCCCTCAGCAACACACACAGGAACTGCTGACACTGGAGTCGGGAGGAGGATTGAGCGCCTCATACGGATAACTACGGCAAGCCGCAAACATCAAACGGAGTGTAGACTCTTCCTGAGACTCAAATGGCGATAACTGGCAGAGCACACAGTGATTTAAATGTTGTTGTGCATAGCAAATTTGAGCTGGCAATATTAACGCTTGAGGCGTGTGTTACAGTTTGGAAGGGAAGACAGAAGTGTTAGCGCACTGCACACTCGTACTTTGCCACATTCCCCCTTTCGTCTTTCAAAGTAAAAAAACATATTTTTTAAGACTTCACGGCACTCGACTAGCAAAACAGTCTACGCTTGACGCTAACACACTAACCTAGGTCTACAAGGCAGGTATTTCCCAGCTAGTAGGGCAAACAACCTGTGGAGTAATTGCAGCGCACAGCTGAGGGTGAACATAACAAAAGTAAAAGCAGGAGCGTACAGCTCTTAGCCAGGTCTCCGAACGACACTACACCTTTGCCACTTTGTCTGAGGAGTTCAAAGAGCTCATGGTAATAGCCTGTCTCTAACATCCTCCAAACCAGAAATCTTTCCAAGCAAGAAAAATGGGAAAGCAATCAGGTGGCAAGAGGGGTGTGTGTGGGTATAAGAAAAATAACATGTGAACCTACAGTTGAAGTCGGAAGTTTACATACACTTAGGTTGGAGTCATTAAAACCCGTTTATCAATCACTCCACACATTTCTTGTTAACAAGCTATAGTTTTGTCAAGTTGGTTAGGACATCTACTTTGTGCATGACAAGAAATTTATCCAACAATTGTTTACAGACATTTCACTTATAATTCACTGTATCAGAAGTTTACATACACTAAGTTGACTGTGCCTTTAAACAGCTTGGAAAATTCCAGAAAAGGATGTCATGGCTTTAGAAGCTTCTGATCGGCTAATTGACATCATTTTAGTCAATTGGAGGTGTACCTGTGGATGTATTTCAAGGCCTACCTTCAAACTCAGTGCCTCTTTGCTTGACATCATGGGGAAATCAAAAGAAATCAGCCCTCAGATTTTTTTGTAAACCTCCACAAGTCTGGTTCATCTCTGGGAGCAATTTCTAAAACGCCTGAAGGTGCCACGTTCATCTGTACAAACAATAGTATACAAGTATAAACACCATGGGACTTGGCAGCAGTCATACCTCTCAGGAAGGAGACGGGTTCTGTCTCCTAGAGATGAACGTACTTTGGTGCGAAAAGTGCAAATCAATCCCAGAACAGCTGCAAAAGACCTTGAAGATGCTGGAGGAAACAGGTAGAAAAGTATCTGTATACACAGTAAAACGAGTCCTATAATCGACATAACCTGAAAGGCCGCTCAGCAAAGAAGAAGCCACTGCTCCAAAACCACCATAAAAAAGCCAGACTATGGTTTGCAACTTTTGGAGAAATGTCTTCTGGGCTGATGAAACAAAAATAGAACTGTTTGTCCATAATCATTATAATTATGTTAGGAGGAAAAAGGGAGAGGCTTGCAAGTCGAAGAACACCATCCCAACCGTGAAGCACGGGGGTGGCAGCATCATGTTGTGGGGGTGCTTTGCTGCAGGAGGGACTGGTGCACTTTACAAAATAGATGGCATCATGAGGAGAGAAAATTATGTGGATATATTGAAGCAACATCAAGACATCAGTCAGGAAGGTAAAGCTTGGTCACAAATGGGTCTTCCAAATGGACAATGACCGCAAGCATACTTCCAAAATTGTGGGAAAATGGCTTAAGGACAACAAAGTCAAGGTATGGGAGTGGCCATCACAAAGCCCTGACCTCAATCCCATAGAAAATCTGTGGGCAGAACTGAAAAAGCGTGTGCGAGCAAGGAGGCCTACAAACCTGACTCCGTTACCCTAGCACTGTCAGGAGGAAATCGGCCAAAATTGACCCAACTTATTGTGGGAAGCTTTTGACCCAAGTTAAATAATTTAAAAGGCAATGCTATCAAATACTAATTGAGTGTATGTAAACTTCTGACCCACTGGGAATGCGACGAAATAATTAGAAGCTGAAATAAATCTCTACTATTATTCTTAAAGTAAAAGTGGTGATCCTAACTGACCGATGACAGGGAATTTTTACTAGGATTAAAATGTCAGGAATGGTGAAAAACTGATCTTAAATGCATTTGTCTACGGTGTATGTAAGCATCCAACTTCAACTGTATATGTGTGTGCCAGTGAGAGAAAGCGTGTGTGTGTGTGTGTGTGTGTGTGTGTGTGTGTGTGTGTGTGTGCGCACTGAATCCCACCCATCACTTAATATGATTAAAGAGTCAGACACAATAAAAAGCGTTCCCCCTTTTCTTAATGTAATCAAAGCATTATGGAGAGCGGCCTGGGAGGGATACAAACTTTTTGGCTGGAGCCGGAGTGAGCGAGGCGCAGGCAGCCAAGCTTTGGGCTTCGGCGCGGACCCTCCAGGGGCAAATCAATGCTGCATTTCTGTGTGGGTGTCTGAATCGATCGGCCCTCTCGTTTTTCACTTTCCTGACTCTCCCTCATCTCACTCCTCCGTTTCGTCATTCAAGGAACGATCAAGTATCGCCTTAGATCTGCTGAGCCACGTTGGGTCGTTTACAGAAAACACTCATGGTTCTGGGTCCTTAGCATGCATATTAGGCTGTGTGTGTGTGTGTGTGTGTGTGTGTGTGTGTGTGTGTGTGTGTGTGTGTGTGAGATCGTCACACACTCTCAGCCAGTGATTGACGAAGACGAAAGGCCTAATCAAAAGCACAAAGCCGCCCAGTTTCCAGAGTTTCCTTCAACCATCATTCCCATAACAGCACGTCAGACCTGCCGACCAGCCTGCTTCCACACTGAGGAAGAATGCATTAAGAACAGAAAAGGAGGGAAAGAGTTGAGGGCTGAGAATACGATATCTGCTCACCAATGTTGTCGGCTGATATTGGCCTTTTTGACGCAATATCAGTGTCGGGCCGACAACTACACTGATAACCAATAAAGAAAATGCAAAGAAAATAAGAAAATGCTAAGAAAATAATAATCTGCATCTCCCCAATATGTCCAGGTCAGTGGAGGCTGCTGAGGGGAGGACGGCTCATAATAATGGCTGGAACGGAGCAAATGGAATGGCATCAAACACTTAGAAACGATGAGGTCGATACCATTCCACTGACTCCGCTCCAGCCTATACCACAAGCCCGTCCTCCCCAATTAACGTGCCACCAACCTCGTGTGGGTCAGGGTGCCCCGTCTCTTTCAGGGGCACAACGACCTAAATAATTCCCATGGCGGGGACGGAAAAACAGAGGAGACCGTCAGAACAGTCTATGAAGAGCAGACAAAAAACAACAGGAGGTGGAAATAAAAACAGAAGAGGAGACGAGAGGAGAAAAGGGACATTTTGCTCTCCAACCAGCTGGATCTCCATTTTTCACCTCAGAAACGTGCGGAGACCCACTGGGATGTAAAATGTGAAATGCCCTTCTGATTAGTTAGTATGTAAATGTGAACATCACTCCATTTACCTGCATCAGTTATTTTGAACAAGTAGGGTCAATAATGCATGCGTGTCTGTGTTATGCATTTTGTATGCTTTCAAATAGATTTGTATGTTAATTCACCCCCCTCTGTGTGCAGATCATTAACATTAATAATGATGTGTACTACCTCTCATAGACCCGTCAACTCGGCCCACACAGTCCCCTCCACAGAAACACCGCTGCCCACATATTGTCTTATGCGCGCACAAAAAAAACACACAAATCTGCCTAGTTAGTACAGGCACGCCGACGCACACATTTTCCTGCTGCATTCCCACACCAGGAATTTCCCCCAGTAAATCTCAAGAGCATCACTTCACCCAGGACAACAAATGCTTTCAAAAGCAATTCATTTCAACCTGTCCGAAAAGGCAAAAACAATGGAATGCTTTAATAATGCTGTGAATTATTCATTCCATGAACTCAAAATGACCCCGAAAACTCCGCTAGTCAACTTTCATCTACAGAGACCACTTATCCACAAGGCTGCTGGTCGGGCTCCTCTAGCCCAGAAAAATAGTCACTTAAAAAATAAATAATACAATTTTAAAAAATCTTTCATCTGAGGAGATCATCCCTCGCTCCTTGGTGGAGAGGATGAAAGTGGCCTTTTATTCGGGCAACTGAAAGGGCGTCTTGAGAGGCGTGACAGTGGGCCTGTGACAGCGGCCCTGGCCAAGCCTGCTTGTTTATATGTCCGCTGGGGCGCCATTGACAGTCTGGGCATGCTTGCCACCCCGCAGATGGAGGGTTCTCAGCTAGCTAGCTGCTGTGGCATTCCACAAATCACAACCAGCCTTCCTCTTCACGTTCTGAGCAGCATGCAGACACCAGAGGGTTGCTGGCGGGGGGGGGGGGGGGGGGAACAAATTAGGCCAGCCAAATCAGCAGGCGGGCCTTGTCACGACAGCCCAGTCCTGTCAGAGGTGACCCGTCCGTACCCCCGACCTGCAGGTTTTTTTTTCTTCCAGTGCCGCTCCGCTCCTCCCGCCCCCCCAGGGGGCGTACATCAAACCCTCCCCTGCCAAAGGTCAAACACAGGGGTACCAGACGGCAGAGAGAGAAAACAGAGCGAGAGAAGAGAAAACAGTGAGAGAAAACAAAAAAAAACACAGAGAGCGAGAGAAGAGCAAGGAAAAGAAATGAACAGAGATATGTCCCGTTGATAGTCCCCTTTCACCAGCCAACGCCGTTCCTGTCTCGGTGTTTGATGGGTCTATGAGAGGTAGTACACCACAACATGTGAGATTAGAAGTGTTGGAGTGAAGAGGTCGGGGACAAATGTGACGGGTACATGCTGACAATGCCGTCTGTCCGGCACGGACGAAGGGAACGCGGGACGGTGTAGGGGAGAGGCTTCATTTCGGAAATGACATGCCGTCTTAAGTCAGCAGAAGCGGCGTTTGCATACAGTGCACATCACGTGGTTCGATGAGAAGGTTGAATATTTTAAAAGTCACAATGTGAAGGAAGTGGGATATTCTACGGTCGTCTACTTATCCAGCAACGCTCAGCGTGACAATTGTGTTCAATGTCATGGGGAACTATGACATTGCCAAAGAGCAGAGGTTTCTAAGCTTTTTCACTCAGGCCCCACTTCCAGCATTGGGGAACATCCAGAGTGTGCGCCCCATCTTTGTCTTTGGGCACAAGCACTTGTTGTCGGAGAGAAAATGTTGCGGGTTTTAAAGCTTATTTCCCACAATTCTACACGTTGCCATGACGTGAAGAAGGATTTTTTCAGTTAAATCATTTTGCCATGTCTAATGTGTATTCATGTGATATTTGAGTGTTTCAAACAAAATCAATGGGCTAAAAAATAAAAAAACTTTAGCTGCCATCGGCTAGTTGATCTGGACATTTCAGACCAGTTCTAAATAACTGACACCTGATTGCTTTCCCAAGGTCAACAATGACAAGATTAACTCATGATGCACTACCCAATTTTGAAAATTGCGCCTTGTGCATTGTACTATTGCAACTTTCAAGAGTAAGTTGAAAGACTGACTGAGTTCCTCCTCCTCCCCTCCCCTTTAAAAATATATTGTTTATTTTTAGTTGGGGGGGGGCTGATGTAGAGCACTCAAATAAAAACAACCTACATTGAAGGGCACTTAACAAAAATCCAATGTCTGACACCCCCTTCAAAGCAAGAGAACTGTGACAAGGGAAAGTCCCTGTGGTGTGAAGACAGGAAGAAACCTAGAGATAAAAAACTAGCAGGCTCGATCAGAAGGTCATAAATGTGGGCTCCAGAACTGATCAGATAGAATGTAATAAGCAGAGAGAGAAAAAACCTGCTCTGGCTAGCTGCTCTGGTTTCCTCTTTCGAGGATATGTGTGTGTGTGTGTGTGTGTGTGTGTGTGTGTGTGTGTGTGTGTGTGTGTGTGTGTGTGTGTGTGTGTGTGTGTGTGTGTGTGTGTGTGTGTGTGTGTATTGTGTGTGTGTGTGGTGTATTGTGCGAGTGTGTCGTGAGCGGGCAGCCACACGTCCAACGCTCGTTTGGCATTTTCTCTGAGAGGAAGCCCAGAAACCAGGCCGTGAGCCGCTCTCTGTCAGAGAAGAAGAAAGAGGGACTTGACTGGCTGAGGTGTTGGCTTTAGGGCACAGCCCCAGTTGACCAAAGACTGCAGCGCGAGGCTGTGGGGCAAAGGGATGGGACTTTTTTTTAAATTAACAAATCTTAAGACTCAGAGCCCTTGGTACCAGCCTCCTGTTCCACACACACACACACACACACACAAGGATATTTCCAGAGTGATGGAATCGCTCTGAGCAGGGGCGGTTTGTCGGTTAAGGCTACCCATAAATCCCTGCGCTGTTGGGAGCAGCTGTGCTGAGCAGTGAACTCGATACAACTCCCAGTCTCCCACTCTCCTTTAAGGCTTCGTCAAATGCCATGGAACCAGGTGCTATGCCGGTAGAAAATTGGAGCGCGTTCAGACTTAATTGAAGCGTTAACTGTTTTTAATAGGGGTAAATAGAGAATTCCTAAGGCCAAATGTGTTTTGATCCTTGGAGGATTCAACGGTCGTTATTGTGTTGGGAAAATGCTAGTGAACTGATCCCATTCAAATGCAAACTAGGTTGTCAGTTCCCATGAACAGTATGTCAGTGTGGGTGTTGTGTAGAGAAAGGTTGCCCTTCCTTACCCATATTCAGGACCAGGCGTCGGCTGAAATGTACAGGAGGGGACATGCAAAACAGAGTTTCGTACAAACGGCAACAGACATCCAAAAAGAATGTAGGACGGTTCGATTACTCACATTCTCTCAACCCCCCCCAAGTACTGGAGTACTCAATCGGGGAAAAAGCTATTTTAAGAACAAGGGCGGCAGTGGGAAAAAAAAATGTGCGCATACCTACAGTGCATTCAGGAAAGTATTCAGACACCTTGACTTCAACCTTATTCTAAAATGGAAGACAGTCCCCCCCCCCCTCATAAATCTACCCACAATACCCCATAATGAGAAATCAAAAGCAGGTAAAAAATTATATGCAAATGTATTAAAAATTTAGTTGAAATTGGTCAATTTCATAAGTAATCAGATCCTTTACTCGGTACTTTGTTGAAGCACCTTAGGCAGCGATTACAGCCAAGTCTTTATGCGTAGGACGCTACAAGCTTGACACACCTGTATTTGAAGAGTTTCTCCCATTCTTCTCTGCAGATCCTCACAAGCACTTTCAGGTTGGATGGGGAGCGTCGCCGCACAAATATTTTGAGTTCTCTCCAGATATGTTAGATCGGGGTCAAGTCCGGACTCCGGCTCGGACTCGAGGACATTAAGGGAAGCCACTCATGCATCGTCTTGGCTGTGTGCTTAGGGTCGTTGTCCTGTTGGAAGGTAAACCTGAGCCCCAGTCGGAGCGCTCTGGAGCAGGTTTTCACCAAGGACCTCTGTACTTTGCTCTGTTGATCTTTCCCTCGATCCTGAATAGTCTCCCAGTCCCTGGGAGCTGAAAAACATCCGGGGATGTTCTGGGATGGTGCCAGGTTTCCTCCCGACGTGACGCTTGGCATTAAAGGCAAAAAGTTCAATCTTGGTATCATCAGACCAGAGAATCTTGTTCCTCATGGTCTGAGAGTCTTAAGATGCCTTTTGGCAGACTCCAAGTGGGCTGTCATGTGCCTTTTACTCCATTTCAGAATAAGGGTGTAACGTGACAAAATGTGAAAAGGTCATAGGGTCTGAATACTTCCCGAAGCCTCTGTACATATCCCAACCTGAAGCCATGGGTTACAGGCAACAGCTACACGGAACACTAATCCGGACGGTTATAAGAAATACAGAGACTAATACCTACAGTTGAAGTGGGAAGCCAAATTAATTTATACTCAGTTTCACAATTCCTGACATTTAATCCAAGTAAAAATTCCCGTCTCAGGTCAGTTAGAATCCCCACTTTATTTTAAGAATGTGAAATGTCAGAATAATAGTAGAGAAGGATTTATTCAAGCTTTTATTTCCTTCATCACATTCCCAGTGGGCCAGAAGTTTACATACCAAATACTAATTGAGTGTAGCATTGCCTTTAAATTGTTTAACTTAGGTCAAACGTTTTAGATAGCCTTCTACAAGCTTCCCACAATAAGTTGGGTGAATTTTGGCCCAATTCCTCCTGACAAAGCTAGTGTAACCGAGTCAGGTTTGTAGGCCTCCTTGCTCACACACGCGTTTTCAGTTCTGCCCACAAATTGTCTATAGGATTGCGGTCAGGGCTATGTGATGGACACTCCAGTACCTTGCCTTTGTTGTCCTTAAGCCATTTTGCCACAACTTTGGAAGTATACTTGCGGTCATTATCTATTTGGAAGCCCCATTTGTGATCAAGCTTTATTTTGTGAAGTGCACCAGTCCCTCCTGCAGCAAAGCACCCCCACAACATGATGCTGCCACCCCCGTGCTTTGCAGTTGGGATGTTGTTCTTCGGCTTGCAACCCTCCCCCTTTTTCTTCCAAACATAACAATGGTCATTATTTCATCAGACCAGAGGACATTTCTCCAAAAAGTACGATCTTTGTCCCCATGTGCAGTTGCAAATCGTAGTCTGGCTTTTTTGTGGCGATTTTGGAGCAGTGGCTTCTTCATTGCTGAGCGGCCTTTCAGGTTATGTCCATATAGCACTCGTTTTAGTGTGTATATAGATACTTTTGTACCGGTTTCCTCCATATTCACAAGGTCCTTTGCTGTTGTTCTGGGATTGATTTGCACTTCTCACACCAAAGTATGTTCATCTCTAGGAGACAGAACGAGTCTCCTTCCTGAGCGGTATGATGTCTGCGTAGTCCCATGGTGTTTATACTTGCGTACCATTGATTGTACCGTTGAACGTGGTACCTTCAGGCGTTTGGAAATTGCTCCCAAGGATGAACCAGACTTGCAGGTCATCAAATTCTTTGCTGGGGTCTTGGCTGATTTATTTTGATTTTCCCATGATGCCAGGCCAAGAGGCACTGAGTTTGAAGGTAGGCCTTCCACAGGTACACATCCAATTGACTCAAATGATGTTCATTAGCCTATCAGAAGCTTCTAAAGCCATGACAATTTTCTGGAAATTTCCAAGCTGTTTAAAGGCACAGTGTATGTGCCTAGTGTGTATGTAAACTTCTGACCCACTGGAATTGTGATAGTGAATTAAGTGAAGTGAAATAATCGGTCTGTGAACAATTGTTGGAAACATTACTTGTCATGCACAAAGTAGATGCCCTAAATGACTTGCCAAAACTATAGTTTGTTAACAATACATTTGTGGAGTGGTTGAAAAACGAGTTTTAAATGACTCCAACCTAAATGTATGTAAACTTAGACTTCAACTGTGCATGTTTCAAGCAGACCACCATAGCCCCTGTGCCCAAGAACGCCAAGGTAACCTGCCTAAATGCCTACCGCCCATAGCAGTCACATCTGTAGCCATGAAGTGCTTTGAAAGACTGTTCATTGCTCACGTCAACACCATCATCCCAGAATCCCTAGACCCACTATAATTCACATACCACACCAACAGATACACAGATGACGTTAATATCTATTGCACTGCAGAATGCCTTTTCCCACCTGGACAAAAGGAGCGCTTACGTGAGAATGCTGTTCATTGACTACAGCTCAGCGTACAACACTATAGTGCCCTCAAAGCTCATCATTAAGCTAAGGACCCCGGGACTAAACATCTCCCTCGGCAACTGGAAGCGAGACTTCCTGACAGGCTGCCCCCCAGGTCGTAGGCAACACCACATATGCCACACTGATCCTCAACACAGGGGCCCCTCAGGGGTGTGTGCTTAGTCCCCTCCTGTACTCCGTGTGGCCAAGAACAACTCCAACACCATTGTTAAGTTTGCAAACAACAACGGTGGTAGGCCTGATAAGACATCCTACAGAGAGGAGACCTGGCAGTGTAGTGCCAGGATAACACACTTTCAACGTGAGCAACACAAAAGAGCTGATCATGGACTACGGGAGTGGGGGGGGAGCGAGCACGACCCCCATTTATATCGACATGGCTTTAATGGAGCGGGTCAAGAGCTTTAAGATCCTAGGCGTCCATATCGCTAACAAACTATCATGGTCCAAACACACCAAGACAGTCGTGAAGAGGGCACGACAACACCTATTCCCCTTCAGGAGAAAATTTGACATGGGTCCTCAGATCCTCAAAAAGTTCTACAGCTGCAATATCGAGAGCATCCTGACTGGTTGCATCCCCGCTTGGTATGGCAACTGCTCAGCATCCGACGTTAAGGGACTACAGAAGGCCCAGTACTGGGGCTCAGCTTCCTGCCATCCAGGACCTCTATATCAGGCGGTGTCAGAGGAAGGCCCTAACAATTGCCAAAGAATCCAGGCCACCCCAGTCATAGACTGTTCTCTCTGCTACTGCATGGCAAGCGGTACCGGAGTGCCAAGTTTAGGACCAACAGGCTTCTAAACAGCTTCTACCCCCAAGCCATAAGACTGTTAAACAGCACGCTTGTATAAAGGGAGCAGTCAGAACCCAATTGAGTGAGACATGGAGGAGAAAGATCATTCAGGGAGCAGAACTGTGTGATGCTTGCCTTGGTTTATCTTTTGTTGTGTCCCGTAAAGACAAAGTTTGACTAAATAGTTTTACAGTATACATTTTTTGTTGCTCTGGCTGAAGATGGAGTCAAGACAATTACACATGCCCATACCTACCACAATGTCTCAGTCACTCCCTTGGGCATTTAGAAATGTTAAGTTCATTTAAGAAGTCAAATCCACCCGCCAGAGTCCAACTCCAGTCAGTCTACATGCCCACAGTGGCACCAGCCTCTGAGACCCTGACATTTGTCCTAGTCTCATAAATGTGTAGAATGTGTGTTGTGTTGCTTCCTCCCACCTCAAATCGGAGAAAGATTGAGCACAGGTGTCATAACTGCAGAGGATATTCAACGTGGGCTGAAGAAAAGATATCCCTGCAGGTGTCAGGAAATGCACTCCTTGAGGTGAAAAAAAAAATCAAACATACTTTCAGTCAGTCATTTCACACCTCAATTCACTAGTCACAGCCTATATTCCTTGGTACTTCAAACTATAACTTATTGAAGATGAAGACAAATCAACTAGACAAGGGCAGGAGGAATCCCAACCTCCTCCTAAACAAAGGCCCCCCCCTCCCCAGTCTTAAATCGGTGTGTTGACAGTCTCGTAGCCTTAGTTAGACATGTCCAGTAACGCCTCATTGCCTGCTGTGCAGCAGAATATTCCATCTCTCTCTATTAGGTTGTGCAGTGTGGTGAAGCAACGTGTGGAAACCCAACCACTTCCTCTGCACATACAGTACTGTAGCCACGTGGGAGGAAACTAAAAGTGTTACTTTCAGCATGCTAACCGCAGATTACCAGTAATTGATTGACACAAAGTGTCTTGCTTTTACGGGGCAACAGCGAGAGTGTTCGTTGAAACAGCAAGCCTGTGTGTGTGTGTGTGGTGTGTTTGTTCATCATGCCATTAGTGGGAAGAGGGCTTGATGGGAAGGTTGATGTGGTCTAGGAGACGGGAGCATAGAGGTGCCTGTTGATTGCACATTGCAACGCCTGCTGGCATAAGACTGACACAACCCAGAAAATCCCTCAGTTCGAATTAGGGACGTCCTTACAGAACCTCCGTTTAGGCAACAAATAGAGTCGGGACAACTGACTAACATTAAAATGAACATTGCTACCGAGGGAATTGTGCTCCCATCCCAAAATTTCAAATTAGCTTAGGCTCCTTTTGAATTACGATCAGGTCTAACAATTATTGTGTACTTCAGATGTATTTGCTTGTTTCAGTTGGTCTCTCTCCTTGGTAGGAGAGTCTGATCGTTATCGCACCAGGCACATAGTTGGACAACACGCTGTGGTTTTCGGGGTCCCAATGGGTGAAACACTTGCCCCAGACAAGAAGTAACACTGGCACTTCCTGCCTCCAGCTCAATCAGAAACTTCCGTTGGCCATTGCAGTGTTTGCTCCCCAGCATCCTGTAGGCTAGATTGGACCATTCTACAGGGAGGGCTATAATTATATATTTTTTTAATTAAAAACACCACTGAGCCAAAAAACACAGAACGTCATGGGAAAGAAATAAGAAACACTAAGCTCAAAAACGTAGGAGCCCCAGAATCAAAGCTTCTCAAAGTAACAGTCTCAACAACTCTGATATCTGTAAGACAAGCGTACCGTCATGGGCGGCTGTCAGTTCAGCAAGGCTTCAAGGGGAGAGAGGGTGGCCAATGTTTTCACAGAGCTGCTACCTATGAATCGCGTCCCAAATGGCACCCCGTTACCCATGTAGTACACTACTTTTGACTAGGTCCCATAGGGCTCTGGTCAAATGTAGTGCACTATATAGGTTAAAGGGTACCGTTTGGGACGCCGTCCTTACGCTGTTTAAGATGACCTGGATACGGGCGTCTGCTGGATAAATAAATGATGTGGCTGCTTACGGGGGCGGACTTCACAGCTCAGCGCGTCTGTATGTAAGTGCAGAACATTGGTGACGTGTATGTTTGTAATGCACGGCTGGCAGTATTTAAGTGGAGGGTGAGTGCACATGTCCTGGTAATGCGTTATGTAGTGATTGGACCATACCAGTTTTCCTTATTACAAGAAGGTTAAAAGCGCTCCAACCTCTTGAGAGACCACACCAAAAACAGACAGAAAACTCTGGTTCCTCTTAGATTGGCAACATACCTGGCTGGCATACTGACATATCCCTATTAACAGGATAGGCTAATGCACTGGTCTCATTAAGCTATATATATATTTTTTTCCAAAGGCATTGTGTGCTGTTAGGGGGGGGGGGGGCTGCCTGCATTCCATCACAGGGGCGAGAGGTAGTTATTAATCACAGAGGGGGTTGGTGGGAAAGGAGTGTTGCACTGACAGCTCCTTCCACAGAGAGATGCTTCATTAATATCACCCTCAAGGCTCCCGGGTACAGATCCACACAGTCAGGGGCCACACGCGCACACAGACATAAAACACTCTCGCACGCACGCACACAGAGGGACATTTAACCGCACACATCAGCACCTAACCCACACAAGTGCAAAGCTACATCTATTTTACTTGCCAGGGGATATTCCAGCTTTATGGGATCGTTTGCAGTGTGTGTGTGTGTGTGTGTGTGTGTGTGTGTGTGTGTGTGTACTGTATTTTTTGTTGGGTACTGGAATTGTGTGAGCACAAACACCATTTCCTTCGGGATCTACGATCCCTGCGGAGCCATGCTGCCTACATCCATCTTCACCTCCCAAGATGCCAGAGTAGAGGCTAGACTAGAGAGAGTACGTCACAGTTTCGGTGTAAAAGCTGATCAATTAGCCTGCCACCACACCCCAACAGTCCTGACCTTTCTGCCCTCTCCTCCAATCCCACCTCTCTTCCACCCCCCCCTCCTTCCCAGCGCTCTCCTTTCCTCCTTGCCGTGGAAAAGGCATTCTACGAGCTCAGTTGCAGCGGCTGTTCGGCGCACTTGACATCTTTCTTCGCAACCATTCAGCCGCTAGCCTGCTACACTGACTCCTCCCTCAAATAGCTCTGCAGCTCAGCAACACACTAAACACACACAGCCATTGGCTGCCGCACACCAATGGAATGACATTCAAATGTCCGAACACCCCGCCTGCAACACACAAAAGCAATGTACTGGTTTGACAAACCATAGTACTCCTCACAGGTTGTCGCAATGCTTCCTCTCAGAAAATCATATTCAATCCATTCAGCATCAAGGTCTTTGGCCACTCGTCGGTTGGGTTGTGCAGGTGATGTCTCCTTTGAACCAGGGGTTAGCCTGGCAACGCTGGCATTGGCGTCCTGTCCGAGTTGAGAGTCCAGCCAGTCGCTGAAGGACGCCTGCTTCGAGGCGGCCGACCATCAGCCTTATAAATAATTCAGTCACTCCCCATCAGACTGCTTACTCTACCTTCAAGTGCCTGAATAGGGCTTTGCTATGTTTACATTACTCTGAGAGAACATGTTTTTGTAGGAACGAGATGTTCTTCTTTTTAGAGGGAAATAGAACCCGATATAGCTACGAAGAGAGGACTTGTGGCCTTGTGCCCAGAAGGGACTATGAGGACTAGGCAAGTGAAGTAAACTAACCAGTGATGACAATAGTTTGCGTAACAGTTCATTGAAGATCAAAATAACAGATTCCAAGCTCAAATTGTTGGGTGCTGTTTTCAGACTGCTGTCAGTGTGCCTCGGTCAGGCCCGTTTTGCTTCCTATAGTCACCTTGTAAAAGTAACGCTGCATGCGTTATCAGGGGCCACCATTTTAGCTCCAATTTAGACAGAGGAATGCCGGAATGTCTCTGGCAGTCCAGCAGCAGCCTTTTCCTGGGTCGTCCTGTGACCTCTGCACTGGGGAGGGGCCGGGTACACCTCGGCTAAACTAAGCAGTGACCACCTGCTCTCTGATTTTGTGATCTCGCCCCCAAACGACCGTCCAACACACCAGACAACAAACATGATGGGCTGAAGGAAGGGGGAGGGGACCAAGAGCTCTTCTATATACATAGAGTACAGAGTGGGCCTGAGACAGGGACAAACTGACACATCTATGTAAAACTCAGCAAAAAAAACAAACGTCCCTTTTTCAGGACCCAGTCTTTCAAAGATAATTTGTAAAAATCCAAATAACTTCACAGATCTTCGTTGTAAAGGGTTTAAACACTGTTTCCCATGCTTGTTCAATGAACCATAAACAATTAATCTACATGCACCTGGGGAATGGTCCTTAAGACACTAACAGCTTACAGACGGGAGGCAATTAAGGTCACAGTTATGAAAACTTAGGGCACTAAAGAGGCCTTTCTACTGACTCAGAAAAACACCAAAAGAAAGATGTCCAGAGTCCAGGCTCATCTGTGTGAATGTGCCTTAGGCATGCTGCAAGGAGGCATGAGGACTGCAGATGAGGCCAGGGAAACAAATTGCTATGTCTGTACTGTGAGACCACTAAGACAGCGCTACAGGAAGACAGGACAGGCAGTTGATCTTCCTCGCAGTGGCAGACCACATGTAACAACACCTGCACAGGATCGATACATCTGAACATCACACCTGCGTGACAAGGTACAGGTTTGGCAACAACTGCCCGAGTTACACCACGAACGCACAATCCCTCCATCCGTGCTCAGACTGTCCGCAATAGGCCGAGAGAGGCTGGACTGAGGGATTGTAGGCCTGCTGTAAGGCAGGTCCTCACTAGACATCACCGACAACAATGTCGTCTATGGGCACAATCCCACAGTCACTGGACCAGACAGGACTGGCAAAAAGTGCTCTTCACTGACGAGTCGCGGTTTTGTCTCACCAGGGGTGATGGTCGGATTCGCGTTTATCGTCGAAGGAATGAGCGTTACACCGAGGCCTGTACTCTGGAGCGGGATCTATTTGGAGGTGGAGGGTCCGTCATGGTCTGGGGAGGTGTGTCACAGCATCATCGGACTGAGCTTAATGTAATTGCATGCAATCTCAACGCTGTGCATTACAGGGACATCCTCCTCCCTCATGTGGTACCCTTCCTGCAGGCTCATCCTGACATGACACTTCAGCATGACAATGCCCCCAGCCATACTGCTCGTTCTGTGCGTGATTTCCTGAAAGACAGGAATGTCAGTGTTCTGCCATGTTCAGCGAAGAGCCCGGATCTCAATCCCATTGAGCATGTCTGGGACCTGTTGGATCGGAGGGTGAGAGCTAGGGCTATTCCCCCCAGAAATGTCCAGGAACTTGCAGGTGCCTTGGTGGAAGAGTGGTGTAACATCTCACAGCAAGAACTGGCAAATCTGGTGCAGTCCATGAGGAGGAGATGCACTGCAGTACTTAATGCAGCTGGTGGCCACACCAGATACTGACTATTAGTTTTGATTTTGACCTCCATTTTGTTCAGGGAAACATCATTCCATTTCTGTTAGTCACATGGCTGTGAAACTTGTTCAGTTCATGTCTCAGTTGTTGAATCTTATGTTCATACAAATATTTACACGTTAAGTTAGCTGAAAATAACAGTTGACAGTGAGAGGACTTTTTTTTTTGCTGAGTTTACAAATATTCATGTCCTGTGCCCAAGGATACACACACACACACACGCTAAGAGGCTCGCCGAACAGCACGGGCGTGCACACACACCAGGATTTCCTTTAGCCGGTAATAGCAGGCTTATGGCCACAAAAAAATAATATTTGTAAAGCTGATAAATGAAATTGCTGCCGGACAATTTTCCAGGAGAAAAAAACCCACCCCATTACGTTTTTTTTGGGGTGGGTGGGGTGGAAATACTATTAAATTATGGATATACCAGTCGATGGGAATACATTTGACTTGTTGGTCTAAAGGTTCATTTGCATATTTTAGTACAATTAAATTGCCGCGTTCGTTA
This sequence comes from Oncorhynchus gorbuscha, assembly GCF_021184085.1. Taxonomy (NCBI): domain Eukaryota; kingdom Metazoa; phylum Chordata; class Actinopteri; order Salmoniformes; family Salmonidae; genus Oncorhynchus; species Oncorhynchus gorbuscha. The sequence goes on along the minus strand of NC_060181.1, from coordinate 42,133,924 downwards.
TGCATCTTATTTAACACACACACAGCATACAGAGGCTTTACCATGAAATGCGTGCTGATGAGCCCTTCCCAAACAATGCAGAGTTAAAAAATAAAATAGTAACACAAGGACTAAACTACACAATAATGAAGCTGTATTCAGAGAGTACCAGATCAATGTGCAGAGGTACGAGGTGTTTGAGGTAGATGCACGTCATGACCTAAAGTATGTGGACACCTGCACGTCAAACATTTCATTCCATTTCATAAAATTAGATTTGATTTGATTCCAAATCCATGGGCATTAATATGGAGTTGGTCCCCCCTTTGTGGCAATAACAGCCACTCTTCTGGGAAGGCTTTCTACTTGATGTTGGAACACTGCTGCTACAACAGCCTCCACTCTTCTGGGAAGGCTTTTTACTTGATGTTGGAACACTGCTGCTACAACAGCCTCCACTTTTCTGGGAAGGCTTTCTACTTGATGTTGGAACACTGCTGCTACAACATCCTCCACTCTTCTGGGAAGGCTTTCTACTTGCTGTTGGAACACTGCTGCTACAACATCCTCCACTCTTCTGGGAAGGCTTTCTACTTGCTGTTGGAACACTGCTGCGGGGACTTGCTTCCATTCAGCCACAAGAGCATTAGTGTGGTCAGACACTGATGTTGGGTCTTCAGGCCTGGCTTGCAGTCGGCTTTCCAATTCAACCCAAAGGTGTTTGATGGGGTTGAGGTCAGGGCTCCTGTGCAGGCCAGTGAAGCTCTTCCACACCGATCTCAACAAACGATTTCTTTATGGACCTCGCTTTGTACACGGGGGCATTGTCATGCTGAAAAAGGAAAGGCCTTCCCCAAACTGTTGCCACAAAGTTGGAAGCAGAGAATCGTCTAAAATGTCAGATCTATGCCATCCTTTATTCTGTTGCCTAGTCCCCTTACCCATATACATACCTACCTCCATCACTCCAGTATCCCTGCACATGCAAATATGGTATTGGAACTAACTTTAAATATTTCCTGTATATAGTATGCTTAAATTGTGGATTTAATATTTCCTATTCTTATTTTTCTCGAAATACATTGTTAATGATTATTGTATTGTGTTTTGTTTCCAAGAAAGGCATTTCACTGTACTTGTGACATTAAAACTCGAAGCGTTAAGATTTCCATTCCCTGGAACTAAGGTGCCTAGCCAGAACGAAAACAGCCACAGACCATTATTCTCCCTCCACCAAACTTTACATTTGACACCATGATTCGGGGCAGGCAGCGTTCTCATGGCATCCGCCAAACCCAGATTCAGCCGTCAGACTGCCAGATGGTGAAGCCCGATTCATCACTCCAGAGAACGCGTTTTCTATTACTCATATTGGTCAAAAATGTTTGAACATTATTGGAACTATCCATACAGCCTAGGCATAGTCTATTATCAGATGGGCTATTGCCAATAACAATTATCACCTGCAGTCCAACTGATGAAGCATTGGGGCTCTAAGATTTCCATCTGGTTTGTCCATCTGCATTTACTTCAAATGGACACAACATCCAGATTGTTGTTATTTGTTTTAAAATGTTTCTATCACAAAGTATATCATTGCCCTTTTAAGACGACATTGCCCCTTTAAGAGCTCTGTTGAGCAGCTGGGCCTAAACCATGCTTGATACTGTGGTTGTAAAATCTGCATTTGTAAAAACAATGCCACGCATAATTAAAAAGGAGAGAAACAAAACGTTGTCGCAATACAAAACTGGGATCCTCCTTTTATTTTTAATGGATTCAAAATGCATTGCTACAGCTGCTTTCAAAAACGGGTTCCCACGATTGCATTAAGCAGTCAAATGCACAACAAATCTGAATACAATGTTTCCCTCCTGTGGCTCTCACAACGTATCTTGCATTTAACACACAAGCCGACCAGGTAAATAGGTAACCTACTCTATTATGGGGGTTGTCCGCTTTTGTTTTAATAACATTACATGTCAACAACAACAACAAAAATAGCAGCGCTGGAAAGTTAACATCCGGAGTGAAAGTAAAAGCTTTGAATTAAAATTCCCTTTATATGAACATCGGAGTGTCATCAACAATCATGCTTGTCAGTTCAGTGCACACACAGCTCAACTATTTTCTGTCGTTGTTGAAAACAGTTATTTGGGAATATATTTCGTAGAACAGACATGCTTCCGTCTGTATTAGGCGAAGTCATCTCCAAACCATCTATTGCCCCACAACTGTCCCAGAGTGTGTTTGGAACAGGGCCATTTCTTTCTCGACAAGCTGACCAATAGAATAGGTCAACTAGTGATGTTGCTGTCCGTTACTTGTCTTGCTGGCTGAGAAAAAAATAAAATCAATGTGGACAGTCATTCTGACGTTGTCGAAGTACGCATCGGATTCTAAAGAGTGCAAGTCGTCGCAGCCTCGACTTGCACATTCTGTTCAAAATGAACGGCCGTAATCTAAATTAGACTTCTGTCCTTCTGAGCACGGTGGGCGGGCGCCATAATCAGGTTACACACCCAATGCATATATGGGTCCAGGAAATTTCTCAAAATGTCCGGTAAATTAAAATACTACCGGTCAAAATGTCCGGTGCACATTTTCCTAACGGAAACCTTGACAAACACACCCCCACGCTAAGGGGATGAAAAGAGCCCCCCGACGGTCGACACCACTATTTCTATCGCTTGACTGCCTGCGCTAGTGTGTGTGTGTCTATAGGGCATTTTCATGTGCTCGACTTGAGGCGGTACATACGTTTCCTCATCCAAGGCAGGTTACAGAGTTCAAAATGAAGGAATATAATGGAACCGTTTAACTCGTAAAATCAGAGTGACTAAATCAGCATGAACACTGAGCTGAGCAGCATTACCAGAAAAATTGTGAGTTTAACTAACGTAAATCAGTCTGGAAAGGCCTTTTACGAACAGCCCCCAAGCCTGGGAAGAAAGAGAAAGAGAGAAAGCCTGGGAGTACAACTATACGCAGACGGTCAGATATCGTGTGTCAGTATACATGTTCCCTGGGACTGAAGAGCATGTTGCCCGAATAGCAGCAACAGTTCAGCTGCACCCAATCCCCTCGCATCAAAAACAGACCATATCAAATGACAAAAAAAAAAAAAAAAAAAAAAAAAAAAAAACAGGGTATTCCCTCATCGCCCTGGATTTTCTGTCCATGGAAGCAAAATGGGAAGTCTGGGGAAAAAAAGAGAAAATTACAGAGCTGGCTCCCTAGTCTGCTTATGTCATGAAAACAGTCACCGCATAAGTGTTCCTGAACGTGGCCGGTTCAGAGCTGGGAGACATGGAATTAAAGTGCATGTGAACTGCTTCACGCAATTACGTATGAGGAGAGAAAGGGGCTCATTTTCAGTGACCAATATAATATCAAAATGACAGCAGAGCGCTATCGTTAGTGCATAGCAACCCAACAGAGTCAGAGTGCCATAGTGCAGAGTCATAGTGACACAAGGCAGAGTTATGAACACTCAGACAAGGTAGTCAAAAGGCTCAGTGACACAGGACAGTCAGTGTCAGAGACCGAGTTCATTGTGGCATGGAAGCAAGGCGGAGAGTATTTCAATTTATTACTTTAGTTTATTTGGTAAATATTTTCTTAACTCTTTTTCGTGAACTGCTTTGCTGGGCTTGTAAGTAATATTTTCACGGTCTACACCGGTTGTATTCAGCGCATGTGACAAATAAAATTGGATAACATTTGACTTGAGTAGTCGTGGGCTACACGGACAAGCAGATTGCAAAAAAAAACATGGCACTATTACAGACAACATTCTGCAAGTGGGCGATGCAACTGGAGAACATCTCAGCATTTTCTCCCTTAACACATGTGGATGAAAACACTGAGGGCAGTGCAAGGATAGAAAGACAATAGAACTTCTCAGCCTTTGTTGAGAGGCAGTTGATAGTTGATGCTTTCAAAGGGAATTTAGTTTTGCTGTGAATCAAAAAAGGCAGAACTATTCACCGCCAGGCAGACAGAGAGACAGAGAGACAGAGAGACAGAGAGACAGAGAGACAGAGAGACAGAGAGACAGAGAGACAGAGAGAACTGGGCAAGGTGGAAGACTGAGGAAAACCCTTTTAGATATGCATCCACAGGTGACTGGGTTATCAGTGATCACATCAGACACGAGAACGCGTCAGCCTACCAGAGCTAACGGTCAGCCCTAGGTCACTGCGGTATAGGCAGACACCATCTATAGCATCACACAGGGACAAACCAGGCTAGGGCACAGAGAGGAGATGGCTTTAAATAGCATCTGGCAATCTCTATGGGCATGGGGTTTATGTAGGGTGGAGAGACTGAGCCCTCAGTGGGAACAGAGAGAGAGAGCGAGATCAAAGCTTTTTTTCCCCCAGAATCAATCCCTGGCTGGGTGTTGGGAAGCCTGCGACAGTGCCAGGATGAGAATATACACTGGCATACATACATTTTGACTATGTACACACACACAGACTGTGTGCGGCTCTAAGTCTGTGCACCACAAGGCAGCCATGCCCTCTTGCCCCATTTCCAATCCACAGAAACGGAGATGCAGCATTGCCAGGGTGAGCGCAACGTACCGCAGTCGTTTCATGTGGGGATTCTACAGGTGAGAGGGAGGTTGTGCTTTAAAAAAAATGGTTTTTAAACCTTTATTTAACTAGGCAAGGCAGTTACGAGCAAATTTTTTTCAATGACTGCATAGGAACAGTGGGTTAACGGCCTTGTTTCAGGGGCAGGACAACAGAGTTCTACCATGGTCAGCTCGGGGATTCGATCTTGCAACCTTTCGGTTACTAGTCCAACTCTCTAACCACTAGGCTACCTGCCGCTTTGTGGGAGTGCACTCACACACACGGCTTCCCAGTCTCCCAGCCTTAGAGGCCATCTATGGCAGGAGTCAGGACACAGGCAGACCATTTGGTGGCTCCATGCTGCTCTGGAGGCATGGCTGTAGTGCTCGGAAGGACTCAGACTGCCTAACAATGAACCGCTCTTCCCCCTTCTACCCCTCAAAACGCTCGTTTTCCTTCTCAGCTACCTACATCAAATAGCTACTACTTCCTTCTCTTGTTGTAGCTCCTAACCTAAAAAGACAGAAGTTCTGACAGATTGATGGTTTTGACTGAGAATTTTATTGAGGTGACCAGGTTTGAATTCAATACAAATCTCCCCACTGAATATTGACTTCAAGAAACACAGCATGGTTGATAGGATCTTAGTGGAACGTTCAGAATCGTAGTGACGCGTCTGGCATTTAACGTACATTATCAGCCAAAAAACATTGGGAAGGCCGATTTCTGTGAATCAACCATTTCGATCTTCACACAAACCATCAAACAGAAGAATATAACACCCCATACTACAACAGCGTGGCCTCTGTTCGTATAAAACCGAGCTGACAAAGTGTGTCAACGCACAGCTCGACTTCCCCATTGCTTCCCTCAGTGGTAAAGCTTTGCATGCTCGCATCAGGCTTCGAGGCATGCGTTTGATCTCCTCTCCCCTTAAAGAAGTGTCAATTTGACGGTTGTAAACCACGGGCAGATCCAGCGGCAAAAGCAGGCACCGGGGAATACCCCACAGTGCCGTACAAGCCATCTGATCATCGCTTCAAACCGAGGGGGGGAAGAGAATGAATATGGATCTCCGCTGATAGCAAGGAGCGGGAAGGAAGGATTGAGAAAGAGAAAAATAAGGGAAAAAAGTGAGAGTGAGTTAGTGAGAGATCAATGGTCGGTTTATCCCCTTCCCCCTGACTAACAATTGCCCAAATTGGTTGCTATGGGGGAGAGAAAAGAAGAAGAAAAAACGGCTGCTCCTCTTGATTGTCTCCAGAGATTCCCACCCTACGGATACCTATGGAGCTTCCTGCTCTGCTCCCCCCCCCCCCCCCAACCCAGCCACCCTCCCTTATCTTTCTTCCTCCTCTTGCTCATTCTCCCTGCCATGGCCTAATGAGGCATTGCTGCTGCTTCCTCTCCCTGTACAAGGTCCTGCTCAGAAGACTTACAGCATTCTTACAAGATGGCATGACGGTCACACAGGACGGTAGCCTACAGACAAAAATACTGCAGTAATAGGGCCCAGTCCTGCGCAGGATAACAATAGCCGGCACAGCATTGCAGGACCAACTGTACAAAAAAAAAGTACTTTCGATGCAAAGGCTAGAAAATGATTACTTGTAATAATGTGGAGTCGAGTCGATAACATCCTCGCTTATGTAGTCACATGCTACGTGTTAGGAGTCTAAGTATGATGGACAAAGAAGAAGCTGTTTATGGAGATACGGAAGAACCCCTATGGTGGGTCAGTCAGCCTTGTTCTCCGGACCAACTCTGGTCACACGGTTAGCTACCAGACGTGTCCGTTTCCGCCGCGGCTATTTCTGGAGGCCGTTCTGCGGAGGAGAAAAACAGGGGGGGGGGGGCACTGAACAAAGCAGCTGGGTAACCACCTCATTACAGCCAGCTATGGCAGTTTCCTACAGCACGATCAATAACGGAACCTGATAACAATATTGAAACGGAGTTGTAACTGGATCCCTTCTCGTGTCAGACGCAGATTATGCTGGGCTTTTACATGTAGCTCTGAGCACAAAGCCATGCGTCTCATCTCGTACTGCACCAAGTCCTCTTCCCTGCATGGGTTTTAAACCTAGGTAAGAAGTCATTGTGATGAACGTTATTATTTCCTCGTAGGGCTCAAGTGGCTTCCCATCTGTTGATTTAAATGCAAACGACGTCTTCCCTTTCCCCACTGTACAGCCATGATAAATCCTGACAATGCATCTTCCTTCCATAATATCAGCCCTGGCCCTCCCGGATCAGATACTCACTACCAGTTTACAGGCGCCTAGTTTCTTATTTTACAGTTGACTGACAGGAAACGCAGGCCAAGGTAAGGTCAGCCCAGCTGTATCCTTGTGATTCTTCTATGGCTAGTTATAGGTCTTCGAGTGAGTGACAAACGCCTCAAAAAATAATAATAATTAGGTTCACTCAAAACCAGCACAGTGTGTCAAGTCAACTCAGTGAGTCATGGATTTACAAAGTTCAGTAGGCTCAAAAATAAAAGATAGATGGACTTCACTTCATCAAACAAATGTATATCAATCAGTAACATTTTGTTCCAGAACAGGGCAGACTGATGCTTACATGCTGACTACACCGCTCAAGTTGCAAAATAAAAATGTACACATACATGTTATTCAGTCATTGCAACCGCACTGCTCGCGTCTGCGGTGTCAAGCACTAAAATAGAAGTCATTTCTATTTGTGACGCTGAACACGGTGCAAGTCCTGCCTCTACCGTCTCCTCGATCACCATATACAGTCCAAAGAAGAAAAATCCTGGAAGGAGGAGAGATGACTAAAAACAATTGTTTACCATTTTATATGTGGATTAATTGTCGGAGTAGAGGACCTTGTGCATTTCAGGTAAAATGACTCAACGTTTCTATCCCAGGACAAAATTAGCTAGCAACAGCAAGCTAGCTAAATTGGCATAAATGTTTAATGCTTTCGACCGGTCCTCAAATTCATATAATTGGTTGGGAGTTTGTTTTGATATTTCAACCTGCGTGTCGTGATTGCGTTTGCTGCGGGGGGACAAAATCAATTTGCGCACGATAGTGCTCGCATCCCGTTTGGGCATGGTGTTATTCTTTCAGTGGGCTATGATTTTCCAGCACAGAGAGTGACAGGAAGGGAAGGGTTGGAATGGCAGACTGAAGGTAAAAAAATAAAATGTAATTTTTTCCCCCCATTGCCTGGAGTCATTCTTTCCTTGGCAACAGCAAGCCAAAAGCTTTTCTCAACACGACACAGAAGGGAAGGGATAGAGGAGACAGCTCTTTGGAAACGGCACTTTTTCGAGTGGACTGCAACAAGGAGAAACAATTACAGACAAGCAGAGGACAATGCCAGTGACACGTTGTGGCGAACAGTGCTGCTCTGACTTTTGAACAGGGTCAGGCTATGATCGGCCGTTTCATGTCTATCATTTAGCTTCAACTCTTGCTCTTTGGCACAATCCTCCTCCACACCCTTTAAATTGTCCCTCTGTAGCTCAGTTGGTAGAGCATGGCGCTTGTAACGCCGGGGTAGTGGGTTCGATCCCCGGGACCACCCATACGTAGAATGTATGCACACATGACTGTAAGTCGCTTTGGATAAAAGCGTCTGCTAAATGGCATATATATATATATATCAGGTTATAGTATAAGGACATCCTTTGAAATACTTGTTATTTCCCTGAAACAATGACTCATTTACCTGGCACAATCAGGCATCTGTACCATTTTGCTCATCACAGGATCTGGGGCGTCTGTACAATCGTGACAGCAAGTACGCGCTAACAGACAGCAGAGCTAACAAGTTTGGCAGTTTTTGGTTAATGCTTAAAAATCCCAAAATGGACAATGTCGCGCAACCCTAAATATGGCAGGGGCCACCACCCCTCCCCACAGCAACCTAGGGCAGCGGTCTGTCTATTCTCTGTTGTGGTAAAAGTGCAGCTCAGACAGTCCGTGTGGTCTGTCAAGACACGTGTTCTCTGTCTATGTTCTGGTCAAGTCCTCAAGTGGTCTGTCGAAGTATACGAGCCAAACACATGCAGTCAGGGCTGTGGTGCGTTTTGACTTGGGTCCAAATCACGTGTGGTCCGTTTGTGTTTCGGGTCAGGCTTTCCCAATGTCTGTTTGGGTTAGGGTCAAGCACATGTACGCTAATTGTTTGGGGTATGTCTGTGTTAAGGTCAGGTGCAGTAGGAGTTGGTCTATTTGGCTGTCTATCGTTGCGAGTCAGACTGAAAACACAGGCAGCGTCTGCATGGACTCAACAGACCGCGAAGGCTACAATAACCCCTGCAGCGGAGGCACCCATGTGCTAAATTACTGCCACAAAATGCTCTCCTTCGGGCCTCTGCAGTCTAATCCAGGACATTCAGCCCTCTCTAGCACCGCCAGTCTTCTTCCTTTAACCACATAATTGCACTCGGCTTGCCCAGCCGCTGCTGCGTCAACCTAGCTCTGGGTTGGAACGAAAACAAAAGTAAAGAAAAAGAGGATCATCATTGGAACAGGTGCTGCGCTGACAACGTCATTAGAGGAGAGGGTTGCGAACCTGACCGCTACGCTTGTGTTTCCCATAATGAAGTTCTGCATGTCGCCGTGTGTACACTGGCTGTCTTACACTGAGGCGCATGATTAAGTTCCTCTGCTGGAAACTGAAAAGGCAGACAGTGAGACTGGTCGAGACTAGAGTTAGAGCCAGGGAGGGAAGCTATCTGTGTGAACTCAATGGAATGTGACATGTAGAGAAGAGACTTCCCCCCCTTCGTGAGTGATTCAACTTCCGCAAGTCCAGGCACTACCACAGCTTGGGCACACACACACAAAAATACTCTATTGAGAAAACACACAGTCCAAGAGGTCTTTCACAGTAGAGTGTACATTGACCTGAATGTGATTTGATCTCTAGCCCAATCCCAGACTGTGCCTAGAGGGGGTAAGACAAACAGTCAAAAAGGCTTATTCACATTCACAGCACCAACCAGCACTGAGGGAGCCTGTGGCCCCAAGGCTGGATGATAACGAATTTCACAATCAAAGACCTGCGGTGTCAACGTGGTAAGTAATAGCATGAATTACCATAGAGTAATGAGAGAGTGCCACTCTGATTAAGACAAAGGGCTTCCTGTCCTGCTGTGTGCCTGCGTGAATCATTATGTGAAGAGAGAGAATACAGCCTGCCGATGGGGAGGCTGAGCACACAATATCCCCAACCGAATTCCATCTCCTTACTTCAAAAGGAGGTAGGACGCTAGAACACTGCGATCCAGCAATAGACATACCTATTCATTTTCAGTGGGCTAGTCACTTCATAAAAGGTGTCGGGGATGTGGGTCGTCGGCCTCGACAAGGTGCTGGAGTGACAGTGGGACAGGGACCGCTGTGATAAGAAAATTCAGAGCCCTGTCAATCATTAACCAGCAGGTTGACGGTGACAATCTGCCCAAGGACAGAACACACGCTAGTCACCACCACTACACACCCAGACGGCACATCATAACTATATTCTACAACTTCTGAACCATAAGACGCACACAGACTGTTCGGCTCATAATTAAGACAGCTACAAGGTCAACACTTGCATGTCGGCTAGGCCTACACTCACGACTATCGCATCTACGAATGAACATAATCCAACAACATTAGACGACGTTGCCTCAGCCAGTAGGGACAGTAAGAGAGCGAGAAAGTGCACCCTTAATCCAGAGAGGACAGGAGAGCTGGGCAACATTGAAGCGATTAGTTAAGAGGCAGTGCTGATCCTAATCCTCTTCTGGGATTAGGAGGGAAGGTGTAGCGCAGCTGGTGCATAAAGTACAGGGGACCTTTATCACCGACCCTATCGCAGAATGTGACCAGCAGAAGCTTCCTCAGGAGACCTTAACCAGCCTCCTTATAGAGCTACATTCTACATAGCAACGTGCCCAAAACACACCCCTGCTCCCAGAAAAGGCAATGCGAACTCACCAACTTACATAGGATGGGGGGGGGGGGGGGGGGGGGGTCGTCTCATCCAGGCAATATTCAGGGAATATGGCACGGCACATATTTTGGATATGTAGCCAGATTAAGAATTTAAGAAAGTGGTTTAAATTAGTCAACTGATCTGTTTGCAATCACGCCATAAGTGCCTGTGTAAATGTCCTTTTGAGTCCACCACCAAACACAATAGATAGGCTATATAAACTACAGACTGCATCTTTGTGAAGTCTTGATTTCTTTTGAAAAGGTGATCAGATGCCAACGGCCTAGAGCAACTCAAGCATCAGCCCATATTAGGGCTGTCCCGACCCCCCCAATAAATATATTCTTAATCGACTGAGAGTCTGTTTTTCCAAACACTCGATTGGATGAATGTTTTTATAAATCGAAACATCCTGTGTGCGTTTTAATCAAATCAATTATATGCAATAAGCTTGTCTTATGCTTTAAGCGCACCGTTTGCTGAAATAATTAAGACACAAATGACTAGAGGGAACCTGGCCGCACTTAATTTGATTGTGTTGGGCTCAGACTAGCTGCACATTTTTTAAATAGTTTTTTTTACAGCGAGTGACTAGCACCCGTTGTCTCGCTCTCCTCTTTGCTGCAGCAACCACCACAGAACATCGGTGTTTATTGCGCTGTCCATATTGCTGAAGCTGCAACATATAGCCACTTGTTTAGGAAAAACATACCCTATTCCCTCAACTCTTGCCGTCTTTACCTGACATGTATGGATCACATTCACGTGACCAATAGTCTATCATTATAACCAATTTATTGATGTGATTACAAACTCCAAAACACGCGACAGCAAAATGATGCAGAGGACATGAAAACCCAACTCGAAATGGGGGAATGTTTACTGGTTGCTCAGGAGGTAAAGGGGAAGTCAGATGTGCGAATACATTTGACTAGTTGTAGAAAATACTGGAGATGAGTAAAGAGCAAGCGCTGCATGCATATTATATGTGCCAAACAGATGCTGTTAGATTACACTACTTTCAGACCTTTTGGAACAATGTAAACACGAAATCAATTATACACGTACCCTTGGAGTGTTGTAAAGTTCAGTTTTTTGTAAAGCCTTTATTACAGCAAAGACTAAAAACAGTCGCATTCATTCGTGAATGCAATTTCCTACATGGAACGGTTATTTTTTATGTTTACACTAATTATTCCTGGGACGCTTTATTTCATTTAACAAAAATGCAACTCATGAATGACTCATGCTGTGTGACGACATGAACAAATACAGTAGCCTATATAAAAGTATTGAAATATAGACCTAAGTAAATTATGGCATTAAATAATAAACATGATGCCATTTTAGGACTGCAGCTTGATGGTTATACAAGGCTGCTTTACAAAGCCTACTAATGATAATGACATTTATGATGATGATCATAATAAGATCTCTTACATAATATAACCATATACAATTTCAGTAGGACATCTTCCAGTGATGAACTGTGCCATCCCTACGGCCTCCACAATGCATTAGTCCACTCAGATAGGCGCGAATCAAAACAGGTGTCTTGTCGGCCAAACAATCAACAAGTCGACTAGGGGGGGGGGGGGGGGGGAAATGAGCTCAGCCCGAGTCCATATTCTTTAAATGGAATAATGTATTCCTTGCTTTTATGACCGTTGAACTCAAATTCACTCTCCCCAAAACAGTGCTAAGATCAGTTTCTTATCCGAGATTAAATTCTAATTACATTTCTTAAGTCTGCGATAATACAAGACCCCACAGCATTCGTGACGCTGAATAAATATAAAAACCCGAGGCTACCTGCAAAAAGGATGAGCAGTAGCACTGTATACTACAAAAACGGAGAGAGTAAAAAGACATGAATAAATATCCTGCTGATAAATTATTCATTTGTGTAGCTTCCAGGGTTCCACATGAGTGGTCACAGTTAAAGCAGCCCCAGCATTCGTCCAAACAAGATACACCGGGGAAGCAAAGCGCCAGAGGACTTCCACAGGAGGAAGAGAAATCTGGAACACACTACTGATTTGGCACGACTTCGAGGATACACACTGTACACATACTGGCTGCCAACACAGCATACCCTCTCCTCTCACTGTAGTACGAACACAATGGACAGACTCAGATGGGAAGTGCAAATCCAACTGTCCGAACGAAACAAAAAACACCAACAGCACACACCGACTACACCACACACACACACAGTAGGGATTAATATTTTCCCAGAAAAATCAACCAAGTTTCAGAAGTACTCATTTAAAGCATTTAAAAACCAAGATATGGTCAATATGCTAAGGTTCGTTCTAAATAAGAGTCTCTGCGGCACATTGCCGGTGTTGTGCCGAAAGTCTCCCACCTACCAGAACCGCCCCTTCTATCTTGGGACTGCAAGACCTGGCACACTTCAGAAACATTTTGATAGCTCATGTTGACCAGTAGTGTGTGCCACAGAAAGTATTTGACTCTAGCCACAAAATTAAGGAAATTAGAAGGGGCAGGGGGGGGATTTCGGCAAAGCCATTTTCTTCTGCCTGCCTAAACCCCCCTCCTATTTTCATTGATTTTGTGGCAAGAGTCAAATACTTTGTGGCACACACTACTGGTCAACATTCTGTTCTGAAGTGTGCCCGTGTGTAAAGTTTATACCTTTATTTAACTAGGCAAGACAGTTAAGAACACATTTTCAATGACGGCCTAGGAATGGTGGGTTAACTGCCTTGTTCAGGGGCAGAACGACAGACTTTCACCTTGCCAGCTCAGGGGATCCAATCTTGCAACCTTACCGTTAACTAGTCCAACGGTCTAACCACCTGAGGAGCCTGCCTGTTACGCAAATGCAGTGGAAGCCAAGGTAAGTTGCTAGCTAGCAATAAACTTATCTTATAAAAACAACCATTCATAATCACTAGTTACAACTACACATGGTTGATGATATTACTTGTTTATCTAGTGTGTCCTGCGTTGGATATAATCAATGCCACGCTGGGGGATGATTAACCTGTTAAGCCTACCCCTGTTTACTGCCCCTTCTGGAGGAATTGGGTACCCATATAAAAACAGGATACATTTGTCAAAAGTTGCTAATATATGCATATAAAAAATATTATCGAATAGAAAACACTCTAAAGCTTCTAAAACCGTTTACATTTTGTCTCTATGTAAAGCAGAAGTCTCAGGGCATGCATTCTCCCAAAGTCTCTCGTCATGGAAAAAGTTGGCCCAACTTTGACGTCATCGTATACGCCTTCCCAAACAACTACCGCTCTGGGAACAGTCTGTACGTGTTCAGCGTGAAGCCTGCTTTCAATGGGGCTTCTCATTGTGAGAATCTCGCGCTCACAAGACGTTGAGCGTGCCGAAAGGTCTCGGTCACGCGAAAAAAAAGTGTACGATTATGCGCGCTCTGCTCCGGTGAAGTCTTTTCTTCAGGATCGATTAAAAGACGTGCGTGTTTCGCTTCGTCCTCACAATTGCTGTACACCTTTATAACATGTTAAAGCTTAATTATGAACATTGTTTGACAAGTTTACTCGAAATATAATATATATTTTTGACGTTTTGGTGCGCATCCACTTGAATTTTGCCTAAATTTCGACCGAAATGTGGCTATTTTGAGAACCGAAAGACGCAGACTTGAAAACTAAACGCTGTTTTGGTAAGTATAATCCCTTCCAGGTCTTTTGATGGAAGAACAGCAAAGGTAAGGGAATATTTATGTGTTAATTTTGGGTTTCTGTCGACTCCAAGATAGAGGCATAATGATACATTTGGAGCGCCGACTCCTAGTATAGCCTAGTGAACGCTACCTGTAACGTTAAAAATAAAATGTAACACAGTGATTGCATTTAGAAGAAGTCTATCTTCCTATACATATGTAAAACATGCATATTTAGTCAAAGTTTATGATGTGTATTCCTTGTTAGCTGACGTTATCTGCCGGAGCTATTTCATTTCTCCTGACATTTTAGTAGCATTTTTTGAATGATGCGTCATTGTAAACAGAGATTTATGGATATATATTACAGATTATTGAAAAAAAAATGTACTGTGTAACATGTTATATTACTGTCATCTGATGAAGATTTCAAAAGGTTAGTGAAATGATTTTTTTTTAAATCCTGCGTTTGTTGATTGCATATTTTTTCCTACTTGGCTATGCTAATGAGCTATGTCTGCGGTGGTGGTTTGACATAAATATGTGCTATGTTTTCGCCGTAAAAAAACATTTTAGAAATCTGACTTGTTGCCTGGATTCACAACGAGTGTAGCTTTAATTCAATACCCTGCATGTGTATTTTAATGAACGTTTGAGTTTTAACTAATACTATTAGCATTTAGCGTAGCACATTTGCATTTCCAGAGCTCTAGATGGGACGCCTGCGTGCCAGGTAGGAGCAAGAGGTTAAACAAAAGCGCATTTGCGAAAAAAAAGCACAATTTATGGACGACTGTACCTAACCATAAACACCAATGCCCGTCTTAAAATCAATACACGGAAGTATATATTTTTAAACCTGCATATTTAGCTCAAATAAATCCAGGTTAGCAGGCAATATTAGTCAGGTGAAATTGTCATTCCTCTTCCGTTCATTGCACGCGGTCAGGGTATATGCAACAGTTTGGGCAGCCTGGCTCATTGCGAACAAATATTTGCCAGAATTTCACGTAATTATGACATAACATTGAAGGTTGTGCAATGTAACAATAATATTTAGATTTAGGGATGCCACCCTTTCGGTATTTTATCTAACGGCTGACTGGTAGGCAGCAGCAGGCTCGTAAGCATTCATTCAAACAGCACGTTAGTGCGTTTTGCCAGCAGCTCTTAGCAAGCACAGCGCTGTTTAACTTCAAGCCTATCAAGCCTAATGGCTGGTGTGAAATGGCTATGACTGTTGTCGATGTGTTCCTGGTTCGAGCCCAGGTAGGGGCGAGGAGAGGGATGGAAGCTATACTGTTCCACTGGCAATACTATAGTGCCTATAAGAACATCCAATAGTCAAAAGGTATATTAAATACAAATGGTTGAGAGAAATAGTCCTATAAATTCTATATTAACTACAACCTAAAAACCTCTTACCTTGGAATATTGAAGTCTCATGTTGAAAAGGATCCACCAAGTTTCATATGTTCTCATGTTCTGAGCAAGGAACTCAAATGTTAGCTTTTTTTACATGGCACATATTGCACATTTACTTCTCAAACACTTTGTTTTTGCATTATTTAAACCAAATTGAACATGTTTCATTATTTATTTGAGGCTAAATTGATTTTATTGATGTACGTAGAATGTATGCACACATGACTGTAAGTCGCTTTGGATAAAAGCGTCTGCTAAATGGCATATATTATTATATTATTATTATATTAAGTTAAAATAAGTGTTCATTCGGTGTTGTAATTGTCATTATTTTTTATTTTTATAAATCGGCCGATTAAATCGGTATCGGCGTTTTTGTGGTCCTCCAATAATCGGTATCGGGGTTGAAAAATCATAAATCGGTCGACCTCTAAATGATAGAGTAACTTTGATTACCAATGACATTGTTGTGAACTACGAAACAGGCTGTTCATAAATTCCCAGCGTTATCATGTTCCTCCATTAATTCAACACATTTCAGCAGTAGGCCTAGGCTACCTCGACACAGAGCGCACCAGGATAAGGCTACAGTGTTGTCGGATCGTACAAACTTTGTATCGGCAGTCAAATGACCAAAGTTGCTAAGCTTGCTAGATAACCTCCAACAAATGACATAATCTCCAATTTGGCAAAATTCAGTTAATACCACAGATAGCAGACCAGCTCATGAATAACAGGAAAATGGAGTAAAATTGTTTAAATATCAAGGCATCTTAACGTGGACCATCTGTTTTAAAAAAAAATATCCATAGCCACTCTCATGCAGTTTGTTGATAACACATTCTCTACCGAAGCCCTCATATGGGCAGCAATAGGAAACAGCGAAGAGAAGCAGGTGAAATGCTAGAGGTATTTTGACATGCATAGGCGAGACGTGCTTTGATAAGGTGAGACGTGCTTTGATAATGCCACCTATGGATCACAGAATAAAGTTAGGAGTCAGGATTTGGGGTTTCAGTGGGATTGGGAAAACTGGAATATATAAAGCCAATAGATAAATAAAACATTTGATTTAAGGCTACGTTATTGCATGCTACATTGTTTCTGATCGGTGATAGCTAAATTTGTTTGCTCATCGATCACTTATCCAGCCAGAGATCAATTAACCAATAGACAGAGACAGAGATTCCGTGAAACAAAATCACATTGATTAAGTATCAGACAAGTCACAGGCTTTGAGTCTGAAGTAGGACAGTCTACTACGTGACTGAAGCGCAAAATCCACTTGTGTAACATGCTAGCAAAATGTTCTGATCAGCTAATATGAGCAAACTAGAATAGAGACTGTCATGTGGCGCTCACTTCAAATTTAGCTAACATTTTCCCAGCCTAATTGTTACCAAACATCCAAACGGAGTTTCAGTGACAACAACAATCGGACATTTATTTATCTCGACGAGTCCTCCACGCTCGCCTCAGAGCAGCGCTATCCCAATGAAAACGATGCTGAAATTAGAATCTAGGTGACCCCCTGCTATTGCTTACAATTAGTACAATGGTTGCATTTTACTTTGCATTACATACACCTTGATTACATATCGGTTAAAACACAACCATTAAGCCAAAGAGCCAGACCAACATGATACAAACACGTCTACAGACGTCATAAAGACGTCAGTGAAAACTCAATTGAGACAGACAAACAAACACGCTCCTAAGCGCGATAGTATTTGAAACACAAAACACACCCATGAACATAGAAAGCAAGTGGGAGGGGTGGCAAACATGCATGAACAACTTTGGGATTTGATTCAAACGGTATGAAAAGAAGCGAGACACTGACTCAGGGAATAAAACACTGTGTGAAAGGCAGGAGGTTAGTCACAGTTTTGCTACCAGTCTAAAAGGGCATAAAGATGCACTGCTGCATTAAAAATAATCACTAATCCCCCCCAAATAAAAACGAGCAGCTTCGTCAAAAACCCAAATGAAAAGACTCGTTAAATTCCGGTGTCACTGTGCCTATGGCTCTACAACGTCACGTCCCCCGACCTCCCTCCTGCTCTCACCTTGAGAGAACGTGGAGTCTAGCAAGCAAAAGCGTCGACAAACAAGAAAGCAGAAGCTCTGGAAACAAAGTGCTGCCGTGTCACAACTTCCTGTGGAAATAAACATTCAAACCTCGGGATTATCACCTGCCGAGCAGCTAACCGGAGTAAGACGCGCAAGCGCCGGATTCCCAGCACAGGCCTCGAGCTGCTTTGATCCCGAAGATGCGGTTGACTAAAACACCGCAAACCAGGATGCAGTTTCAAAATACTGTACAAGTAACCATTACCGTCGCCATCAGTTCACCAGACAAGGTAAAAATCTGTCGTTCTGCCCGTGAACAAGGCAGTTAAACCCACTGTTCCCTGGTAGGCCGTCATTGTAAATAAGAATGTCCCTAACTGGACTTGCGTGGGAAACTGGTGGGAAACTGTCCTCTCTCAGGCTGTGGGAACACCTCTGAGTCACTCAACAGAAATGCAACCTCAAATGACTTTCACAAAGAATCCTAATGGAAGAAATTCCTTCATTACCTTCCCATGAAGGCCGTTGGCTTCCTTCTGCGTTTGCACTAATTGGTAAACGGCCAGGCCAGATTCCATATGTATAGCGGATTAAGTTTGCAGAGCTTAAAATGATTTAAAAAGAAAAAAAAACGCCCGTTTTGAATCCCCTTAACTGAAAAGGAGGCCATGTAGGAACTCGTGAATAAACAGAGAAACAAACTGCAAAGTACAAAAAAAAAAAAATTGCCCTGAGGCAAAATAATTAAATATTCTCCCCATCCATGCTTAGCATACAGTCTCCTCCATAAGACCAGGTGCCGCCCACTACATCCACCACCCCCACTCCACCCCCTCAGTGTTGGGTTGGCTGGTGATCCGTGAAGTGTCATGAGATTCCACCAAATGAGAGGGAGGGGGGTTTGCTGGAGTGTCTGAGCAGCCATTGTTGCCAGCATCCAGGGTTCAATCAAAAGGGGGGGGGGGAGTCATGAGAGAGCAGCCTCAAGTAATGATTGGCTAAGAGGAGAGATCTAGAGGGGAGGGACGTGGGACTGGACTTTCGGTGCTCAGAGCCTTGAGGAGAGGTTTGGAATGGGGGGGGGGGGGGGGGGGTCAGAGCAGCCATATGGGGGGCTGTGTCGTCAACAAGGCACAAGGCAGTGGCTAATGAACCAGAGCAAACTTTCACACAACAGGGCCCCTTCTAAGCGCCTGGGGCAGCAGAGCCTTCACACCCACAAAGGGGAAGTCACACTAACCCATAAAGTACAAGCTAGGAGGACAAGCCAGATGACCCTCTGCCACCACTTCAGCAAAACACTGATGGCCAGGCTCCTACTTTCTACCAAACACGTCAACATTCTTCAGGAACATAAATGCTTTTTTAAAACTTTTTTTTAAAGGCACCCCCCTTTCACAAATGACTATTTGAATATGAATACAGTGGAGAGAGGTGTTTGTTTTCACTCTCGTGGTGGTGAAAAGGGTCAGTGTATTGAGGCCAGACGGTGACGTAAACTATCTGCCGTTCTATTGAAGTACTGACACGAGGTGGTGTTACATTTCTCCTGGGGCCATCAAATGTGCCTTTCCTGCTGTAAAACTACCCCCTGGTGCTGTAACGCCCTGAGGGAGGACAGTCGGGGAACAAAAAGCTAGTTACCCTAGGCCTCAGTTCCTGGCCAGTGTCCTGAACAGAAGTAGGTCATGGTTATTGCCCCCATGCTGACGAGATGGGTCGGTCATGGGTTTCAAAAGCCGGGTGGGTCACAGAGAGTCAGTCGAGAAGAGCGACGAATCCCTGAGATGACCATCCCCCTCACCCATAGCCCACATCACTCACAGCACCAATTGAGTCCATGTAGGCTAACAAGCATGCAACCACAGCCTATTCACACTGACCGTAAAGCGTGTGCCAACTGGGCTAGTTTCAGCAGCTTAACAGTAGGAGATCCCCCAGAAGACAATAAAACAACATTAGATTACAGGAAGTGCTTTATGGAATATAATTTCCAGTGACCCACATGCTTCTCAGCCAGGGATTCATCGGTTGTAGAGGGATTCTTAAAGAAGGCTAAATCTAATTCCAAGTAATTACAGTCAACGAATACCCAGAGAAATACAAACACAAGTGGGCTGTAAGACCATGAAAGCTACACAAACAGAACTGTCAGAGGTGCTGAAAGAGTATAGAGTATAGTAGAAACTATTACCCCAGAAGAATGAGAATTGGGGCCTCCCGGGTGGCACAGTGGTCTAGGGCACTGCATCGCAGCGCTAGCTGTGCCACCAGAGACCCTGGGTTCGAGCCCAGGCTCTGTCGCAGCCGGCCGTGACCGGGAGGTCCATGGGGCGACGGCCTAGCATCGTCCGGGTTAGGGAGGCCGGTAGAGATATCCTTGTCTCATTGCGCACTAGTGACTCCTGTGGCGGGCCAGCCCTGCGCCCGGTGTTTCACCTGACACATTGGTGCAGCTGGCTTCCGGGTTGGATGCGCGCTGTGTTAAGAAGCAGTGCGGCTTGGTCGGGTTGTGTTTCGGAGGACACGCTACAACTCCCGTACGGGAGTTGTAGCGATGAGACAAGATAGTAACTACTGGATACCACACGAAATTGGGGAGAAAGGGGGTAAAATTAAAAATGTAAATAAAAAAGGAGGAGAATTCAAAGTAAATATGCAAATTGCCAGCGAGGTAGAGAATATGAGATGCTCTGAATGGTTCTATCCCTGCCACGGCATATCCGTGCCACACAGTAGAGAAAGACGAGATGAACAAGTTTTCATGCACTAAACGAGACAGAACTCAAAAATCATTTGGCTTCCATAATGTAAATGCCAGGTCTTCCGAATGCCTCAGAGGTTAAAAAAAAAAGTTTCAAAAAATTAAAAAAGTTTAATCTATGTACAACCAATTGGGGCCTCACTCAATTCTCAATCATTTTTTTTTTACATGGAACCAGCCATCTTAACTGTCTCACTCAATTTACAGCCAAATCAGATGTTAGGCTTGATTTCTTAGTAACCTTTAAACTGAGTGGATAGCCTGTTAACTTACCCCAAGCTGACAAGGTACAAATCTGTCATTCTGCCACTGAACAAGGCAGTGAACCCACTCTTCCTAGGCAATCATTGAAAATAAGTTGTTCTTAACTGACTTGCATAGTTAAATAAAAGGTAAAATAAAAGAATAATACCTGCCTAACTCATCACTTTAGTGGATGGAGGAAGTAGGGGGGAAAGAGATGATTTTACCACTGTACCCCTCCCACTTATTAATTCATGCCTCCCAAGGATTCCCTGACAGTCCAGGAACAAAAATACTTTCGTTTCCCACCCTGTAATTTTGTACTTTCAATTACTGCTGCGTGATTTGCCTCCGGTTTTGGAGAAACGGTAGGCTCTTAAATAGAGGAAATGATCCACAGGGGGCAGTCCCGGCACTCCCCTAATGCCCAGATCGATTTTCATTCGGAGTGAAACACTCCCGATTGATCAATTCCTCCCCACCACTAGCCAAGCGGAGGTGGCTGGACTGGGCCAGTAAAGCCCAGCTCGGTCGGACTTGCTCAGTTTCGTCCCACCTGGTCTCTCAGCTGCCGCAGGCCAAGAGCCACGTCGTCATGGTAATCCCTGTGGTGACTGTGGGCCGCCACGGCACAGACAGAATTCACAACGCATCCTCGCTCCGCACACACACGCCACAGAGGTGTGCAGACACACGAACACAGATGCAAAGCAAACCGACATATCAGCATGATCAGGAGCAACCCCCACAGAGTCGGGGCCGACGGTCATAGAGTACAAAGCCTCGACAACGGACATTCTGATTGTGAGGGAACCATAAACATAAACACGTCGAGGAGAAATTGGATGAATAGATTGACAGATGAGATAAAAAAAATGTCCACGCCGGTGTAGGCTAGACTACATCTTCCATGGAAATAATCAAACGGCGCCAATTAGGGCAAACTAGCATTCCCCGCTAATTTCCTGCTGGTCATTAGCATACTTTGCTGTGATCATGGCCCAGTGCTTAATTTAAGTGAGAGGAGGACGATGAAATATTCATGATGTATTAATCTGACAAGAGTAAGCAAACAACTGCGACCCCCCCCCCCCCCCCGAGTATCAGGCCGTGGCATGCAGCAAAATGACATGTTCCGTGTTAACCTCGAGTGCCACATCCACTCTACTATCATGCCAAGATCTGTCCAGAGAATAACTGCCATCGACGTGTGAAAATGGTATTCATAATGCTACTTTAAACATGATAAGACGGGGATGCAGTCTTCGCTTGGCCAGGTTTGCTAATTCATCTCTGGCACAGTGTCAACAAAATGCCACGCTCTGCGTCGTAAAGGAGGAAATGGAAATATGGCAGCAAGCCACCGCCTCCCCAAATCACATCAGTGTTGCCATTTCATTCTGATCGCACAGAATGAACGAGAGAGAGAGAGAGAGAGAGAGCGCAACACAGCATGGCCAGCCCCCTCCTCTTCAAGAGGATTTACTCAAGTGGGAACATTCCTGCTGATGACGCAGTTGCGAAAATGAAAAATGCACCATCCCTCCGACCCATCCCTCGGCCTGATATTACAGCCTTGGGGGGGCTTCATACAGGAAAGAACACAGACACATAAAATGCACACGTACATTGGGTAACTCTTAGACATGCAGTGCACACTCAAAACACTCTGGCTCTCATAAAAACACCCCCATTCAACGTAGTGGAGGAGTCCCTGGAGTGACCTTGAGATGTGGCGGCCTGCTAGTGAAGTGGCTAAAGTACAAAGTCAATACCGGCCGACAAAACTGGTTAACTATTAAATGGGGGATCATGATCTAGCCGTCTGCTGGGAAAGTTGTAAGGAGGAAGAAACAAGCAATACGCAGCAAAACCCAAGAGAGGAGGCATGTGGAAAGTTGGGACAGATTTCACAGCTTGAGAGTACTCTGATATAGGCTGTAATGTAACTAGCAGCACAGACACGGAGTACGCCCAACATTAGGAACACCTTCCTAATACAGAGTTACACCCCCCCCCCCCCCTTTGCCCTCAGAGCAGCCTCAATTTGCCGGGGCATGGACTCCACAAGGCGTCGAAAGCGTTCCACAGGGATGCTGGCCCATGTTGACTCCACTGCTTCCCACAGTTGTGTCAAGTTGGCTGGATGTCATTTGGGGTGGTGGACCATTCGTGAGACACACAGGAAACGGTTGAGTGTTACAGTTCTTGACACAAACTGGTGTGGCTGGCACATACTACTCTGTAGCGGTGCGTGGGTAACAATCACCGGGGAAGCCAAGCCAATAGAAAAACCATATGACAACCTGTTGTGATAATTGCGGTTTTTGCTCTACAACCCATTCGTTCAGACTCCACTGTGAGACACCATAATGACGTGACAATTTTTTTTTTTTTAAAGGACAGTCACAGTGGCAGAATAAATTCAACTACACGCACGTTTGTTTCATCACAAAACCAGAGAACATCTGTCTGGTGAAGTCCACAAGCAAATACTGCACGTAACAAACAGTTCTATGACCTGCAGCATGGTCAAGCAAGTCCATGTTTGTCCGTTTACTAAAACTACTGATTTAGAACCACAGAGAGTTCAGATTTAGAACCACAGAGAGTTCAGATTTAGAACCACAGAGAGTTCAGATTTAGAACCACAGAGTTCAGATTTAGAACCACAGAGAGTTCAGATTTAGAACCACAGAGAGTTCAGATTTAGAACCACAGAGAGTTCAGATTTAGAACCACAGAGAGTTCAGATTTAGAACCACAGAGAGTTACCACAAGTCAGCACAAAGACAACAGGAGCACTGACTGATATTCCAGCACCATTTCAACTTAAAACATCGAATCAACAAGGCAATTTTCTTAGTTTGATACACTGAAAACAATTTAGTCATGTGGCTGTCCATGGTACTGATTTGTGTCCGTCTGTGTGTAAGTTTTTAAGTTGACCCACCCTATTTGTAGACTAGTTGAACACCAATGCTATCCTCCTCTCTTTCATGATGGCAAAACAGTCTATGGCTCTGTCATACAGTACACTTTGTTTTCATTGGCTACCTAGCTAAAATGTTTGCTAGCCTAACTTCCTCACATGGGCAACAATGAACCAGCTAAGATGGCTAGCTAGTTAATGTAGGCTTACATCTAGGTTACATATTGAACTTCAATCTGCCCAGGCCAGTGGCACAATATATGCATTTATGGTAAGTTCAGAATCAATCTTAATCATTGGCCTGTACAGAGAATTAAGTCAAAACCAATTTAGCAAGCCAGCTACTGCAGGACATCAACAAAAGGGGTACCAGAAAACAGACACATTTGTCTGACAATGATGTTTTGCTTAGGATGTTTGATTGGTGTGAAGTCAAATCAAAAACTGGCCTCCCTTTCGGGGTGTTTTGCTGCACCAGGACAACCCACTGTTGACCTCAGCTCAAATTATTATTTTTTTTTTTATATCAAGGTAGGCCAGATGCTTTCTGTGCTACAGCTCTTTCATT
Organism: Oncorhynchus gorbuscha; assembly: GCF_021184085.1. NCBI lineage: Eukaryota > Metazoa > Chordata > Actinopteri > Salmoniformes > Salmonidae > Oncorhynchus > Oncorhynchus gorbuscha. Next base: position 42,109,726 of record NC_060181.1, on the reverse strand, counting down.
CAGATGCTTTCTGTGCCAAATGCTACAGCTCTTTCATTCTAGACAGCATCAGATACATGGGCTACACACATACTGAGACAGAGGTTCTGTTTCCCCTCACTCTGATGATTTCTCCGGTGAGTTTCAGCCACCTGCGAATTGACCGAAAAATTCTGAAAAACAGACTAAAGAGAAAAATCATTTTTTACTTGTCATCCATGAAGACACGCCAATGCTACTACCATACCCCATTCAAAGGCACTGAAATATTTCATCTTACCCATTCACCTTCCGAATGGCACACTAAGACAATCCATGTCTCAATTGTCAAGGCTTAAAAATCCTTCAACAGTGTCCGGGGCTACCAGGCACTGCCTGTGTGTGAACGTGTGTTTTAAAAGCCTTCCCAGATCTGCTGCTCCTGCCACATTCCTCTTAGAGGCTGAAAGGTCACAGGTCAAGAGTGGAAAAAGGTTGAGATGAGGCACCACGTTGAGAGTTCCATCGTTTTACAGCTCTATGGAAAGAGCATATTTTAAAAATATATATACACCCCTGATTGTGAGAGACACTCTGGCTGTGAACGCAGCCCAATGGAGTATGCACCAGTCCAAGCCATGTCAGTGCTAACCTGAGCAGTCGAGAGAAAATTACCTGGAATTTAGATAATGGGTGACATTTCTACAGGTGACAAGAGCCAAAAGCATCACTCTGGGAGAAGAGCAGATCGCAAGGGCAGATAAAGGGGAGAAAGATGACAAAAATGGACCAGCACTTACGTGTGGGGATGTTGTTAAAGCAGATTTGCAATTGGCGGTGTGTCATAGGGCAGCGTGTTCTCATTTCAGTGAGTTTTGGTTCATGAAAAGTTCAGTTTTAGTTCAATTTCCCTTTGACCAAACTAGGCCTATAGATAGAGTTCGTCCCAACTGGCATCCTATTCCCTGCATTACTTTAGGCCCTGGTCAAGACAAAGTAGTGCACTATATAGGGAATAGGGTGCCATTTGGGACGTAGGGCTAGTTATGGCCACTCACAAGTGTCTGGATATATTCAGTCTTCAATGTAGTACGGTTTTATCCAATCTCTCACTTCCCTAAACTTTTAAACAGTAACATCATTGGCCTAAAGTATGAGGGGGGGGGGGGGTGAGTTATCACATGCCTGAGTTTACTGAGGATTTAGAGACATATTCAAATCAGAATTAGGCAACGCAGCCTAAAACAAACCTGCGTCACTCTCTGAGAAATCAACTTGGCAATGCGCTTACGATTCGTGTAAACTTCAAAGTTTCCTACCATGGTTACAATGGGATACCTGTCCTTTGGGTGATTTGACTTAAACTGGCATCATTGCGACCCAACAAGAGATGTGGTCTCCACGATCAGTGAGAATACGCAAAGCACAACCCTAGCCAACTGTCAAAGTAATATGGCCATGACGATGAAAATGATTTGGGATGCAGGCCAGGCCTTATTACATTAACAGCAACACACAACAGAGTTCCAACTGATTTGGCTAATAAGTCTAGGCCTAATAAATATTGTGCTTTTTCATTATAAATGGGAGTTTATAGCAGTGTGATGCAAAGGTCACACATTCCCACAGTGCACAATGCTTTATTCTGTTAAAGTAAACTACAAATAAAACGTTTCAGTACATATCCTCGTTTGGCTACAGTATCAGTGAAGTGGGTTCAATTCCTGTGTACGAGGGGGCGGTGTCCGGGGTGATTTTAGGCAGATCCGGGAAAGGTAATGGACAGGCTGGCTGGAGACTTTTTTTTTTGTTCACACTTGAAAGGGAGCGAGGTTAGGGGGTAGGCCAGGAAGGGAATCATAAACCATTGCAGTCCCTGAGAATGGCAGTCAATGGCTTTGTGTGCCAATAAAATGAGTTCACAATCTGCTCACAAAACACACACCGTACCGCACGCCATGGAGACCCTTAAGGATGCACGCATGGGTGCCCAGTTTTGGAATGGTAAAGGACACCCATTCGTAAACTCTTATGGAGACCAAAGGTGGTCACTGTTCATGTACACCGTGGTAATATGACCGAAACCACACTTAGAAATGCGTTTTAATCCATCAACACATAACTTACTTGTCATATTCTGCGTTGTCCTTTTCACAGCGTGCGTCCTTGTGTTTCTGCCAATCCTTGCCGTGTTTGCAGGTGGTGAGGAGCACCACGTCCTCCTGGTTATGGACATGATATAAGGCATTCCTCGTGTCTGACCCTATCCCTGTAAGGTATCGCTTCCCCTTAAACACGAGCATGTATTTCCTGAAAGGTGGGATGGAGTTGTACTTTAGGTACCCCCTGTCCCCTCCGGTCCTAGGGTGCTCCTTGGAGAACAGCGGGATGGACACGTCAAAGTTGGGCCTGAAGATCTCGGTACTGATGCTGGCCTTGGCCAACATGGCCTGGCCTATGTCGAAACCTAGGTCTTCCGTGTAGTCCGGCCATGTCCCAGAGTACAAGTTAAATATGAGGTGGTTTCTGCCATTGTTCCAGAGATGAAGGTTCTGGACCTTGGTTTTGAGATTGTGCACGTACTGCGGAGACAGCGAGTCCCGGTCCAGGGTGTCCAAGCTCAGGATGAATAGACAAGCTTGACCCGGGTCAGTGGTGTAGAACCTGGATCCCTCAACAATCGACAAAATATTCTGGTAACTTTCAGAGATTTTCTCCCCTTTCTGCTGGGGGTAGACATACACTTTGAAATCGTTCCTTTTGCATGCTGAGAAATCAAAGCACGAATCCATGCGACATCTTTTGCCTTTGTACACACTTGTGTTAACGTCCCTCTTTTGCCTTGGCGATATGTGAATGTTGTATTCCTCGGTGTCCGGTTGATCCCAGAGTAGGAATTGTTGTAAAGGGTCCGAGAAGTGTGGCCACGGCTGGTCGGGGCGATATCCATTGTGGCTACGGTCATGCCGGTTCCTGCCCGAAGATGGAAGTGGTACACCTCCAAAGTAGAACAGTAGAACTAGACATGTACCGGCAGAGAGCAGGATTAAATATCGTTTTTTGGCCTGCATGTGTCCTACGAATAGGGGCAAGTTGGTTACAAATAAATTCGAAGTGGCCAGAAGTTAGGCTCTCACCACTTCCAACTGCACCCCTCTGCCATCTTCCAGCCCGCAAAGATTTCAAACTCGCGTCTTCCCCCTTCTTCGTATTCCGTGCCCCAATCCAGCGATTGATCCAGAGCATGTGGGCGATTTTAAATGCGTTTTCTCCCCCTTCTAGCTGGTTTTATCATTTCACTCCCTCGACCAAGTAAAAACAAATCAGATATCCTACGCTCTCTGCCCCTCTCGCTCCCTCGCTCATACAGCCAAGCTGTATTCAAATGCTAAACTGCGCCCGGTTAGAGGTGCCCGAATGCTTTTTATTAGCTCTTTCCCCTGCGAGAGTAGCGGCAGGGGCTCGTGAGGTTCCCTGCCTTGGCCAACACAGTAAAGGTATCCCACGTCTGAGATGTAAAAGTCGTTAACACGCCGGCTGGGATTTAAAGCAGTCGGTGTGGCGGGTTTAGATCCAGAGGTCTCGGAGTAGAATTAGTCTTGTTCCTCGCGCTTTCTAAAGCGACATTTCACTCCATGGTTCCATAAACGACCGAGTAAAGCGTAGTAGAACAAGAGCGGTTCATCAGTGCAAATGTAGCCTCACAAATCCCTGCATTTCTCTTATATTTTAATCTCCCGACAGACCTCATACACGCAACAAAAAAAATAATCTCATCGGAAAATAGGGCCTGATATAAACGAAGAAACGGACGCAACGATCTCAGACAGTACTTACAGTTACAATGTGACTTCGCAAATGCATTGAAATTGTTACCGATATGGGATTCCTTGATCCTAGTGTCCAATTACCAAACACTCAATTGTTCCGATTCTTAGTCTGTAATGTTCCAATCCCGACACGATGGGAAGCAGATTTGACGTCCCATCAGTGTGTATGCGCTTTTCTCATTGGTCTATCCTTGGGACCGGAAAAGGCAGTGCTTCGAATGCACCCATTCACAACTGGAGCGCTCTCGCCGAAGAATTTAAAGCGCGAGTAAAAATATCGAAAACTATCGAATACTTTGCGCAATAAGTATATTATATATATATATATATATATATATTGTTTTTCCAAATTATATTGCAAGTAATGATTATAAACTGTCACCATTGTCTTGAAATAACTAGTTTGATGTTATTTTCTGTAGAAGAGGTTGACGCTGTGGCCAAGAACCAGTGTTGCTTTAGTGTGCAAACAAAATTACGGTAACCAAACGTGAGTGCCCTACGGTAACGTTTACACAGAACAAATTGATGGTTCATGAGTGAGTGAAAGTGTAGGCCTATAGGTTGATCAGACATAATACATCTAAAGATTTTCACAAACATATAAAAAATAATTCCTTTAAAACTATAAATGTGCAGAGCCGAAAAAGATAGTCTCACACAAACCAAAGTGCACTGACTAATGACAAATATTGATAGCTCCAAATCGCTTTTGAGGAGGCACACCATGCCTCATAATCTACACAGCTGCCATTTTGTGGAACAACACTCAGAGGCTGGGTGAAGGGGCCATCCTCGTTTTTTTTATGGCCAATTAGTTTAGGAAGAAGGGGGGGTGGTAATTAAACATGACCAATGAGAGGGACCGGCTGGGAGCTGGGCCAGAATCCTGGGGGTTAGCCCAGTTTTACCCTTTTCATACTGCATTGCCGAGTCCGACCTGAACCATACCGTGCTGGCAAAAAATGTTTTTTGCACATTCGCCTGATTCACACTATTGTGCCAACCTGAACCATACTGTACTGGCTCAGATATTTCCTCTTCTTATGGTCTTTTCCAGCTTGGTTCCATAAATTATGGATGTGTGGAACCTGTACCCAGGCCAGTTCAATACAGCTCAGCTTAGTTTGGCTCGGCTCAGTAGTGTAAATAGGGTATTAGTGTGCCGTTGAGACAAAGCCTCCTTTAGGCCCCCAACACCAGCCACCTTTAGGGCCATAGGGACCCCTCCATTTACTTTTGAAAGTAATTGTGCCCCCCGTGCTATTCGTGGCAATCACTTGCTGGCAATTACATTTAATTTAATCACCAATTAATTGCTGTTATAATTCATAACTAATCTGACCCACTTTTCCTACATGGTGTTACATGAGATCTTTTATTTTATTGAATCCTTATTTAACTAGGCAAGTCAGTTAAGAACAGATTATTATTTACAATGACAGGCTACACCGGCCAAACCCGGACGACGCTGGGCCAATTGTGCGCCGCCCTATGGGACTCCCAATCACGGCCGGTTGTGATACAGCCTGGAATCAAACAAGGATGCCTTAGACCCCTGCATCACTCGGGAGCCCCACCCGGGAGCTAAAGGAACCAACTCCAGACAGGGCACCTCTGGTTGGTTGAGAACAGCTGGATTACCTGAAGGATTGCTATGGTTCCCCTGGTATACAGATGAGCTGTTTGTGAAGCAGCACTTCCTCCCCGCATCGGCAGGCGACTGTGATAAAGGCCACGGTAAATTAGGACGGCGGTAAACAAATACCCACGGCTGGGAAGGTAATCCCAGGGTTCAGGGAGTTCTAGGCAGATGGAAGACAAAACAGCCTTTGAGAGTGCAGATCGGGCACAGATAACTCCCCTTAGGATGATGTAACGAGCTCGAGTGCTCCAGGAGGCTGGAGACGCAGATAGACCTGGATAAAGGATGTGTGTCTGTGTGTGTGTGTGAGCACAAAAACAGACAACCACAACAGGGCCGTGTAACCCAACCTCAAAATCCCAACACACCCTCATTGGGAACCAAAACACAGCAGGCCAGGATTTGTTGTGGGGGGGGGACAATAAAGGGTCTGCAAACCTAATAGAGGTCACTTTGTACAGACAGGGAGAGGGAGAGGCTCATAAAAACATGGAATTGAGTTCTATTGATGTGATCTCCTATTCATGATCTCCTTGGGAGTGTGTTCTACTGTACACAATGTTTATCCCTGGCATTGTTGTGATGGGTTTAGGATACATTACACCTATTCAAATATTCACTCCACATCCATTGTCTTGTCACCCACGTGTTCTAATCATTTCTCAAGGATGATATCTGCAAACTCGGAGAGGTGAAAAGTTCGGAGGAGAAATATCAACTTAATCTAATAGAATCCCGGTCATTTAAATCCTTGAGGGCTCAACATCCCAATGCAATAAACATTGGTGGTAGACTTTCCCAAAGACAATAGACATCTCACAACAACGCCTAAAAAGGCCAGAGGACTTTTCGGTAAGTCATATAGTACAGTAGCATTGTACAGGCACAGTGCGACTCATGTAGCTACGGCTACTGAGTGGGAGTTAGTGTGGTCTTGGAAGTTGTGTTCTCCTTCTCTCACGCTCACGGAATACCTCTAGGCGAATGAATGTTAAGTTGGGGTTCCCAGCCTTTTCAAATGCTGCTCAGAGCTTTGTGTGTGGGATGCTATAGCAATCTTCCTCCTTTTTATTTCTTTATTTCAAATGACCTTTAGACTGCAGGAGCAGGGATTTCTTTAGGCAAAGTGAGGGTTTAAATGTTCTGGGATGTGGGAGGAGGACGGTCATCGTTTGCAGGGCTCAAAGCGAGCTGGGGCCGAAACGCTGAAATTTCATCCGGAATTCTACTGGGACGCCAAGGCAGCAAATGAACTGGAGCAGGTTAGATGTGGTGATAGGGTTTTGTCCTCATTAAAAATCCCTGCCGCTGACTCCTGAACCACTCATTTGTATTCCACTGCAAGTTATCCGAGGCGGAGTTTGATTTGGGATTTGGGTGATATTGAAGCCGGGAGAATACTTTTTTTTATATTGTTCTTTGCAGAGTTTCTCATAAAAAAGCCTGCAGGAGGTACTTTACATATGGCATTGTTTTAAACTATATGATTAAAGAAAGAATCTCTTATTTTCAATTGAGTGGCTTAGGAAAGAAGAAACAACAGAAACTCAGAGTTTGGAGATCCTTAGATGATGAAGAGTGTCAAATACCAACCTAACGGAGACTTACCACATCAAATATGACTATCACACAAGTAACTGCAGAACCGAATCATAACAAGTGTCAGTCTCATTAAAACTCTATATACTATTTTATTAAAATGAATAACAGCACTGATTTCAACTATTTGAAATATGCTGATGTTGCAGAAGTGGATGGGTACTACAGTGCATGATGATTTGCGTGTGTTCAAAGCAAAGTAGCTAATTCCCATTAGGGATTCCCACTGCATGCTAATCCACTTAATGTACAATTATCCATGCAAACCACAAGTGCATAGAATAATAAACAGACTTTACTAATCCCACTGATACTGGGTGTAAATAATATAGAACACAGACCATGTCAGCACACTATTCATAGTGAAACCAATCTCACACACACACACACACACACACACACACACACACACACACACACACACACACACACACACACACACACACACACACACACACACACACACACACACACACACACACACACACACACACACACACACACACACACACACACACACACACACACACACACACACACTTTACAGCCTTATTTTAAAATTGATTAAATTAAATGTTTTCCTTATCATTCTACACACAATAACCCATAATGGCAAAGTGAAAACTGTTTTTTAGAAATTTTAGCAAATTTATAAAATAAAAAAAACGAAATACCTTATTAACATGAGTATTAAGACCCTTTGCTATGAGACTCGAAATTGTGCTCAGGTGCATCTTGTTTCCATCGATCATCCTTCAGATGTTTCTACAACTTGATTGGAGTCCACCTGTGGAAAATTCAATTGATTGGACATGATTTGGAAAGGTACACACCTGTCGATATAAGGTCCCACAGTTGACAGTGCATGTCAGAACAAAAACCAAGCCATGAGGTCGAAGGAATTGTCCGTAGAGCTTCAAGACAGGATTGTGTCGGCACAGATCTGGGGAAGGGTACTAAAAAATGTCTGCAGCATTGAAGGTCCCCAAGAGCACAGTGGCCTCAATCATTCTTGAATGGAATAAGCTTGGAACCAGCAAGACTCTTCCTAGAGCTGGCAGCCCGGCCATACTGACCAATCGTGGGAGAAGGCCTTGGTCAGGGAGGTGACCAAGAACCCGATGGTCACTCTGACAGAGTTCCTCTGTGGACATGGGAGAACCTTCCAGAAGGACAACCATCTCTGCAGCACTCCACCAATCAGGCCTTTATGGTAGAGTGGCCAGACGGAAACCACTTCTCAGTAAAAGGCACATGACAGTCTGCTTGGAGTTTGTCAGGCATCTAAAGGACTCTCAGACCATGAACAACTAGATTCTCTGGTCTGATGAAACAAAGGTTGAACTCTTTGGCCTGAATGCCAAGCGCCACATCTGGAGGAAACCAGGCCCCACCACTACGGTGAAGCATGGTAGTGGCAGCATCATGCTGTGGGGATGTTTATCAGCAGCAGGGACTGGGAGACTAGTCAGCATCAAGGGAAACATGAGCGGGGCAAGTACAGAGAGACCCTTGATTAAAAACCTGCTCCAGAGTGCTCAGGACAACAGACTGGGGCGAAGGTTCACCTTCCAATAGGACGACGACCATAAGCACACAGCCAAGACAACACAGGAGTGGGTTCGGGACAAGTTTCTGAATGTCATTGAGTGGCCCAGCCAGAGCCCGGACTTGAACCCAAACTAGCATCTCTTGAGAGACCAAACAATGGCTGTGCAGCGATGCTTCCCATTCAACCTGAGAGAGCTTGAGAGGATATGCAGAGAAGAATGGGAGAAACTCCCCAAATACAGGTGTGCCAAGCTTTGTAATCGTTGCCAAAGGTTATTCAACAAAGTACTGAGTAAAGGGTCTAAATATTTACATAAGTGATAGTTCAGTTTTTATTTATTATGGGGTATTGTGCGTAGATGGATATTTAATCAATTTAAAAATAAAGCTGTAACATGACGTGAAAAGTCAAGGGGTCTCAATACTTTCCGAATGCACTGTGCGGTATACACACGGTATATTCCATCCACATACACACAATCTCTTCCTGTCTTTTTCTTTGAAGAGATGCAGGGGAAAAGCCCTCCATTGCTGTGTGACTTAGTGTATTAAGTCCACTGCCAAACATCTAAGCAGGCTTTTCTCACCCCTTTGAACTGCCTTGTGCCCGATCCTCCATTTCCCTCTTCCAATCTGCTTGGATGGAAGCAGAGAGCTGGATGCAGTCCTTACCATGATTCTTTGCTGGAAAGATGCTCCTAACACTGTGAGGAAATAGTCCCTCTTTCTCTCACCCTTTCTCTTGTTTTACCCATTTTAATGACTTCTTGTTCTAATTTTAGACAGCTCCAGGAAGAGCAAGATATAGTGTTAAAGAGACGTGAGAGAGATGGGGTGAGTCAGTGAGAAAGAGAACTTACAGTATGTGCTTTGATGCTGTCAGTATATAGCACATACCACTGATTACTCATAGTCAAATAGACATGGCTCAATTTCTCACCAGTGATGTAAAATTAATCAGAAATCCATTTCATAAAGCACATAAAGAAATCAATTTTCGAACGGAGTAAGAGAACCATTTTCTAACGTAGAAACACTGCGGGGATAGATCAAAGACCCACCCCTCATAGTCCCCTCGCAGGAGAACAAGGAATGCAGGCAGCTGGGTTGATGGAGGAGAAAATGACGCACACAAAAGGTCAAAATGACAAGTGAGGACATGTCAGACTATTCACATGACTTGACAGTACTGGGTTAATTATGAATGTCCTGTTGCATTAGTCTTATCGCTACACAAAGTAGAACAGACTACTGAGGACTGGGAGCCTCTTAGAACTGTGCAATACTAACCAGAAACCATGGATTGATGGCAGCATTCGCGCAAAACTGAAAGCGGGAACCACTGATTTTAATCATGGCGCCCGGAAACATGACCGAATAGAACAGTGTAGCTAACGTCAGTATAGAGACAAAGTAGAGTCGCAATTCAACGGCTCAGACACCAGACATATGTGGCAGGATCTACAGTCAATCACGGACTACAAAAGGAAAACCAGCCCTGTCGCAGACCCCGATGTGTTGCTCCCAGACAAATTAAACACATTTTTGCTCACTTTGAGGACAATACAGTGCCACTGACATAGCCCGCTAGCAAAACCTGTGGGCTCTCCTTCAACGTGGCCAACGTGAGTAAAACATTTAAAAGTGTTAACCCTCGCAAGGCTGCCGGCCTAGACATCATCCCTCGCCGCATCCTCAGAGCATGCGCAGAACAGCTGACTGCTTTGTTTATGGACATATTCAATCTCTCCCTATCCCAGTCTGCTGTAACCATATGCTTCAAGATGTCTACCATTGTTCCTGTTCCCAAGAAAGGTAAGGTAACTGAACTAAACGACTATCGCCCCGTAGCACTCACTTCCGTCATCATGAAGTGCTTTGAGAGACTAGTCAAGGATCATATCACCTCCACCCTACCTGATACCTTATACCCACTCCAATTTGCATACCGGCCCAATAGGTTCATAGACGACGCAATCACACTACCCTAACCCATCTGGACAAGAGGAATACCTATGGTAGAATGCTGTTTATCGACTACAGCTCAGCATTTAAAACCATAGTACCCTCCAATCTCGTCATTAAGCTCAAGACCCTGGGTCTCGACCCCGCCCTGTGCAACTGGGTCCTGGACTTTCTGACGGGCCGCCCCCAGGTGGTGAGGGTAGGAAACAACATCTCCACTGCCCTGATCCCCAACACCCACAAGGGTGCGTTCTCAGCCCTCTCCTGTACTCCCTGTTCACCCATGACTGCGTGGCCATGCATGCCTCCAACTCAATCATCAAGTTTGCAGACAACACTACAGTGGTAGGCTTGATTACCAACAACGACGAGACAGCCTACAGGGAGGAGGTGAGGGCCCTCGGAGTATGATGTCAGGAAAATAACCTCACACTCAACAAAACAAAGGAGATGATCGTGAACTTCAGGAAACAGCAGAGGGAGCACCCCCCTATCCACATCGACGGGACAGTAGTGGAGAAGGTGGAAAGTTTTAAGTTCTTCAACGTACACATCATGGACAAACTGAAATGGTCCACCCACACAGATAGCGTTCTGAAGAAGGAGCAACAGCGCCTCTTCAACCTCAGGAGGCTGAAGAAATCTGGGTAGTCACCGAAAACACTCAGAAACTTTTACAGATGCACAATCAAGGGCATCCTGTCGGCCTGTATCACTGCCTGGTACGGCAACTGCTCCACCCACAACCGTAAGGCTCTCCAGAGGGTAGTGAGGTCTGCACAACGCATCACTGGGAGCAAACTACCTGCCCTCCAGGACACCTACAGCACCCGATGTCACAGGAAGGACAAAAAGATCATCAAGGACAACAACCACCCAAGCCACTGCCTGTTCACTCTGCTATCATCCAGAAGGCGAGGTCAGTACAGGTGTATCAAAGCTGGGACCAGGAGAGTGAAAAACAGCTTCTATCTCAAGGCCATCAGACTGCTAAACAACCATCACTAACATTGAGTGGCTGCTGCCAACATACAGACTCAAATCTCTAGCCACTTTAATAATTGGATGCAATAAATGTATCACTAGTCACTTTAAACAATGCCACTTTATATAATGTTTACATACCCTACATTACTCATCTCATATGCATGTCCTGTATTCCACCATCTACTGCATCTGGCCTATGTCGCACGGCCATCGCTCATCCATATATTTATATCTAAATGTTCTTAATCATCCCTTTACACTTGTGTGTAACAAGGTAGTTGTGAAATTGTTACTCGTCAGATATTACTGCACTGTCGGAAATAGAAGCACAAGCATTTCGCTACACTCGCATTAGCATCTGCTAACCATGTGTATGTGACCAATACAATGTGATTTGATTATACAGTAGACAGTGTATGAAACATTATGAACACCTGCTCTTTCCATGACCAACTGACCAGGTGAATTCAGGTGAAAGCTATGATCCCATATTGATGTCAATTGTTCAGGGTGTCAAACTCATTCCATGGAGGGCCTAGTGTCAGCTGGTATTTGTTTTTTTCCCCTTTCAATTAAGACCTAGACAACCAGGTGAGGGGAGTTCCTTACTAATTAGTGACCTTAATTCATCGATCAAGTGAATGGGAGGAGCGAACACCCGCAGACACTCGGCCCTCCGTGGAATGAGATTGACACGTGGTGTAGATGAAGGGGAGGAGACAGGTTAAAGGAGTTTTTTAAAAGCCTTGAGACAATCGAGACATGGATTGTGTGTGTGTGTGTGTGCCATTCAGAGGGCGAATGGGCAAGACAAGAGCTTGAAGTGCCTTTAAAACGGGGCATGGTAGTAGGTGCCAGGCTCACCGGTTTGTGTCAAGAACTGCTGGGTTTGTCAACAGTTTCCCATGTGTATCAAGAATGGTCTTACCGCCCAAAGGACATCCAGCCAACATGGGCCAGCATCCCTGTGGAATGCTTTTGACACCTTTGTAGAGTCCATGCCCCGACGAATTGAGGCTGCCCTGAGGGCAGAAGGACATCTTCCTAATATTGTAACTCAATGTTAGGTGTTCTTAATGATTTGTACACTCAGCATAGCGCACTCAGTGTACAGTATTTTTATTTAGTGTTATTACCAGGTGTTTTAAATGGCAGCAGGAGTTCTACCATGTAGGCATATATATGATGGTGTTTAAGTAAAAAAAACACTTTCTATTGTTGAAAAAGTGTTGTTCCGCTATTCGCAACAAAGTAATCTAATCACTGATAAGTCTTACATCGTGAAATGTAATCAATCGATTTATCTTGTATGGTAAAAAACCCATCTCTTCATATTCCATGGAGTAGAAAACACCGTGTTAAAATGACACTAGAAACTCAATCCACTGACTGTTTTTCCCTCAAATATAATGGATTAGTCTGCAACATTCCTGGTCTATCAACCTTATATGGTAAAAACACACATTTTCTCTCAATATTCCATGTTTACACGGTGCATATAAACTATCGATTGAAGTCGTTGAGCTGACGTTTGCTATCCGCTGACACAGCTTGTATTGTATTTACATTTTACATTACATTTAAGTCATTTAGCAGACGCTCTTATCCAGAGCGACTTACAAATTGGTGCATTCACCTTATGACATCCAGTGGAACAGTCACTTTACAATAGTGCATCTAAATCTTAAAGGGGGGGGGGGATACTTATCCTATCCTAGGTATTCCTTAAAGAGGTGGGGTTTCAGGTGTCTCCGGAAGGTGGTGATTGACTCCGCTGTCCTGGCGTCGTGAGGGAGTTTGTTCCACCATTGGGGAACAAACTCATTGGTTCCTCTTGGATGTTTTGTTCTCCGAGCGGCCTTTCGTAACCATCCTGGATTTACCACAGAATATTGTATCTTGCTGCTCTCGCATCTGTGTTGTTGTTGCTGCTGCTGCTGATTCATGCACTTTTGATTGCCTGGATTCCGCAATTAACTCGGTCAGGCAAACAATGCTGGAGGATGTCTTTGGAACAAACACTGTTTAGAGGTATGGATTCAAATGTAGGAGGGAAGACTGATGTCAGCGCGAAAACAAAGCCGAAATCTCCCATCAATATAGTTGTGACGTGTAGATGAAGACAAATATTCATGTACTTTATTCTATGGCTGATCATTTGGAATATCATAACATATGATTAGGGCCCTGTGTCATTTATGGTCAGGGAATGTGGTCAGGAAAAACTCCTGGCTTTACCCAGGACGAAAAACATTTTCTCATTCACGTTGTATTTTCAGCCCTTGTTTTCCGAGACTTTTTGTTCTTGATCACGTAGGCCCAATCTCTCTCTCCTTCTCTTCCGCTTGTCATCTGTTGGCTCGCCCTGTCTCTTCCTCTCCTTTCCTCTGTTTCTCCTCCCTCCTCCCTCCTCATTTGCTTCCTGATTTGTTTTGTCCCGGGAAAAAGAAACAGAGATGAAAATTAAAGTCAGTTAGGCGTGGGTGCCGAGAAGGAAGGAGTGTGGGTGGGGATGAGAAGGAAGGAAAATAGTGTGTGGGTGGGGATGAGAAGGAAGAAAAGTAGAGTGTGGGTGGGGATGAGAAGGAAGGAAAGTAGAGTGTGGGTGGGGATGAGAAGGAAGGAAAGTAGAGTGTGGGTGGGGATGAGAAGGAAGGAAGGAAAGTAGAGTGTGGGTGGGGATGAGAAGGAAGGAAGGAAAGTAGAGTGTGGGTGGGGATGAGAAGGAAGGAAAGTAGAGTGTGGGTGGGGATGAGAAGGAAGGAAGGAAAGTAGAGTGTGGGTGGGGATGAGAAGGAAGGAAGGAAAGTAGAGTGTGGGTGGGATTGAGAAGGAAGGAAAGTAGATTGTGGGTGGGGATGAGAAGGAAGGAAAGTAGAGTGTGGGTGGGGTTGAGAAGGAAGGAAAGTAGAGTGTGGGTGGGGATGAGAAGGAAGGAAAGTAAGAGTGTGAGTGGGGTTGAGAAGGAAGGAAAGTAAGAGTGTGGGTGGGGTTGAGAAGGAAGGAAAGAGTGTGGGTGGGGATGAGAAGGAAGGAAAGTAGAGTGTGGGTGGGGATGAGAAGGAAGGAAAGTAGAGTGTGGGTGGGGATGAGAAGGAAGGAAAGTAGAGTGTGGGTGGGGATGAGAAGGAAGGAAAGTAGAGTGTGGGTGGGGATGAGAAGGAAGGAAAGTAGAGTGTGGGTGGGGATGAGAAGGAAGGAAAATAGAGTGTGGGTGGGGATGAGAAGGAAGGAAAGTAGAGTGTGGGTGGGTGGGATGAGAAGGAAGGAAAGTAGAGTGTGGGTGGGGATGAGAAGGAAGGAAAGTAGAGTGTGGGTGGGGATGAGAAGGAAGGAAAGTAGAGTGTGGGTGGGGATGAGAAGGAAGGAAAGTAGAGTGTGGGTGGGGATGAGAAGGAAGGAAAGTAGAGTGTGGGTGGAGATGAGAAGGAAGGAAAGTAGAGTATGGGTGGGGATGAGAAGAAAGGAAAGTAGAGTGTGGGTGGGGATGAGAAGGAAGGAAAGTAGAGTGTGGGTGGGGGATGAGAACGAAGGAAAGTAGAGTGTGGGTGGGGATGAGAAGGAAGGAAAGTAGAGTGTGGGTGGGGATGAGAAGGAAGGAAAGTAGAGTGTGGGTGGGGATGAGAAGGAAGGAAAGTAGAGTGTGGGTGGGGATGAGAAGGAAGGAAAGTAGAGTGTGGGTGGGGATGAGAAGGAAGGAAAGTAGAGTGTGGGTGGGGATGAGAAGGAAGGAAAGTAGAGTGTGGGTGGGGATGAGAAGGAAGGAAAGTAGAGTGTGGGTGGAGATGAGAAGGAAGGAAAGTAGAGTGTGGGTGGGAATGAGAAGGAAGGAAAGTAGAGTGTGGGTGGGGATGAGAAGGAAGGAAAGTAGAGTGTGGGTGGGGATGAGAAGGAAGGAAAGTAGAGTGTGGGTGGGGATGAGAAGGAAGGAAAGTAGAGTGTGGGTGGGGATGAGAAGGAAGGAAAATAGAGTGTGGGTGGGGATGAGAAGGAAGGAAAATAGAGTGTGGGTGGGGTTGAGAAGGAAGGAAAGTAGAGTGTGGGTGGGGTTGAGAAGGAAGGAAAGTAGAGTGTGGGTGGGGTTGAGAAGGAAGGAAAGTAGAGTGTGGGTGGAGATGAGAAGGATGTTGGCTGGGTACTTATTCTTGAAAATCAGGTTAGTTTAAATGAAGTTTGCCTGTACACTGTTTGTCAGTTATGGGGAATTTCTTTATTCATTTGAATGTTGAAGCGAGTCTGCTGACTGAAGCAGGGACAGAATGCCTAAGGCGACATGAAGATTATAGAACAACATTTGCTATGCTGTATGATAAGTCCCTTCATCAAATATTTACTCGAAAGGAAATTTTGCTGGACCCCCAGAATTTAAGGCAGTTAAACAATTTTAAAAACATTACAATACATTCACAACACACTAAGTGTGCACCTTCAGGCCTCCTCTCTACTACCACATATCTACATAAATATATGTGTATGTGTGTGTATAGTGTGTATGTCATCGTGTTTGTTACTTCACAGTCCCCGCTGTTCCATAAGGTGTATTTTTATCTAATTTTACTGCTTGCATGAGTTACTTCATGTGGAATAGAGTGCCATGTAGTCATGGCTCTATGTAATACAGTGCGCCTCCCATAGTATGTTCTGGACTTGGGGACAGTGAATTGACCTATGGTGGCATGTCTTGTGGGGTATGCATGGGTGTCCGAGCTGCGTGCCAGTAGTTCAAACAGACAGCTCGGTGCATTCAACATGTCAATACCTCTCACAAATACAAGTAGTGATGAAGTCTGTCTCTCCTCCACTTTAAGCCAGGTGAGATTGACATGTATATTATTAATATTAGCTCTCTGTGTACATCCAAAAGCCAGCCGTGCTGCCCTGTTCTGAGCCTATTGCACATTTGTGGCATCTGACCACACGACTGAACAGTAGTCCAGGTGTGACAAAACCAGGGCCTGGAGGACCTACCTTGTTGATCGTGCTGTGAAGGCAGACCAGTGCTTTATTATGGACAGACAACTCCCCATCTTAGCTACTGTTGTATCAATATGTTTTGACCATGACAGTTTACAATCCAGGGTTACTCCAAGTAGTTTAGTCACCCCAACTTCAAGTTCAATTTCCACATTTTTCATTACAAGAATTAGTTGAGGTTTAGGGTTTAGTGAATGATTAGTCCCAAATACAATGTCATACTGATACAATCTTCAGCTCTTTGGTGAGTGTAGAAGTCATTTCAGTCGCTGCAGTGGCTGACGTGTATGATGAGTCATCCGCATATATAGACACACTGTGTTCTGTTAGACAGGTAACTCTTCATCCACAATATAGCAGAGGGTGTAAAGCCATAACAACACAAACGTTTTTCCAGCAGCAGACTATGTTCGATAATGTCAAAAGCCTCAAAACAGCCCCCACAATCTTTTTTATCATCAATTTCTCTAGGCCAATCATCAGTCATTTGTGTAAGTGATGTGCTTGTTGAATCTCCTTCCCTATAAGCGTGCTGAAAGTCAAAAAGTGTACTAAGGATTGATAACAGACTGATTGGTCAGCTATTTGTGCCAGTAAAAGGGAGATTTACTATTCTTAGGTAGCTGAATGACTTTCGCTTCCCTCCAGGCCTGAGGGCACACACTTTCTAGTAGGCTTAAATTGAAAATATGGCAAATAGGAGTGGCAATATCGTCTGCTATTATCCTCAGTAATTTTCCAGCCAAGCTGTCAGACCCCGGTGACTTGTAATTGTTGATCACCTCTTCCACACTTACTTTACGGAATTCAAAATGTACAATGCTTGTCTTTCATAATTTGGTCACATATACTTGGATGTGTAATGTCAG
The DNA here is from genome assembly GCF_021184085.1 of Oncorhynchus gorbuscha. Taxonomy (NCBI): domain Eukaryota; kingdom Metazoa; phylum Chordata; class Actinopteri; order Salmoniformes; family Salmonidae; genus Oncorhynchus; species Oncorhynchus gorbuscha. The sequence continues at coordinate 42,092,348 of NC_060181.1, read as the reverse complement.
AGTTGTTGCTGTCATGTCAGCTTGCTAATATAGTGAGCACAGGATGACAGGCTGAATGGACTTCAGTGTTTGTGCTCTTTACATTAGGACTGGTGGTATGTACACCAAACACAACATGTAGAAACCCTTAGGTTTATATAACTCGTACTTCGGCCACGTTGAATCGGTTTGTTATTGTACCCCACTAACGTACAGTGCCTTCGGAAAGTATTCAGACCCCTTGACTTTTCCCACATGTTGTTAGGTTACAGCTTTATTCTAAAATTGATTACATTGTTTTTTTCCCCTCATCAATCTACACACAATACCTCATAATGACAAAGCAAAAACAGGTTTAGAAATGTTTGCTAATTTATTAAAAATTAAAAACTTGAATATCACATTTACACAACTATTCAGACCCTTTACTCAGTACTACTTTGTTGAAGCACCTTTGGCAGCGATTACAGCCTTGACTCTTCTTGGGTATGACGCTACAAGCTTGGCACACCTGTATTTGGGGAGTTTCTGCCATTCTTCTCTTCATATCCTCTCAGGCTCTGTCATGTTGGATGGGGAGCATTGCTTCTCAGCTATTTTCTGGAGATTTTCAATCAGGTTCAAGTCCGGGGCTCTGTCTGGGCCACTCAAGGACATTCAGAGACTTGTCACGAAGCCACTCCTGCGTTGTCTTGTCTGTGTGCTTAGGGTCGTTGTCCTGTTGGAAGGTGAACCTTCACCTCAGTCTGAAGTCCTAAGCGCTCTGGAGCAGGGTTTCATCAAGGACCGCTCTATACTTTGCTCCGTTCATCTTTGCCTCGTTCATCTTTGCCTAAATCCCCACAGCATGATGCTGCCACCACCATGCTTCACCATAGGGATGGTGCAAGGTTTCCTCCAGACTTGACGCTTGGCACTCAGGCCAAAAAGTTCAATATTTGTTTCATCAGACCAGAAAATCTTGTTTCTCATGGTCAGAGAGTCTTTAGATGCCTTTTGGCAAACTCCAAGCAGGCTGTCACGTGCCTTTTACTGAGGAGTGCCATCTATCTGGCCACTCTACCATAAACGCCTGATTGGTGGAGTGCTGCAGAGATGGTTGTCCTTCTGGAGAAGGTTCTCCCATCTCCACAGAGGAACTCTAGAGCTCTGTCAGAGTGACCATCAGGTTCTTGGTCACCTCCCTGACCAAGGCCCTTCCCTCCCGCTTGCTCAGTTTGGCTGGGTGGCCAGGTATAGGAAGAGTCTTGGTGGTTCCAAACATCTTCCGTTTAAGATTGATGGAGGACACTGTGTTCTCGGGGACCTTCTGCTGCAGACATTTTTTAGTACCCTTCCCCAGATCTGTGCCTCGATACAATCCTGTCTCGGAGCTCTACGGACAATTCCATCGACCTTATGGCTTGGCCTTTGCTCTAGAAACATCTCAAGGAGGATCAATGGAAACAGGATGCAGCTGAGCTCAATTTTGAGGGTCTGAATACTTATGGAAATAAGGTATATGTAAAAAATGAATACTGAATACTTTCCGAAGGCACTGTACATGTCTCTCCAACGAAACAGACCATCCCCTATACATGGCATACATCATCAGAACATTAACACATTTATACCTCTAAGTTTCTCACACGAAAGCACACACACACACACACACACACACACACACACACACACACACACACACACACACACACACACACACACACACACACACACACACACACACACACACACACACACACACACACACACACACACGCATAACCAAGTACACATTCACGCACACACACACACACAAAAAACTTTAATTGACATAGATCAGCCAGGCTGTCCATCATTATTAAGACAGCTGCAGATGTGTGTCATAACGCTAACACAGTATTTACACACAAAAAAAGACCACAGGAGAGACCTGAACTCACTCTCTCACGCTACTGCTCTCTCATGAAAAGGCCCTAAAATGAGCAGTTTGCAAACAAGTCTCCCGATCACCAGGTGTTTATTCCGCCCCTCTATCAGAGGAGGGTCTTTGTCATAAATCACCTCTCCTAGATCCACGCTAAACCCTGGAAGTTGGGGAATTTCGAAACCTGAACTTTTGGCTTTGCATTGTGTCAACCACCCAGATGGAGAGGGGGAAGGAGAGCATCGCTCCAATGGTGCAAACAGAAGATGAAGATTTATCTCCTGTAAGTCAGGCCTCAACCGGCACCGGACAGGACGGGCTTGGGTGTAAACAGAGGAGGCTACCCAGGCAGAGAATGGCGAGACATGAGAGAACCAGCGGGCCTGGATGATTGTGGTAATATAGGGCCACAGTGTGTTGAGGCAGGATTTGGCAGGTTTGTTACAGCCGCCACTACATGCAGAGTACACAGAGTATACACAGACTACATACAGATAGCTGGTTTGAAGCCGGAGAAGACACAGTTCAACGGTCTGCCATTTTTGGATAAATATATACTGGACAAAAATATAAATACAACATGTAAAGTGTTGGTCCCATGTTTCATGAGATGAAATAAAACATTCCAGAAAAAAAGCTTATTTCTCTCAAATTGATCACATATACTTGTTAAACAGGGATGTAATGAGCATTTCTCCTTTGCCAAGATTATCCATCCACCTGACAGGTGTGGCATATCAAGACATTTATTAAACAGAATGATCATTACACAGGTGCACCTTGTGCTGGGGACAATAAAAGGCCACTCTAAAATATGAAGTTGTATCACACAACACAATACCACAGATGTCTCAAGTTGAGAGAGTGTGCAGTTGGCTGCTGACTGCAGGAATGACCACCAGAGCTGTTGCCAGAGAATTGAATGTTAATTTCTCTACAATAAGCCACCTCCAACGTTGTTTTAGAGAATTTGTCAGTACGTCCAACCGGCCTCAAAACCACAGACCACGTGTAACCACGCCAGCCCAGGACCTACACATCCGTCTTCTTCACCTGCGGGATCGTCTGAGGGGGTGCTGAGGATTATTTCTGTCTGTAATAAAGCCCTTTTGTGGGGCTTTATTAAAAACTCATTCTGATTGGCTGGGTTTCGCTCCCAGTGGGTTGGCCTGGCTCAGAAGTGGCCCACCTAAGGCTGTGCCCTTGCCCAGTCATGTGAAATCCATAGATTAGTGTCTCAGCTGACTCATTTCCTTATATGAACTGTAACATCTTTAAAATTGTTGCATGTTGCATTTATATTTTTGTTCAGTATAGTTCAAGGGTCAAGATCGGCTCTTGGAAAGGGGTTCTCCACATTTTTGTTTCTCTCGGTCTCCGCACTCTGTTTCTTTTCTTGTGTCTCTGCCTTGCTCGGTTTCTCTCTCCCTCTCATCTGTCTTTAAGATTATTTCATGGCTGTCTACCGTATTTAAAAGGTGCCAATTCAGGCAGCTGAAATCTCTCTCTCTCTCAGCTTGGAGAGTATCACTATCAGACATTCCATTCACTGTAATAGCTAAAAACCTAGAGGATTCAAGAGTATAAAATGTGGAACAAATTCTTTCTCTGCCAAGAGAGAGAGCATACTGTAAAACTGCATAAGGTAAAATAGAGCCTCCAGGTGAACTGTGAGAAATGAGGGTTAGTGTGTCGCAAGACAGTCTGGGGCTGTATCTGTTAGTTGACTATGTATAAAATTCTACTATTTTTAGGGAGTGGATGGGGGAATGTGGGTTTATCATGTGTAGCAAAGGTTGTTCAGTGAACTAAACTTGCGTGATGAGTAACCATGACTGAGACCTGAAGGCTTGTGTTGGCGCCAAGACATAATGACTTGGGTTTAGCTCAGAGGGATAATGTGGGCTTGAATGCACAGACCACCTGGGGTTGATACTGTTACACATACAGTAGTGGAAACTAGCATTAAACTGAATATAGTCAAATCACTGCTAACGAAACCACAGTCAATTGAAATAAATTAATATTGGATATAACATGCCTGGGAATACCACCATTTGCCTCATGCATCGTGACATTTCCTTCGCATAGAATTGATCAGGCTGTTGATTGTGGCCTGTGAAATGTTGTCCCGCTCCTCTTCAATGGCTGTGCGAAGTTGCTGGATATTGGCGGGAACTGGGACACGCTGTCATATATGTCGATCCAGAGCATCCCAAACATGCTCAAAGGGTGACATGTCTGGTGAGTATGCAGGCCATGGAAGAACTGGAACATTTTCAGCTTCCAGGAATTATGTACAGATCCTTGTGACATGGAGCCGTGCATTATCCTTAAAAAAAATTGTATTTTATTTTTTTACCCCCCTTTTCTCCCCAAAAGTTGAAAGTCATGCGTCCTCCGATACACAACCCAACCAGCCGTACTGCTTCTTAACACAGCGCGCATCCAACCCGGAAGCCAGCCGCACCAATGTGTCGGAGGGTACACCGTGCACCTGGCAACCTTGGTTAGCGCGCACTGCGCCCGGCTCGCCACAGGAGTCGCTGGTGCGCGATGAGACAAGGACATCCCTACCGACCAAGCCCTCCCTAACCAATTGTGCGTCGCCCCACGGACCTCCCGGTCGCGGCCGGTTACAACAGAGCCTGGGCACGAACCCAGGGACTCTGATGGCACAGCTGGCGCTGCAGTACAGCGCCCTTAACCACTGCGGCGGATGAATGGCATGACAATGGGCCTCAGGATCTCGTCATGGTATCGCTGTGCATTAAAATTGACATTGATAAAATGCAATTGTGTTCATTGTCTGTAGCTTATACCTGCCCACACCATAACCTCACTGCCACCATGGGGCACTCTGTTCACAAAGTTGACATCAGCAAACCACTCGCCCACACGATGCCATACACGCGTTCTGCCATCTGCCCAATACAGTTGAAACCTGGGATTCATCCGTGAAGTGCACACTTCTCCAGCTTCCCAGTGGCCATCAAAGGTGAGCATTTGCCCACTGAAGTCAGTTACGACTCTGAACTGCAGTCAGGTCAAGACCCTGGTGAGGACGACGAGCACGCAGAGGAGCTTCCCTGAGATGGTTTCTGACAGTTTGTTCAGAAATTCTTTGGTTGTTCAAACCCACAGTTTCATCAGCTGTCAGGGTGGCTGGTCCCAGACGATACCGCATGTGAAGAAGCTGGATGTGGAGGTCCTGGGCTGGCGTGGTTACATATGGTCTGCGGTTGTGAGGCCAGTTGAACGTACAGACAAATTCTCTAAAACAAAGTTAGAGGCGGCTTATGGTTGAGAAATTAACAGTAGGTTCTCTGGGAACAGCTCTGGTGGACATTTCTGCAGTCAGCATGCCAATTGCACACCCCCTCAAAACTTCAGACATCTGCAGCATTGTGTTGTGTGACAAAATTGCACATTTTAGTGGTGCCTTTCATTGTCCCCAGCACAAGGTGCACCTGTGTAATGATTATGCGGTTAAATCAGCTTCTTGATATGCCAAACCTGTCAGTTGGATGCATTATCTTGGCAAACGAGGGATGCTCACTAACAGGGATGTAGACAAATGTGTGCACAAAATTTGAGAGAAATAAGCTTTTTGTGCCTATTTCTAGGCACTTTAATTTCAGCTCATGAAACATGGGACCAACACTTCACAGGTTGCGTTCATATTTTTGTTCAGTATAAATAATTTATATTAGTGTTAGCAAAATGTTTGCTTTAATTTTGGGTATGTCAAGGTTCGTTGTCAACACAAAGCACAACCTGACCCACATGCAAGAACTAGACCGCTCCAGCAATGTTACGCAGGCAATTAATCACAATCAGGCCTTACAAAGTGCTGCCATCCCAGGTCGTTAGGGGGGGAAAGGAGAAGGTGTGGGCAATTATGACAGGAGGCTGACGCATCCCACTTATGCACCCGCCTCTCCGCCACTCCTTGGATTCCCGCTCCCTTCTCAATGCATCATCACACAGTTGGAAGATGTGTGGCCCCTCCTGTGTGCCAGATCATAAGCCCCGTGTCCGCCGGATTGAAAAGGCTTATTATGAGAGATATGTAATGAATTCACAGACAGAGGTGTGTGTGTGTGTGTATGTACAGTTGGAAGTCAGAAGTTTATATTCACTTAGGTTGGAGTTATTAAATCTTGTTTTTCAACCACTCCACAAATTTCTTGTTAACGAACAATAGTTTTGGCAAGTCGGTTAGGACATCTATGTTTCCAACAATTGTTTACGGACAGATTATTTCACCTATAATTCACGGTATCACAATTACAGTTGTTCAGAAGTTTACGTACACTAAGTTGACTGTGCCTTTAAACTGCTTGGAAAAATCCAGAAAATGTAATGACTTTAGAATCTTCTGATAGGCTAAATTATATAATTTGAGTCAATTGGAGGTGTACCTGTGGATGTATTTCAATGCCTACCTTCAAACACAGTGCCTTTTTGCTTGACATCATGGGAAAATCAAAAGAAATCAGCAAGACTTCATTAAAGAAATTGTAGACCTCCACAAGTCTGGTTCATCCTTGGGAGCAATTTCCAAACGTCTGAAGGTACAACATTCATCTGTACTAACAATAGTACCTAAGTATAAACACCATGGGACCACGCAGCTGTCATACCGCTCAGGCAGAAGACACGTTCTGTCTCCGAGTGATGAACGTACTTTGGTGCGAAATGTGCAAATCAATCCCAGAACAACAGCAAAGGACCTTGTGAAGATGCTGGAGGAAACCAGTACAAAAGTATCTATATCCACAGTAAAACAAGTCCTATATGGACATAACCTGAAAGGCAGCCCAGCAAGAAAGAAGCCACTGCTCCAAAACAGCCATAGAAAAAGCCAGACTATGGTTTGCAACTGCACATGGGGACAAAGATCTTTTTGGAGAAATGTCCTCTGGTCTGATGAAACAAAAATAGAACTGTTTGGCCATAATGACCATCTTTATGTTTGGAGGAATAAGGGAGAGTCTTGCAAACCGAAGAACACCATCCCAACCGTGAAGCACGGGGGTGGCAGCATCATGTTGTGGGGGTGCTTTGCTGCAGGAGGGTCTGGTGCTCTTCACAAAATAGATGGCATCATGAGGGAGGAAAATTATGTGGATATATTGAAGCAACATCTCAAGGAAGTTAAAGCTTGGTCGAAAATGGGTCTTCCAAATGGGCAATGACCCCAAGCATACTTCCAAAGTTGTGGTGAAATGCTTAAGGACAACAAAGTCAAGGTATTGGGGTGGCCATCACAAAGCCCTAACCTCAATCCTATAGAAATTTTGTGGGCAGAACTGAAAAAGCGTGTGCGAGCAAGGAGGCCTACAAACCTGACTCAGTTACACTAGCTGTCAGGAGGAATGGAACAAAATTCACCAAACTTATTGTGTGAAGCTTGTGGAAGGTTATCCGAAACGTTTGACCCAAGTTAAACAATGTAAAGGCAGTGCTACCAAATACTAATTGAGTGTATGTAAACTTCTGACCCACTGGGAATGTGATGAAAGAAATTAGCTGAAATAATTATTTTTAATATTATTCTGACATTTCACATTCTTTAAATAAAGTGGTGATCCTAACTGACCTAAGACAGGGAATTTTTACTAGGATTAAATCACAGGAATTGTGAAAACTGAGTTTAAATGTATTTGGCTAAGGTCTATGTAAACGTCCGGCTTCAACTGTATGTCTGTGGCATGTTTTATGTCTGCTGAAGTGTGAATGGAGATTTTATGCAAGTGTGTGAATTCCATGCCATATCCACCCGGACAGTATATTAGGTACACCCATCTCGTACCAGGTCGGACCTGCCTTTGCCTCCATAACATTCTGAATTCTTCGGGGCATTCTACAAGGGATCAGAAATGTTCCACAAGGATGTTGGTCCATGCTGACGTGACGGCATCGCACAGTTGCTTCAGATTGGACAACAGTGGTACATTTGTGCTGCTTACAGCCCATTCCATCTCATACTAAAGGTGCTCTTGGGTTGAGGTCTGGGGACTGCACAGGCCACTCAAGTAAACTGAACCTTCTGTCATGTTTCAGGTGATGTCTTTCACTCCTCAATTGTCTAGTGTTGGTGATTGCGTGCCAACTGCAGCCGCTTCTTGTTTTAAGCATGATGCTGATAGGAGTGGAACCCGGTGTGGTCGTATGCTGCGATAGCCCCATCAATGACAAGGATCGACAAGTTGTGCGTTCCGAGATGCCGTTCTGCACACAACTGTTGTACTGCGCCGTTATTTGTCTGTTTGTTAGCTTGCACGATTCGTGCCATTCTCCTTTAACCTCTCTCATCAACAAGGTGTTTAGCAAAAAAAAAAAAAAGCACATTTCTTACAAATTCAAAACTGAAATATCACACTTTACATAACTATTTATACCCTTTACTCAGTACTTTGTTGAAGCACCTTTGGCAGTAATTACAGCCTCGAGTCTTCTTGGGTATGACGCTACAAGCTTGGCACACCTGTATTTGGGGAGTTTTTCCAATTCTTCTCTGCAGAGCCTCTCAGGCTCTGTCATGTTGGATGGGTCGGGTCGTGTCGCTGCACAGCTATTTTCAGGTCTGCCCAGAGATTTTTATTTTATTTATTTAACTCTTACTTTACCAGGTAAGTTGACTAAGAACACATTCTCATTTACAACTTGGGGAATAGGAAGGGGGATGAATGAGCCAATTGGAAGCTGGGGATGATTAGGTAGCCATGATGGTATGAGGGCCAGATTGGGAATTTATCCAGGACACTGGGGTTGCCATGGGTTCTTAAGTGACCACAGAGAGTCAGGTCACCCGTTTAACGTTCCATCTGAAAGACGGCACCCTACAATGTTCCCAAGCCCTGCCCTGAGGCATCTGGATTTTTTTTTTTTAGACCAGAGGAAGGAGTGCCTCCATCAAGCCATATTAATGGGATGCAGGGGGGTTTGCTGCTGGCAATGACATGTTCAATCAGGTTGAAGTCGGTGCTCTGGCTGGGATATTCAGAGACCTGTCCCGAAGCCACTCCTGCATTGTCTTGGCTGTGTGTTTAGAGTTGTTGTCCTGTTGGAAGATGAACCTTCGCCCCAGTCTGAGGTCCTGAGCACTATGGAGTAGGTTTTCATCAAGGATCTCTCTGTACTTTGCTCCATTCATCTTTCCCTCGATCCTGACTAGTCTGCCAGTCCCTGCTGCTGAAAAACATCCCCACAGCATGATGCTGCCACCACCACGCTTCACCTTAGGGATGGTGCCAGGTTTCCTCCAGACGTGATGCTTGGCATTCAGGCCAAAGAGTTCCATTTTGGGTTCATCAGACCAGAGAATCGTGTCTCTCATGGTCTGAGAGTCCTTTATGTGCCTTTTGGCAAACTCCAAGCGGGCTGTCATGTGCCTTTTACTGAGGAGTGGCTTGCGTCTGGCCACTCGGCCATAAAGACCTGATTGGTGGAATGCTGCAGAGATGGTGGTCCTTCTGGAAGGTTCTCTCATCTCCACAGAGGAACTCTGGAGCTCTGTCAGAGTAACCATCAGGTTCTTGGTCACTTCCCTGACCAAAGTCCTTCTCTCCCTGAGCTCAACTTCGCATCTCATAGCAAAGGGTCTGAATATTTACATAAGTAAGGTAGCCTTTTTAATCAAATGTGCACAAATGTCAAAATCTGTTTTCATTTTGTCATTGTGGGGTATTGTGTGTAGATTGAGGATTTGTATTTAATACATTTTAGAATAAGGCTGTAACGTAACAAAATGTGAAAAAGTCAAGGAGTCTGAATACTTTCCAAATGCACTGTACCTAATAAACTGACCAGTGAGTGTGTATGCTTGAATACTGTTGCAGCCTCAGAGAGCGAGGGAAGCACACATTGGGAGCTGACTGTCATGTTTATCTGACCTAGCCGTTTCATTCCATATTCAAAAGGGGTTTAATATTGAGGCAGTTGGAGCTGTCAAAGAACATCAGAGGGAATGCATATTTCAGTGAGCTTGGCAAGCTGGGTGGGATATTCAACCCACTTTATGAGATACATATCTCAGTGACAGTGTAGATACCCACTTTTCATGCATAGATTTGCTCAAATCCGGACCAGGTCTATAGAAAGACAAAGAATAAAGATACTGATCTCAGTGCAGTATGGGGCAAATCCATACTTTGACTTAAGTATAATTTTCTCTTAGTCTACCATTGACATCAATGAATGACTACAGATGTAGGATCCTAATTTGAGCCAGTTTGCTACAACAGGAAAATAATCCTGCAGCAACAGGAAACGGGAAATGTGGATTATAATGAATTGAAACTTTCTGTAGATGTTGATACATTTTTCATTAGGACAAATCGAGTTGGCAATTTTAAAGTGGAAATTAAAAACTTTAGAAGCCTTTTTAAACGTTGAATACACTAAAAGTTGGAATTTCCTGCCGTGCAAGAAAATTCTCGGAAACAAGAGAGTGATCAAATAAAAGATCTGCATCTGTAAGTGTAATTCGATTTAAACGGGAGTTAGGATGTGCCCCTAACTTGTGGCATTTTTCATGCTGCACAGTTCAGTGAATAGTATCCAAAACATTCAGTTGATAAGGAGAGGGTGTGGAGGAATCGTATGCCATAATAATAGATAGGGATCTACAGAGTAAATGGTGTGGAGATCCTTTCTTAGTCAATTCTATTTTTTAAACACTTTCTGCCATAGTCATTGGAGCTGAACATTCAAACAGTGGGAAACCACAATTTCTACTGTACCTGTACCTCTGCTCTTCTGCTATTGTCCATCATTAACACTTCCTTTCCTGCTCTCCTATTGGCTCTCGTTGACCCCAACTTCACTTCTGCCGCCATACTATTGGCTCTCGTCAACTTTCCCTGCCTCTCTTCCCCACTGACTCTCTGAGTAGGCATGGCAGATAGCTGTGCCGCTGTCCTGGTTGGCACCCTGGTCCCAGCTGTCGCAGTGCGCGGTGTGCCAAGCTGGATTCCCACAGCACCCAGCCGAGCTGGAGGCTGCCCTTGCTGCCAGCTGGCCTGCCAGGCTGAGCCCCCAACCCCCAAACTAACTCCCACCCCCTCCTCCCACCCCACAGATACACAGTCGATGGGCACGTGCCCAAGCCGTCACATGTTGGAGCGGTCACTGGCGACAGGAGTGTCAACAACTTCACACAGCCGAAACATAATCCTTATCTCCCGGGTCCAGTTTGATCAATAAATCAATCCTCTTATTCAATGTAATGTCTTAAACCAGGGAGAGGTAACACTGGGGGAGGTGATGTAATGCTTAATTCATGACAATTTAAATCCAGAGATAATTTAAGAACTAGGAGAAATGGCTGATTTGATAGAGATATACACAATAGTCACAAACTACCCATCCCAAGAGGGCAACGACAGGTCATTGACACGTCATTGCAATATAGCACGTCCTTGGAGTTGTAGAGAGAGCATACTGTGCCCTCCCCATTGTTCAGAGGCTGTGAGAAAGTGGTGCCATTTACACACACACACACACACACACACACACACACACACACACACACACACACACACACACACACACACACACACACACACACACACACACACACACACACACACACACACACACACACACACACACACACACACACACAGAGAGAGAGAGAGAAGCAAGTGTTAGTAACTAACCTGATCCCTGTAGTAGGACACACCTACTCTCCACACCCTTTTAGGTGAACTACAGCATAAGAGAAAGCGAGGGATTCACACCATTTCCTGTATTATGACATCATCATACCACTAATATGACTGGAAAAACCTGACTGCACAGTGTTTTTATCATTGGCACACAGGAAAGGTTGCACAATGGTTAATGGAAAAGCAAGCTTGCCCAATTGTACAAACTCACCAAAACCCCAAAATGTTGAGCAACAATACAATTATGGTAGCTTAGCGCCCAAGGGGAAGTTTTGTTGGTGACCTCGATTGGCCTAGAACCTGGAAGGACAAATAATTAACATGAGTTTCCTGGAATTTTATCACTGGAAAAGGATACCAAAGCTAAATGACTCGTGAAAATACACAGATATCAAACAAACACTCATCCAGGTGGAAAATGGGACTCAAACACAGTTTAAATTAATATCGACTCCAACATAGTGGATGAAAGGTGCCATCAAAGCTCAATGTTTTGGCCTATCTGGATCCTGTACTTTCCCAGGGAAATTGAATGAGAGAGAATTGAGGATTTCCCACCAAAGGCTACATGTTACATCATCTCATCTCCCAACTTCCCCATCATTGTGGTGTAAATTATTAATAATAACCAGTCCCCTAGATTCCTGAACTCAACCCAGCAGTGGGAAGTGTGAGGGAAAGAGAGAGGCCATTTTGTACCACAAAGAGCCAGAGCGGTCGTCCCGAGTTCGGCTCCTCATTAGGAGGCAGTGACAGAGACTTCGAGACCAGACGGGCCCATGGTTTCTTCACTGAGGGAGGGGGGAGGAGCGCCAGCGGATATCATTAGGGCAGAGCGCTAGACTTTTTAATGAGCACGCTCACAGCACCCCTTCGTCCTCAGTGGCGCCTGCCGGCTGGAGGGCCCCAGGTTCCAGTTCCCTACTGTGCTGGCTCTGGCCTGTTCCACTAGCTATTGAAGGTGGGGGGTGTTGTTGGTAGGGGGCCTTATTGTTTCTGGCAACCTGTGGAGCTCCAGCACATTAACACAGTGGCGCAGGGTACAAACATTCACACACACCTGCTCTCGGGATCACATGAACACAAACACAGCCTTTATCATGCTACCACCCCCCCCCCCCCAGTCACTGACATAATTGACTCCCCCTGACACATAAACGCGACTGTAATTACCCCGACTCTCCCCTTGATGTCGAGCGGCAGGAAGCCGCTGCGAGAGGCGCTGAGAAAGGGAAATGTCGCCGGGCTTCACCGCTACATCCGTCGAACGTTCGGCTTTCAGAAAGCCCGCTGCAACTGGAAGCCGGAAAAACCTTTCCCGCGGACGACGAACAAGGGCCACAGTGTCGGAATCCATGAACAAGGGCCACAGTGTCGGAATCCATCAAGTCAGTCTAGGGCTTCCTATCAGAACAGTTACTGATAATTCCACAGGCACAGGGAAGTGAGCCAGAATGGTAAGGGGAGAGTGAGACTGGAGAGAGGAGCCCGACAGTAATGATTCACGAGCACTGTTGTGGTTCCTCTGGAGTGACAACATAGCCCCTGCAGAGGAGCGGAGGAGATCAACACAATGGAAGTAGCTTAGAGTGAGCTCAACCAGGTGAAGTGTGTGTGTGTGTGTGTGCACGAGTGGATGGGTGCAAATTTGATCTCGATCCTGCTGTAATAACTGATAAGGGGAAGAGGCTTAACCCTTGGCTGCTGAAGTGGGGAATCGGTCACACCACCTGAAGTGATGATGGGACTGAGACAGACCAGCAGCCATGGACAGGATAGATCGTGTTCAACTCACTTACACCCAAAGCCTCATAGTGGACAGACCGAGGAAGAGGATAGTGCAATAGTGAGAGAAAGAGGGAGGGAGGGGAAAGAGAGCAGGAACATGAGAGTCCCCACATTTCAATACAACAAACAATAAAAATAACGGAGGGGAGAATTGAACACGTACAATGGAAGAAAAAACCCATTGGCTAAGAACAAACATTATGTACTGTGAAGTTCAGCGAGACAAGAGATGACAGAGAGCGAGAGAGCACATTCCACTCCGTGCTGCTTCGTCAAAGGGTTCAACCATATGTTAATAAAGTAGTGTAACCCTCGGTTCTCTCCAACAATAAAACAGAAACACATGTTGCCCTCCCCGCTGAATCAAATACAGTGTCAGAGAGAAAAAATGGGCAGAACACTAAGGACTTTCTCCAACACACACACACACACACACACACACACACACACACACACACACACACACACACACACACACACACACACACACACACACACACACACACACACACACACACACACACACACACACACACACACACACACACTCCTCAAACGTACACGCTGCACACTTTCTCTCCCTCTCCACTGTGGCCAGAGCACCCCCGTGTTAAAATGTTCAGCCTGACACACCAAAAGGGGCTGAGTGGCATAGTGTCCAACATGTTTAATTCATGGCACCGTCTATGTGTTCAACATACCCAACAGAGAGTGGGGATGTAAAGAGACAGAGTGAGGAGGAGAGAGAGAGAGAGAGAGAGAGAGAGAGAGAGAGAGAGAGAGAGAGAGAGAGAGAGAGAGAACAGACAAAAGATAGAGCTTGGAGGGGGAAAAGAAGACACAGTAACGAGAGAACAGGGATCAAGAGAGTCAAAGGGAAGAATCGAGAAGAAGAGGGGGACGAAAGATAAAAGGTGGGGCAGAGAGAAAGATGGACGCCGACTCAAGACGTGTCGAGGGACAGCAGAAGTGAGGGCTAGAATTGGATTGCTGAAGAGAGAGAGAGAGAGAGCTAGAAGGAGAGACCGGAAGAGAGAATGTGAGAAAGACAAAATAGGGCAGGTTTCATCCAAACAGCCTAAAGTGCTGAGAGCGTCTTCTGCATATCTTGTGCGCCCTGGTGATTTACTGTCACCTCTCTCTCTCTCATCTCGCACTCCTCCCCCTTTCCTTTCCACCGCATGTCCCAGGGTAAGTGAGTTTCAGCATCGACACCGGTGTCATGCTCCACGGCGCAGCTTCCACTACCGCCCTGTGTGTGTGTGTGTATGAAGCGGCGTTCGTGTGTGTGGAGCTGCTTTCTCTCGCTCTCTCGGCGTGTGTGTGTGTGTGTGTAGCAGAGCTGCCCTGTCATTTCCTACTGTGATTTACACTCCAAGTGGACTCAGCGGTAGTGGGGAGGCCGGAGCGTGTTAACCAGGAGAGATGGTTTACATTGTATAGTTTAGTATCACACAGTACCACTGATACATCATCCATCTTCAGGATCTGTGTCTTCACGCTTTATTCAGCAGTCAGTTAGGTTACACAACACAATAAAAGGTGTGTAAAGAACATTTGGTGTATGTAGAAATATGCAGCAGGGTACGCTCAGTACTGTACACCACAGTAGAACATCACTCAATATACAATGAGCAAGTATATTTCAACTAAGTTATTTTTTAAATATATTTTTTTTACAAAGACTAATAAGACTACAAACCCCACTGTTAATTGGTTTATTTGTTATATTATTATTATTTAGTAACACTTTACACATAACCATGTTATAACAGCTAACATAACGTGTATAACCTGAAATATGTTCATAACACTCATGACTAACATACTGTATTTACACCTGTTGTGACATATATTGCATTATTTTATGGCTGGTTATAACACCTACATAAGTGTCAAACCCCACATTTATTCAAATGAGTTTTTTTCCCTGCCAAGAAGCTTCCTTTCGGTTCAAAGTTTGTTTTTCAAACCCTTTGTTGTTGTTATGAATTATTTAGTCATGTTTTTTCCCCCCTCATATTTGAGATAACTTGTAGAAAATACACTTTATGACATTGCCAAGATGCATTATGACCATCATAATCATATAAGCCAGATAGGCCTATCACGTACATGCCCTTATAGCAGTCCTGCTCCTGCATTCATCCCGGTCATCAGCAACAGAGCGTGGGGTAGGTGCATGTCTGACGTCAATGTGTACGCAATTACAATGATCATTTATTATGGTCAATAAAAACGCTAACATACTGTTGACAAGTAGGTTATGGCGTAATGGAATGTTTTGCATTGTTCGGTAGGTTTTGTGCGTTTTGACACTTATGTAGGTGTCATAACCTGCCATAAAATAACTACTGTGGCAGGTTTTGACACTCTTAGCACAGGAGGTTGGTGGAGCCTTAATTGGGGAGGACAGGCTCGTGATAATAGCTGGAGCGGGACTGGTGGTATGGTATCAAATGGTTTCTGTGTGTTTGATGCCATTCACTCTGTTCCAGACGTTGTTATGAGCCATCCTCCCCTCACCAGCCTCCTGTGACTTATGTAGGGGTCACAACAGCCATAAAATATAAAGTGTCATGACCATATTATAAACAGGTTATGACATGTAATGTCAGCTGTTATGACATATGAAGTGTTATGACGTTGGGTGTGAAGTAACATTTTATAGATATCTAAGATTATGCACCCTATATGTAGATGGAGGGGGGCTGAAGACTTGGTCTGCATGCCTGTCTGATACGGAAAACACCAGCAAGTAATAAAAACATTCTGTAAAAAAATGGCAGAAAAATCATACATTACAGTTGTTCTCAATCGCGTACGAGCGATTTTTTTTGCACAATGTTGTCGATTTTCAAAACAGAGTTCCACAAGGCAGAACTATGTGGCCTTTTGCAAAACAGTAAATGCGTTTTCAAAATGTAGTTGCCTTCTCAAAACAAACACACAAAATTGCAAATAGATTCATGAAAATAACACCACTGCCTGCAACCATATTTATCTTTCGAGTTCAAGCAGAGAAAACAGTCTTAAAAATCCCATTAGATCAATACATTTTCTTTGCAGATACTAAATCATGATCAATATTGGAAGAAAAACTACACCAAAGGTGCAGAACTACTCTCATTTTATGCATTTTTGATCAAACAATTTCATACACGTCAAGTCAAACATTATTTCTGATAAAAATATAAAATAAAGAACATCGTGTGCAGGATTCATTCATCGGTAACATCACAATCCAAGTCCATGTATTCAATACAAAATCTGGTTTGCTCATTGTCTTGTAGCCTTTCCATTGGTTCACAGAAACTATCCACAATAGAAATAAGGAAAGGTGAATACAAGGGAGTAACACAACTCATATGAACGTCTTGGTCTCAGTCCACACCTAAACTAAATCTAAGCAACCCAAAGTTACTTAGAAGTAACCCAACTCCATTCTCTGCAATATTGTTTAAAAAAAACACACAACAAATAAATAAAATTAGACAGTCCCCATTGCCTTTCCAAATACAGTGAGCACCAAAAGTATTAGGACAGTGACAATTCTGTTGTTTTCTTGGCTCCGTATTCCAGCACTTTGGATTTAAATGATTAAAGTGCAGACTGTCAGCTTTAATTTGAGGGTATTTTCATCCGGGTGAACTGTTTAGAAATTACACCACTTTTTGTTCATTGGTCCCCTAAAATGGGGGGACTAAGGTATTGGGACAAATTCACTTAAATGTTTCGTATTTGGTCCCATATTTCTAGCACACAATGACTACGTCAAGCTTGTGACTAGAAACTTGTTGGATGCATTTATTGTTTGTTGTAGTTGCGTTTCAGATAATTTTTCAGCCCAATAGAAATAAATGGTAAATAATGTATTACGTCATTATTTTAGTCACTTTTATTGGCTCCTGAGTGGCGCAGCGTTCTAAGGCACTGCATCTCAGTGCTTGAGGCGTCAGACACCCTTGTTCGAATCCAGGCTGTATCACGACCGGTCGTGATTGGGAGTCCCAAAGGGCGCCGCACAATTGGCCCAGCGGCGCCCGGGTTTGGCCGGTGTAGGCCGTCATTGTTCTTAACGGACTTGCCTAGTTGAATAAAAATGTAAATAAGAACACTTCTACACTAATGTGGATGCTACCACGATACTGAATGACTCATGAATAATGAGAACGTGATGGATGCATATACACCTGTGAATGTAATGTCTGACTATGTGTAGTGACACAATTCCTTGTATGTCTGCTTCTATTTGCATGCATGTTTTTCTTGCGAGGCTCAGTATAAGGTTTATTGTGTGTAACAGTGTACTAGTAAAGTGCCAATGAAAAAATTCCAAATGCCTAAAAAAATAAATCAGGAGATTGTGGAAAGAGCCAGTTCAGGCAAGTCCTCGGGCACCTTGGCAGAACTGGCACGGTCGTGTTCATTAGGAACCAAACAGGAGAAAACAGACAAACAGGGAGGGACTACCTGGACTCGTCCAATAAGAAACGATCGTTTTTGTTTTCTGTTGCAAAACGTTTTGTTATGGTATTCCCTAATGAACACGACCCAGGTTCGAAATGCCTTGAAAGTCACATGGTTGGCTACGGCACACAAAGTAATCATACTTCCCTTCCCCAAAACACCCCACCAAGCCAAGTTATGGTGGGGCTGCTCCATCCTGACATGTTACAGTTGCAGGAGGGTTTTTCCCTTACCCAAACACTGAATTCAATACTGTCCTCAACAAAACACTGCCTTGTGTTAACTCTGTAGACCGCTCCTCCCAGTTTGGCTATTGACATCCAGATGATGTGAAATCAGAGCGCCAGCCTTCTAGACTGGAAGCAGCCAGGCAGGGCAGGCAGCCCACACAGTCCAAGATAGACACTGACACCAGAGCTCCACCGAAGCATGAAATAGCCACTTGTATTTTGATATGGACAACTTCATCCCATGTGACCAAGTATCAGCATTCCTTACCTCTCCAATGTCAGGGATTGGGCTATTCCAGGCCTGGAGGGCAACGCAGTCCTGAAGGTTTAATCAATACTAATCTGCTACTACTGGGCCAACCAACCACTAGAGAGCATAAGGCAAGCTCCAAACCAAACAATGGACACTCGTAACACACAAGACCCAATGTTGCAATTAAATTCAAAGGCTCTCCAGGGCTGGAATTCTCTCCCTTTGGTTTCTTGGTGGCCATTTCAATTTTTTTCAATCCCCATTTATTCATATTCACAGGGAGGAGGTTGTCGTGATGGTAACAATAGGTCATGCTCCACTGGTAGTGATACATGGGTAATAGGAATCACTCCAGCATACTGGCTTTAGTTAAAGTTCATTACTGGCTACAAGGTGTGAAAACACACATATAGGTCACGATGGCCCAAGCAACAGGTTTGTTGGCATGACCGGTAAAATGCCTTTATATCACCAGCGAATGGCCATTTCACATGAACAGTCACAGCAAAGAGTTAGTTTCTCATAAAAACAGTACCCGAGAGATTACATACCACGTCTCTCTGAGACTTGACAGACATTTGGATGATATGGTTTTTTTAACCCATGGTACATTTTCCTTTCTACACTATTTTCAATATACCTCATATCTAAAAATAGTCTCAAGCAGTGAGATATGTGAGAGAATCTTCTTCTTCATCCTCAGTAGAGAAGTACTTGCCTCGTTCTCTCCCTCAACCATATCCTCAACCAACCAATTGTCCCATGTAGGTTACCCGTCATTTCATTTTCCCTGGCTCAAAAAGCACTTTAGCCAGGTCCTCGCAATACCATAGCCTGGTCCATTTATGTTGCCAGGTCTTTTGACGATCACATTTAGTACCTTTTGTTTTGCCAGGTCTTTTCACCATCACATTTAGTACCTTTTGGTTTGCCAGGTCTTTTCACCATCACATTTAGTACCTTTTGGTTTGCCAGGTCTTTTCACCATCACATTTAGTACCTTTTGGTTTGCCAGGTCTTTTCACCATCACATTTAGTACCTTTTAGTTTGCCAGGTCTTTTCACCATCACATTTAGTACCTTTTGGTTTGCCAGGTCTTTTCACCATCACATTTAGTACCTTTTGGTTTGCCAGGTCTTTTCACCATCACATTTAGTACCTTTTAGTTTGCCAGGTCTTTTCACCATCACATTTAGTACCTTTTGGTTTGCCAGGTTCTACCGCTTCATGCCACACCTGGACGTATTCACAGTGAAGGCTTGCTGACCCGCGCTGAGAAAGCGACCCACAGAGTGAAGGAGGGGAAAGGTGCGAGGAAAAGACAAAACGGGACAACAGATGTCATTTTCACCAGGCAAGCCCAAACTCTGACAGGGCACAGAATCAGTCAGAAAAAGAGGGACAGAGAGGGGAAGGGAATGCAAAATGTAGCGCCCTCTCACTGCTCTGGCGATATAGTCAGTGAGGACCGAGAGAGAGGAAGGCTGGTGTACCCAATGTCTCTAAAGTCACCATTAGTTGTCACTAGAATGTTATACACACCTGCTCGGTGGTGTATCGTGGGGTTACTATTCACACTTAAGGTCTGTTCTACACTGGAGGATTTACTATACAGTGAGAAGGTCGTTGGAAGTGGACGCCATCTTTGACGTGTTTGTTTTCTCATCGTTCTCCACAGTCCTTGTAGTGGGATCGTCAATTGAGGATGGATACATTTTTGATGCTTGTTCTCAGAATAGAGCCCTGGTGGTAATTCAGAAGGGGTAAGAGAGTTGGGATGGGATAGGGACAAATGTAGTGGAAACTCTTGGTTAAAGGCAAGAAAATGATTGTCTGTCTGTGATAAGTCACTGGACAGGCCAATGACTTGACTTGTTTGAAGGTTTGAAATTAAGCATGGGGTTAAAAATCAAGGTTCGGATTAAGATTGGAGTTAGGTATGAGATTGGGGTTAGGACGGCTTTGATTGGTGGTGGGGGGAGGTCAAGGGTCAGATGTAGGAAGCCCAGGATCGGAGGGAGACCGGGTCCTGTTGGCAGCTGGTTTCCAAGAACGCCTGGGCTACGGAGATCCCTCCAGAGAGGCTGCAGAGAAGGAGAGAGAGAAGGAGACCAAGAGGAAGAGAAAGAAAGAGAGCGAACGAGAGAGAAGAGATGATTAAAAAGAGGGCGAAAGTGAGAAATGGATAAACAGACAAAAAGGAAGCAAAAATGGGAACAAAAATATACAGAGGAATTAAGGAGGAAATGAAGTAGGGATACATTTTTATATTTTATTTATTTTTTAATTTGTGATTACAAGTGTCAGGCAAGGGGAGGTAGAAATATGGATCAGGGGGAATTAACAAAATAGAGGAGAAAGAAAGAGAGAAAGGATAAAAGAGAGAAGAAAAGGAGGGGAGACATAATTATAAAATGGCAGTAGCAGCAGAGAATCAACACAGTGGAGCAGCACTACGCTCCCAGGCACACAAAGGGAGGTGGAGAGCTGTGTGTGTGTGTGTGTGTGTGTGAGAAAAACACACACACACACACACACACACACACACACACACACACACACACACACACACACACACACACACACACACACCAGGCGGCTCAGGGGAGAGAAGATAAGTGACATTTAAAGCTTGGCTACGACGTGTGACATGGTAGTGGTGACACATGCCAAGTCTCTCTGATGAGTCTGAATCCGTCTCTGAAAGACCGGCGCACTGTTATTAATCCACCATTTTTTTTATTGAAATGATGCTATATTTACCACATATAGGCTTTGTGGCTGTGTATCAAACGACATACTCAACGTTTTAGAACATACCACGGAGCTCTAAATAAATACCACAAGTGTGTAGGTCTTTATATGCAAGGTTCGGGAGTAACAGATTACATGTGACATTAATTAAATGTTATGTTACCAGCAAGAATTTTGTTATCAGACTACAGATACTTTTGAAAAAGTCGATGATTACTTCTAAATTCGCCCAAAAATATTCCTAACTTTTGTTCTCTCAATGGCATTCAAATCAGCATTGAAAAAAGGCACAATTTGAATATGTTCCGCTTTAGCAAGTCAGACACCACTATAAAATTTAAAAAGTTGTCACATGCTCCAAATACAATTGGCGTAGACTACCGTGAAATGCTTGCTTACGAGCCCTTCCCAATGATGCAAAGTAAAAAAATATCTAAATTGTCACATGAGAAATAAAATACACAAGAATGAAGCTGTATACAGGGAGTACCAGTACCAGATCAATGTGCAGAGGTACGAGCTATTTGAGGGAAATATGTACATGAAGGCAGGGTAAAGTGACTAGACATCAGGATAGATAATAATAAGGCATTTGAGGTAGATAGTCTGAAGTTTACATACACATCAGCCAAATACATTTCAACTTCAGTTTTCACAATTCCTGACATTTAATCTGAGTAAAAATTCCTTGTTTTAGATCAGTAAGGATCACCACTTTATTTTAAGACTGAAATGTCAGAATAATATTAGAGAGAAGGATTTATTTCAGCTTTTATTTCTTTCATAACATTCCCAGTGGGTCAGAAGTTTACATATACACTCAATTAGTATTTGGCAGCATTGCCTTTAAATTGTTTAACTTGGGTCAAATGTTTCAGGTAGCCTTCCACAAGCTACCCACAATAAGTTGGGTGAATATTGGCCCCTTCCTCCTGACAGAGCTGGTGTAACCGAGTCGGGTTTGTTGGCCTCCTTGCTTGCACAGGCTTTTTCAATTCTGCCCACAAATTTTCTATAGGATTGAGGTCAGGGCTTTGCGATGGCCTCTCCAATACCTTGACTTTGTTGTCCTTGATAAACTTCTCATTATAATGCAACCGCTATGTCAGATTTCAATAAGGTAGATGAAAGCACACTACTTGATTATGTTAGGTCAGCGCCTATCTACAAAACCATACAGCCATTTTCCAACCAAGGAGACTTGTCACAAAAGTCAGAATAGCGTTAAAATTAATCACTTACCTTTGTTGATCTTCATCTGGTGGCACTCCCAGGTCTCCATGTGAGACAATAAATGTACGTTTTGTTCGATAATGTCCCCGTTTATGTCCAAAAATGTATTAAAAAATCCAAAAGGCACAATTCACGCTCTCAACATCAAGACGAAAAGTCAAAAACATACAATAAAAGTTAGTAGAAACATGTCAAACGATGTTTAAAATCAATCAGGTTGTTTTTCTCATAAATAACCAATAATATTTCAACCGGACAAAAGCTTTGTCAATAGAAAAGGTAAACAAGAAAGGTGCACTCCCGATCACGCGCTGGGCTCATGTCTGGAAATTTCCACCTGCCTCTCATTGAAAGTGCTGTATCTCCCTCATTTTTCAGAGTAAAAGCCTGAAACAATGCCTAGACTGGCCACATGCCGAGGAAGCCACAAAGACCGTGAACTGGGTCCTAGGTCTTTGTATGGTGGATTGGCTTTCAATGGAAAAACAGGCTTTTGAAATAATACTACTTCCTGGTTGGATTTTCCTCAGGCTTTCGACTGTCATAACATTTCTGTTATACTCACCGACATTAGTTTAACAGTTTTGGAAACTTTTGAGTATTTTCTATCTAAATCTACTAATTATATGCATATCCTAGCTTCTGGGCCTGAGTAGCAGGCAGTTTAATTTGGGCACGCTTTTCATCCAAAATTCCGAATGCTGCCCCCTACCCTAGTGAAGTTAAGGACAACAAAGTCAAGGTATTGGAGTGGCCATCACAAAGCCCTGACCTCAATCCTATAGAACATTTGTGGGCAGAATTGAAAAAGTGTGTGCGAGTAAGGAGGCCTACAAACCTGACTCAGTTACACCAGCTCTGTCAGGAGGAATGGGCCAAAATTCACCCAACTTATTGTGGGAAGCTTGTGGAAGGCTACCCAAAACATTTCACCCAAGTTAAACAATTTAAAGGCAATGCTACCAAATACTAATTGAGTATGTAATCTTCTGACCCACTGGGAATGAGATGAAATAAATAAAAGCTGAAATAAATCCTTCTCTCTACTATTATTCTGACATTTCACATTCTTAAAATAAATTGGTGATCTAACTGACCTAAAACAGGGAAGTATTACTAGGATTAAATGTCCGGAATTGTGAAAAATAGAGTTTAAATGTATTTGGCTAAGGTGTATGTAAACTTCCAACTTCAACTGTATGTAAATAAAGTTCCTTTAAAATATATATATATATATATATATTTGCAAACATTTCTAAAAACCTCATTATGGAGTATTGTGTGTAGATTGAAGAAGAAAAACATTGATTTAATAAATTTTAGAATAAGGCTGTAACGTAACAAAATGTGGAAAAAGGGGTCTGAATACTTGTCAAAAGCACTGCATATACAAAGAGTCTTGTAATTTCTAAATAGTTCACCCGATATGAATAAAAATATAGCTGACAGTCTGCACTTTAACCTCAGACATTGTATCATTTCAAATCCAAAGTGCTGGAGTACAGACCAAAATGACAAATGTGTAACTGTCCCAATGTAGCTCACTGTAGTTTAGGAGCTAGAATATTAAATACCGAATAAAAACAAGTAAAACACATAATGTGTCCACCGTGTCTCATAAAAGCCCTCAGAATTACTTTGGAGTTCTATTATTTTCTGATTACTACACCCTACTAAACCCAAATTAAACATGACAGGGTGTGAATACAACCATGCTTGGTGTGTTGCCTAGTTTGTGTGAATGTGTGCGAGAGTGAATGTGTTTGTGCATTTGCATGAGTGTGAAGTAGGTTTCTTTGTGAATGTGTGTATGTGCGTGTCAGAAAAAAAGAGCAATGCCAATTATTAAACAAACCAATTACAAGGCCCACTCATGCCGTTTACCTCCCAAACAAAGGCTGAATGTTGATTTGTAAAGAACAACACTACTGCACTGTAATTTACACAGCAAAAACGGTCTTCTCTCACTTTCTCTTTTCTCACTTTTTTTCCTCCATCTCTTCAGCATGCGGCGGGTCCCTTGTCACTGATCGCTCTCTCTGTGTGTGTATTTGTTCTCCCTTCTCTCTGTGTGTATTTGTTTGATCTCTCTCTCCTCGCTCTGTGTATTTGTTCTCTCTGTGTGTATTTGTTCTCCCCCTCTCCTCTCTGTGTGTGTGTCGATTTGTTCTCTCTGTGTGTGTGTGTGTGTGTGTGTGTTCTCTGTGTTGTCTGTGTGTGTTCTGTGTGTGTGTGTGTGTGTGTGTTTGATCTCTGTGTGTGTGTGTGTGTGTGTTTGTTCTCTCTGTGTGTGTGTGTGTGTGTTTGTTCTCTGTGTGTGTGTTCTCTGTGTGTTCTCTGTGTGTGTTTCTCTGTGTGTGTGTGTGTGTTTGTTCTCATTTCGCTACACTCGCATTAACATCTGCTAACCATGTGTATGTGACAAATAAAATTTGATTTGATTTGATTTGATTTGTGTGTGTGTTTGTTCTCTGTGTGTGTGTGTGTATGTTCTCTGTGTGTGTGTTCTCTGTGTGTGTGTGTGTATTTGTGTGTGTGTATTTGTGTGTGTTTGTTCTCTGTGTGTGTGTGTGTGTGTATTTGTGTGTGTGTGTGTATTTGTGTGTGTGTTTGTTTGTTCTCTGTGTGTGTGTGTGTGTTTGTTCTCTGTGTGTGTGTGTGTGTGTGTGTGTTTGTTCTCTGTGTGTGTGTGTGTGTATTTGTGTGTGTGTATTTGTGTGCGTTTGTGTGTGTGTGTGCGCGCGTTTGTGTGTGTGTGTGTGCGTGTTTATGTGTGTGTGTGCGTGTGTGTGTGTGCGTGTGTGTGTGTGTGTGCTCTCTCTCTGTGTGTGTGTGTTTGTTCTCTCTCTCTGTGTGTGTGTGTGTGTGTTTGTTCTCTCTCTCTGTGTGTGTGTGTGTGTGTTTGTTCTCTCTCTGTGTGTGTGTGTGTGTATTTGTTCTGTGTGTGTGTGTGTGTGTATATTTGTTCTGTGTGTGTGTGTGTGTGTGTGTATATTTGTTCTGTGTGTGTGTGTATATTTGTTCTGTGTGTGTGTGTATTTGTTCTGTGTGTGTGTGTATTTGTTCTGTGTGTGTGTGTGTGTGTATTTGTTCTGTGTGTGTGTGTATATTTGTTCTATTTGTTCTGTGTGTGTTCTGTGTGTGTGTGTATATTTGTTCTGTGTGTGTGTGTTTGTTCTGTGTGTGTGTGTGTTCTGTGTGTGTGTGTATATTTGTTCTGTGTGTGTGTGTGTGTGTGTGTATTTGTTCTGTGTGTGTGTGTGTGTGTGTGTATTTGTTCTGTGTGTGTGTGTGTGTGTGTGTATTTGTTCTGTGTGTGTTTGTTCTGTGTGTGTGTGTGTGTTCTGTGTGTGTGTGTGTTCTGTGTGTGTGTGTGTGTGTGTGTGTGTGTGTGTGTGTTCTGTGTGTGTGTGTGTGTGTTCTGTGTGTGTGTGTGTGTGTGTTCTGTGTGTGTGTGTGTGTGTGTTCTGTGTGTGTGTGTGTGTGTGTGTGTGTGTGTGTTCTGTGTGTGTGTGTGTGTGTGTGTGTGTGTATTTGTTCTCTCTGTGTGTGTGAATGTGTGTATTTGCTCTCTCTGTGTGTGTGTGTATTTGTTCTGTGTGTGTGTGTGTATTTGTTCTGTGTGTGTGTGTGTGTGTGTATTTGTTCTGTGTGTGTGTGTGTGTGTGTATTTGTTCTGTGTGTGTGTGTGTGTGTGTATTTGTTCTCTGTGTGTGTATTTGTTCTCTGTGTGTGTATTTGTTCTGTGTGTGTGTGTGTGTGTGTGTGTGTGTGTGTGTGTGTGTGTGTGTGTGTGTGTGTGTGTGTGTGTGTGTGTGTGTGTGTGTGTGTGTGTGTGTGTGTGTGCATTTGTTCTGTGTGTGTGTGTGTGTGTGCATTTGTTCTGTGTGTGTGTGTGTGTGTGCATTTGTTCTGTGTGTGTGTGTGTGCATTTGTTCTGTGTGTGTGTGTGTGTGTGCATTTGTTCTCTGTGTGTGTGTGTGCATTTGTTCTCTGTGTGTGTGTGTGTGTGTGCATTTGTTCTCTGTGTGTGTGTGTGTGTGTGTGCATTTGTTCTCTGTGTGTGTGTGTGTGTGTGTGCATTTGTTCTCTGTGTGTGTGTGTGTGTGTGCATTTGTTCTCTGTGTGTGTGTGTGTGTGTGCATTTGTTCTCTGTGTGTGTGTGTGTGTGTGTGTGTGTGTGTGTGTGTGTGTATTTGTTCTGTGTGTGTGTGTGTGTGTGTTTGTTCTGTGTGTGTGTGTGTGTGTGTGTGTGTGTATTTGTTCTGTGTGTGTGTGTGTGTGTGTGTGTGTATTTGTTCTGTGTGTGTGTGTGTGTGTGTGTGTGTATTTGTTCTGTGTGTGTGTGTGTGTGTGTGTATTTGTTCTGTGTGTGTGTGTGTGTGTGTATTTGTTCTGTGTGTGTGTGTGTGTGTGTATTTGTTCTGTGTGTGTGTGTGTGTGTGTGTGTGTGTGTGTGTGTGTGTGTGTGTGTGTGTGTGTGTGTGTGTGTATTTGTTCTGTGTGTGTGTGTGTGTGTATTTGTTCTCTCTGTGTGTGTGTGTGTGTATTTGTTCTCTGTGTGTGTGTGTGTGTGTTTGTTGTTCTCTCTGTGTGTGTGTGTGTGTATTTGTTCTCTCTGTGTGTGTGTGTGTGTGTATTTGTTCTCTCTGTGTGTGTGTGTGTGTGTGTGTGTTCTCTGTGTGTGTGTGTGTGTGTGTGTTCTCTCTGTGTGTGTGTGTGTGTGTGTGTGTGTGTTCTCTCTGTGTGTGTGTGTGTGTGTGTGTGTGTGTGTGTGTGTATTTGTTCTCTCTGTGTGTGTGAATGTGTGTATTTGTTCTCTCTCTCTGTGTGTGTGTGTGTGTGTGTATTTGTTCTGTGTGTGTGTGTGTATTTGTTCTGTGTGTGTGTGTGTGTGTGTGTATTTGTTCTCTGTATGTGTGTGTATTTGTTCTCTCTGTCTGTGTGTGTATTTTTTCTCTCTGTGTGTGTGTGTATGTATTTGTTCTCTCTGTGTGTGTGTGTGTATGTATTTGTTCTCTGTGTGTGTGTGTGTGTGTATGTATTTGTTCTCTGTGTGTGTGTGTGTGTGTATGTATTTGTTCTCTCTGTCTGTGTGTGTATTTGTTCTCTCTGTCTGTGTGTGTATTTGTTCTCTCTGTCTGTGTGTGTATTTGTTCTCTCTGTGTGTGTGTGTGTATTTGTTCTCTCTGTGTGTGTGTGTGTGTGTATTTGTTCTCTCTGTGTGTGTGTGTGTGTCTATTTGTTCTCTCTCTGTGTGTGTGTATTTGTTCTCTCTGTGTGTGTATTTGATCTCTCTCTGTGTGTGTGTATTTGTTCTCTCTCTGTGTGTGTGTGTGTGTGTATATTTGTTCCCTCTGTGTGTATGTGTGTATATTTGTTCCCTCTGTGTGTGTGTGTGTGTGTATATTTGTTCTCTCTGTGTGTGTGTGTATTTGTTCTGTGTGTGTGTGTGTATTTGTTCTCCGTGTGTGTGTATATTTGTTCCCTCTGTGTGTGTGTGTGTATATTTGTTCTCTCTGTGTGTGTGTGTATTTGTTCTGTGTGTGTGTGTGTGTGTATTTGTTCTGTGTGTGTGTGTGTGTGTGTATTTGTTCTCCGTGTGTGTGTGTGTATTTGTTCTCCCTGTGTGTGTGTGTGTGTGTGTATTTGTTCTCTCTGTGTGTGTGTGTATTTGT